>NC_050070.1:92988087-93323321 GCF_009764565.3 Dermochelys coriacea | reverse complement strand
CCCTTCGCTCAGCTGCTAGGCGGAGCCATGGCCAGACAGCTCTGCACCCTGCCTCCGCCCAGAGGACTGGTTTCACAGCTCCCATTGGCAAGGAACCGTGGGCAATGGGAGCTGCGGGGGCGGTGCCTGCAGGTGAAGGCATCCACGCATCTGTCTAGTAGCTGAGCAAGGGGAATGTTGCTGCTTCCGGAGAGCCCCCCAGGTAAGCGCCACCCAGAGCGAGCCTTACTCCGTCCCATTCCCCAACCCCCTGCCCACACCCAAATTCTGCTGCTGCTGGGAGGGAGGTGCAACACCAGGTAGGACGCCTGCCAGCCCTGCCAACCTCCCCGCCCCCCCCCAGCACCACTGGGGGTTCCGAGCCATGCGCCATGGCAGCCTGTGCCCCTTCCCCCAAGTACCCAGGCCACCCTCCCAAGTTTTAGTCAGGGGTATATAGTAAAAGTCGTGGACAGGTCACAGGCAGTAAACAGTAATTCATGGCTCGTGACCTGTCCATAACTTTTACCATATACCCCTGACTAAAATATAGTCTTAAGCATTAGCAATTCCCACTGACATAAGTATCAACAAGGATTTGCCCATTATGTATTGCAAAATTTAATGTATTGGAAGTGTAGTTTTACCCAACTGTAAGACAGAGAGAGGAGAAGGACCATGCAAGTAGAGGGAAAGAGCACAGGCTCTAGAAATAGGGTAGGAGAAAGACACAATCTTAGAAGGAGATAGTAAAAATGAAATCAGGCAAATTTTACAACAGCAAATGAGACAATGGCACAGATATGTATTGCAGCTTTGATGAGTAGTTCAAATCCAATAGATTTAGCCTGTTAGATGGCAAGCATTCCCTCCCTCCACATACTATGACTTGAAGTGATTTAATAATAATTTAATTGTCACAAGCTAGCCAACAAAATGTCCTTGGAACATGTTAAACAGAAAAACTCCTCCTTGTTGGATGATTTTATTTTAAGCCCCCCAAAATGGAGCTAATTTACCTAGTGTTGCTGATTGTTTCCATGCACTCTTTGGAAGAATCCATTCCAAAGTCATTATAATGACAATGATTTTAAATACTTCAACATAAGAAAAATGGATTTACTTACCTGGAATATCCAAGAGAGACTTCCTGGACAGTGATTCCTTCTAGCGACCTCACCAAGAACATTTTATTTCCTGCTCAAATAATCTTCATATTTGCACACACTGTATCAGAAGACCGACGTTAACAACAGCAATCATTTCCCAGAACACGAGGTGATTGGTTTAGGTATCCTGGCTCCATAGAATTAAGTGCCTTAAAAATAAGAACAGACACCTTGAACATGAGATGGTAAAATGATATGGTATTTTAAAAACCATACAGTGAGGGTTTGTTTGTTTGTTTTTTAAAGTGTACCTATGGGAAGGAGGTGACTTTTACAAAGAGACTGTCTGATTACAAGAGCCAACACATCTGAAAAAATATTGTTTTGTATGGTGGTTGTTTTTTTTTTTAAATTGGGAGGACAGATCCACGTGTCCAGGGAAACAAGAAGTTCCATATCTTAGGGGCTGCCACAAAAGCTCAGTCACTTGCCTATCTAAATCACAGCAGGAAAATATCCAAGAAGTTTGTAGCGTCAGAACACAGATAACCATGAGGACAAGGCACACAGAGGTGGTCTTGAATCTTGCTAGTTCCTTCACCATTGAAGGTCTGAAAACTAACAGGGTTAGCTTTAAAAAAATCAATCCAATAAAAATAAGATCCGACTATATCATTTCATGTTCAACGATGACACAATAAACAAGTTCAGGATATGGTTTAAGGATGAGAAAGTGTTAATCTGTAACAACTATCTGAAAGATTTTTCTAAAATTGTCCATGACCTAATACAATCAGACTTCATTTTTCTAAATGAGATGGGGACATGAACATAACTTAGATGGGGTTTTGGATAAGTGGAGGACTTTTCAATATCTTGCTAACCAGTGATATGGCAGAGCCAGGTTCTGTACAGCTAAAAGGAAATTTTGCAGGAGCCCCAGGCTGAATGAGAAAGATGCCCTCTGAAGTTGCAGGTTGATTTCATAGGGTTTTTTGTGCAAACATAAGAAAATGCCCATCATTCCTCCGGCCAAATTCCCTCAATGCTGTTGAAATGGTTAATCAGCAAAAATCCAGAGTCCTCTATAAGTACCAACCAATAGTACTTTTTAAGGTCTTGAGCCTAACTAGGGACATCTATACTAGATTGCCTCAGTTCTAGGATCTCAGAAGTTGTAAATTCACTCATAAAAGTTCCAAGACACTTCCTGGCACAGCAAGGTTTCCCTCTGGGAGCACCACTGTCCTGCTCTGAAACCTTTTACAGGGTTATCACATCACTACCAAGCTTCTCACTTGCAAATTTCACCTCATGTAACTCCTCGCTCTGCTCCCTTATTTCAAGGACTCTTCTAAGGTCAGTGTTGGACTACCTAATCACCACAGCTCTGCTCCAGATTTGATTACATTCTTCATGACAGGTAAACCAATGATAAGCTAATTCAGAGTTCTTTGCTGGAACCTTCAGCCAGGACCTAAAACAACCCCTACTACCGAGTAAAACTCAACTCCCTCTTTCATTGGTCTTTGAGCAACAGCTAGAATATTGAACAAACATTCCATGGTTTCTCCTAGCTACCAAAAGGGCCTTTACAGGGCCCTCAATTGTTTTATATCTGTTTCACGTCCAACTACAAGTTTTACTTTCCTTACAGCCCCATACATAAAATAATATTAACTGAATACATTTACCTAACATTCACCATCTGGGGAAACACCTGTAATAGCTGTCACAGGATGACACTACTTCTTTCAGGTAAATAAGTGTCTTGGATATTTAAGTTTGAGTTAAATAAGGTTTGCTTTATTTCATAATATTTTAATTGCAGTTAAATTTTATGCGAGAAAAATAATTCATATATTTGTAAAAAGAAAAGGAGTACTTGTGACACCTTAGAGACTAACAAATTTATTTGAGCATAAGCTTTCGTGAGCTACAGCTCAAGTGAGATGGATACAAAAGAACACAAATTATAAGAAAATTAGTGAGAGCAATTATTTTTTTTCTTTACAGATAAGAAACAGAGCTGTTACTAGCCATATTCTAATTATGGTGTTAAAGAGATTTACTAATACATCATGAAGTGAATATTAAATTGCTGTCTGCCCTGCCCTAATGCTACCTTGGTCAGGAAGGCTGATTGGGGTTATGATCTATGCTGTGAAACCTTCACTTTTCCAGCAATTTCATTACTTTTCAAAAAAAGTTTGATTATAGAATAAGAAAAAAACTAATCTTCTAATATTTTATGTAATTTTGTTTCTAAATTAATTTTCCATCTCATCTGCTAAGGAAATGAGATGTGAAAACAATTCCCTATTTCTGTGTGAGCACATTAAGTGAAGAGTGCACATTCATATTTGGGCTAACTTATAGCAATGCAGTGAAGTTACATTTATCTGGTTTTCCCATCAGATGAAGATAACATGCAAAAATGATGATTTTTACTTTTCCATTAATCAAGTATTATAGAGAGAGAAACTTAATTATGCATTTTATTGTAATGTGTCTCAAATGAATGGAGAGTTAGTCTTAAATTGTGAGTGTCACAAGAGGTTAAGGTGCATGTTACTGTGATTTTTAAAATATTGTCTCTACAAATTTGCTAAATATTTTGTCACACACACAGACTATATAACCAGGGGATTGGCCCATTGGTCTAATCATTACATCTGAAATACTTGGTCTGATTTTGACCTCATATCAGTTTCACATTGGTGTAACTGCACGGACTCTAGTGAAGTTACTACTGAGTTCCACTTACACTCCTGAAACCAATACAGGGCACCAACTAACTAATATAATTATATGCTCTCATCTTTATTACTCTCATATTTCCTCTCCCTTTCCTTATTGCATCTTGTTTCAAATTAGACTATAAGCTCCTCAGGACAGAGAATGTATCTACCTATGACTTTGAACAGTGCCTGCTATAATGAGACCCAGTCCACTTGGGGCCTCTGGACGCTGCTTTAAAAATAATCTGAAATAATAATATTCAGCGATGTTGAGACAGGTTAGTAACAACTACCATACCGAGGCCTTGCCAGGCTTGTGCCTTGGCCCGAAGATTGCTTAATAGTACTCTTTGACACCTTATTGGAATACTTCCTTGCCATTTCTTCAGGCTGACACACTTAGGGGGTTCACCTAGGCCAATAATGGGTTCTGTCACCACCTCCCCTGTAGCCCTGGGTGCTTCTGTGCTGTGCAGCATTGACTCAGAGCCCCCAACACCAGCATCATGCTCACAGCACAACGGTCTCACCATGGCTTCTACCAGCCCAGTTACTCCTTGCAGGGTGACCCCAACAATCCTTCCAGTTCCGAGTGTCTTTTGCAGTCTCTTTTGCAGTGTCCAGTACCTCTCACTGGACACTTGCAGATATAACACCAAGTTCACACATCCAAAGAGCCAGTACTCTCAACAGTTTGTTAGCTAAGCTGGAGTAAGGGTTACACATCATCTTAATACAGCAGTAAAACAAAGAATATGATTATTAACAAAGAACATAGATTTAAATGATTTCAAGAAAGAGTGAAAGAGATATGAAGGGGTTACCACAAAACAAAAATAACACACTTTCTAGCAAGACGTAGCTTGGCCTAACATTGTATCTTACTCACACCAAGTTGTCAGCATTCCCCAGATAGTTTAGTAGGAGAGCCAGTACTTTGTTCTCTCCCAAGAGATGGATGCCCCCAAAGTCTTTCAGCAGTTTGTTATATCCCCGAAGTTTATCTTTGCCTTCAAAGTTAGGAAGCCCTTCTGGGGGCTCAGGTTTCTGTGCTCACCAGGAAGACAAAGCCACATTAATTTTGAAGTCTCCTGTGATTTACAATACAAATTATCTTTATCTCCCATGCAAATGAATAGCTGATTTTCTCAGTTTCTGGTCATACCTGGCTTGATCTGCAACTAAGCCAAAAGGGTGTTTGCCTTTGCCTGGGCAAATCCTGTTTTGCCTCCTTTGTCTATTTATAGACTGTACCACACAGTATCAGAGAGTATCCATGATTTCTAATACAGTTTTGTTACATACATTTCACAGTGATATTAATGACCAATGTGGTGTTATTTTTCAAACGCTATATTACAAGACACCTTTCAAATAAATAGCAGAATAAGGTATATTTGAGCTGGTTAGGCCAGCTGAGATTTACTAGTACATACCAGGCAGCCCTTTGCCATCTGGTTTTAGGATGCTTTTAGGTCACACAGGCATGTAACCAGTTTATCAGTCAAAAATTAAGAGCAATCTAATAAATTAAGTGCAATCTAAACATTTTTCAATTTTGTCACATACCCATACTGTATCCAGGCACTCCATCCCAATCAGCACATAACACGGTTTAGTATCAGTAGCATCCTAGAGTTGTATACAGCCTGTTGTGGCTGACCATCAATCCATGCTTACTGACACCTGCACTTGCATCCAAACATGCTTCATGGCACCACAGAAGGAAAGTACTAGCGTGACTCACAGTTTTCACTCTGATGAATGTTTGTTTTCTGTGTGGTGCTGCAATACCAGGTGCTTTTACTTTTCAGGAGCTGGGTTAAAGAGGCTAACCCAAAAACAAGAAGGTAATTTTGTGAAAAATATTGTGGTTCCAAATTTGATTTTGTTTCACATTGAAATGAACTTGAGCTCTTTAAAAAAAAAAAAAAAAAAGAGAGAGCAACCAAATCCTCCCTCAGAGTAGCACAGTGATTAGGGCACTCACCCAGCACGGGGAGATCCACATTCAAGTCCTTGCACTATCTGATTTGGGGACGAGACTTGAACCTAGATCTCCCATATGAATGCCCTAGGCTCTTGCCCATTCTGGGATGTTGCTCTCTCTCATTTTGACCATCCTGGACCATTAACTCCAATACATTTCTGCCAAAAGTTCCAGTTTTCACAAAAATTGCTAAAAATTGCTAAAAGAATTCCTAACCAGCTCTACTGGATTGTGAATCCTATGTAAAAATCTTTTTATTTCTTAGATGAATTCAGGAGGCTGCATTTCCCTGATTGCTTTTGCTTCCTCTGGCTCTGGGCCTACTCCCAGTTCACTAATACAGTTTCCCAAGAAGTCAAATTGATTCTAATAAAAGAAGCACTTATATATTGGCATTTGGCCTACACACACTATTATTTCAATACACTGAACTGTCTGGTCATACACCACTATATATGTGAGTGACTAACTTCCAGGTGCTGTAGTTGCTGTTATTTTCCTCTGGAAGAGGCAAAAGACCCTAGCAATATCTGCTGAAATATGATCATTCAAATGGTTACATTAAAATTATTAACTTGATGCCTCATGAGCTGCAAAAAAACCTGTGGCAGCAAAAAGTGTACCTGTTAATCCTGAAAGGATATAGGACTTCTCAAAGTGTGTTTTGTTGCAAGTCAATACTTGAAGAAACTGCTCTATTTTTCTTAGACATTGTGAGCCTGATTTTCAACAGAGCTGAGTATCCAAACATTCTACTGAAGTCTGAAAATCTGTCTTCACTCTTCAGCTTCTATATCTTTTGTAACCCCACATTCAGTCTAACTTGTCTGTTAGGAAATGTCTAACATGTCTTAGGAAATGCTGTAATTGAAATTCTTCTTTCCAGGTCTACATTGTAAGAAATTGAACTATCTTTTGATTTAATCTTGAGTGGGAAATAACATACTAATCCTATCTGTATTTCCCCCAAAACCCAAGAAGAGACTTTCCAGTCATGTATCATGCCAAATGCCACAGCTTTGTCACTCATAACAGGTTGTTAATTTGTGGACCACTGAAAACTTACAGCACAACTTTGAATTGGTATCTTTATACTTACTTTTGGCTAGAAACTTCCCACACAGTTATCTTTTCCTCCTGAACAGTCTAAGAATGATTTAGTAAGAGAGAAGGATTAATCGGATTCAATTATATCACGCTTGTCATCAGTTCCTATATCAATTTAAAATCTGACTTCAATGTAATTAATTTAGAGAGTCACTTCTGTTGAGCAATTAGAACCATATGCCCAGGAAGTGATTCAAGACAGTGATGCATTATCATTTTCTTGTGCTTTAACTTCTCTCACTCCCTTTCTACAACAACAAAATGGCCTGTCTTCTGTCATTTGCAGCATCTGACCATTTGAGCCAGGCAGTTCTCTACCATGCTCAGTATATTTGGGACCTTGCATTTGGATATGGACTGTTCTACTGTGCTGCAATCTGCCTTTTTGACCTTGGAAGGAATAAAGTATGTGTGTCACTAGATGGTTCCTTAATAAATTTACTTTACATTTAATAAGTTCAGAATTATGTGGACTCTTTACAGATCCTTCTAAAGTCAGATTAACTTTTAAAAGTTGGGAGAGTTCTTTATTTAGAAGCCCAATTAAAAGTCGATATGCTCCCTTGACTCTTGCTAAACTCACAATTGTTTGCTGTTTCATAGCAATTCCTTGTAAATACTTTTATTGTTTTCCAAGCTTTTTGGTTCCTCTGATAGGAAAAATACTCTCATGAACTAGGTTTCATTTTAGGTAAAATAATCATCAGAATTCTCTATTGCTATTTATAATAGTTTTTCTCAACATCAATGTGAAATAAGACAAATTTAAGTTTTTCTCTGGTTCTCTATGTTGGACATATATAATGGAGCTTATGTGTACTTCTTCTACCCCACCAAATTCAGCATCATAAAGCCCTTGTAACAGGTAAGAAGCATGGCCTTCAATAAACCTTCTCCTCTCACTGTCCAGGTAAAGCCGTAGCTCTAGTGAAATGAGATTCCAGCTCCTGAGGGAGTAGACTTCTAATGGGAAACTTGTAGATATACCTCCTAAACTATTCATTGACAGTGGACCTGGAAACCGGCAGCCTCATTTCACTGCTATAGAAACCAAAGCCTGTCAGAAGATCTAATGGGCCTTGTTCTTTAAGCCCCTACATACATCCATGGAATACCAAGTATGTTCAGAACCTGATTTTGTGGTAGGAAAATAGCTGGAGTGGGTAACCTCTGGCCTCAAATGAAAAGAGGAAAGGAACAATGGAATTGTTGTAAAAGAAATTTAACCCCAATGGATTAACAGATAAGTAGGGTTGCCTGATAAGGCTGCTAGAGTAACCTTTAAATGAAGGTAATGTCTACAAAACAAAGGCTTTTAGGTTCAAATCTAGGAGATAGATGTTTGCACAAAACCATAGTAAAAGTAGTTTCAAAACCCAGGTAGATCTCCTAATAGGATTTTAAAGGGAAACTAAGTAATCTACAATAAGAAGCTAATGTCCCAAGGTATCAATTTCTTGCTGGTTTTATTAGACCCCAGAGCTGTGGAACTGGACACACAATGAGAAGCCACTTGCCCGTGGTGCTGGAGTCCCAACGTGTCACTGAAGAACCACTAAAAGAGGTAGAAGAAAGTGTGTTTTGTATCAGAAATGTCTTGCTCTTCTGACCGGTCCTTGTAGGAAGTGTTCTCTGATGGATAGGCTATGAAAAGGTTATCACAGAGGGTTTTCTTCTAGTACTTCAGTCTAGGGAGGAGCCTTCAAGATGATGGATATCCCTAGAGGAGACCTTGTAGGAACTGGACCTGTGAACATTATTAAAAACAGAAGGATCCCTTTATGTTTAGACAACATAAGAATGGCCATACTGGGTCAGACCAAAGGTCCATCCAGCCCAGTATCCTGTCTACCAACAGTGGCCAATGCCAGGTACCCCAACGGGAATGAACCTGACAGATAATGATCAAGTGATCTCTCTCCTGCCATCCATCTCCACCCTCTGACAAACAGAGGCTAGGGACACCATTCCTTACCAATCCTAGCAAATAGCCATTAATGGACTTAACCTCCATGAATGTATCCGGTTCTCTTTTAAACCCTAGCCTTCACAACCTCCTCAGGCAAGGAGTTCCACAGGTTGACTGTGTGCTGTGTGAAGAACTTCCTTTTATCATTAACCTGCTGCCCATTAATTTCATTTATATTTCTGAGCTCCTGATTGAGGGCATCTCCAAACAGATTACCCGCTTTGAAGAGAAATGAGATCATCTGAGACTTTGCTGAAACTCAAAGGACACAGCTATAGTACTTTAATCTATGTCATTAGTTGCTCAACACTACCCTGGATAGAATCATGCTGGAAGTCGGCTGACAGATCGATAAACCATCTATTCCATCATAATTTTTTGGTATGCAAAATCTGAGTATAATTGACATATGTGCTAGGGCATTATAAGTCCTGCCAAAACACTGGGTTTATAAAGAGAGCACTGACAAAGAGGAATAATTTTAGAATTTTTGTAAGCATCCCATCAATTTTCTTGCCAAAAGTATCTAGAGGGGATGCACTGCTTTCCAGAGTTCAAGCTTGAGACTACCAAATTCTCTCTCTCAGGAAGCTTAACCTTGCAAATTTTCCACTGTTTTAAGTATTGTATGAGGGATAAATGGGCTATGAATATTTTGGTTGGAAATAATACCAAAAACAGGATAGCAAGGAATTTACTGCAGTGGAATCAGAGAAATGTTCCCATAAAGCTTCAGGATTGAATCAGAGGATTAAGAGGCTAAAGAAAAAAGGCTGGGAGGACTTTGACTAACTGACAAGTTAGCAAATCCAAATCCTCTTTTAAAAAAAAATTCTAGCAGCTCTCTTCAATTCAGGGATGTCGGGAAGAAAGCACATCCTATTCAACAGTGGAATCAGAGGTTGGTCCAGAGCTGTAAGGCATGGAATCATATAAATGGGCTTAAATTGCAGCAAAGGAAGTGTAGGTTAGACATTAGGAAAAACTTCCTAATCGTAGCTGTAGTTAAGCACGGGAACAAATAACCTGGGGAGGTTGTGGAATCTCAGTCATTGGAGGTTTTTAAGAACAGATTAGACAAGCACCTGTCAGGTATGGTCTAGATAATATGTAGTCCTGCCTCAGTACAGCGAACCGGACTAGATGACCTATCAAGATCCCTTCCAGTTCTACTTTTCTATGATTCTATTTTTCTAAATGTAGGATAGGAAAGGACTTAGAAAGATTAAGAAGTCCAGCCCCCCTGCTGAGGTAGGAAAAAGTAAACCTGGACCATCCCTGACAGGTGTTTTTCCAACTTGTTCTTAAAACCTCCAAAGATGGGAAATCCAAAACTTCCCTTGGAAGCCTATTCCAGTGCTTAACTACCCTTATAGTTAGAAAGTTTTTTTCCTAATATCTAACCTGAATCTGTCTTGCTGCAGATTAAACCTAATACTTCTTGTCTTGCCTTCAGTTGACATGAAAAACAATTGGCCACCATCCTCTTTAGAATCAGCCCTCAACATATTTGAAGGCTGTAATTAGGTCCCCTCCCTGAGTGTTTTTATCTCAAGATTACACATTTCCCATTTTTTTTAACCATTCCTCTTAAGTCTTTTATCATTTTTGTTGACCTCCTCCAGTCTCTATCCAATTTTATCCACATCTTTCCTAAAGTGTTGCACCCAGAACTGGACACAGAACTCATGCTCAGGCTTCACCAGAGCCAAGCGGAGTGGGAGAATTACTTCCTATGTTTTACATGCGACACTCCTGTTAATGCACTCCAGAATGATATCAGCCTTTTATACAACTGCATTACATTGTTGACTCATATTCAATTTGTGACCTGCTAGAACCCCCAGAGCCTTTTCAACAGTATTACCCACCTCTCCAGTTAATCCCCATTTTGTAGTTGTGCATATGATTTTTTCACCTTAAGTGAAATACTCTGCACTTGTTTTTATTGTTTTCAGAGAATAATTTTGCAAGTGTTTTCTTTAGCTGATGTCATCGCCATCTGATTCAATGGCATCTGTGGAAGGGAAGGAGTTAGACTGATTCTTGGGAAAATTCACCATTCACTTGGATAAACTCTCTAAAAACTTTTAAAAAAACAACATGTTCTCAATCCAGCCCTGAGAATATGTGGAACTGGTCATCCCCAAATTAGAGAGAGCCATAACTAGAAAGGGCTCTGTCTTTGTTTTCATTTAAGGCCTTGTTCAAGATAGCATTGAAGCCTGTACCCAGAAACACAGTGAGCAAGCCTGGAGTAGAATTGGGCTTCTTAACTATATTTTCCCACTAGTCTCCTTTTCTCTCTGCAGTACCAGATTATGCCTCCCAGACACACACACACAGGTCCATACCGGGGATATACTGGGGGCAATGCTGGTTCTCCTCACTGTCATATCCCAAGGCTCTTTCTAAATTTAAAACTACCTATCTTTTCAATTGCACATGTGGAACAGCCACAATCTCAGTCCTCATTCTAACTCCATGCAAGGGCCTGGGTATTTATCTGCAAAGAGACCATCTGCAAAATCTTCAGAGACACCATTAGAAAACAGCTTCTCCCCACTACAGCATTTAGGGCTAGACCCAAAGGTTCATGAAGTCAATGGAAAGATTTCATTGATTTTAATGGGCTTTGGATCAGGCCCTTAGTTTGCTGTCACAGATGCAATGAAATCAATAAGCCAAATTCATAAGTGATATGCAAGATGGTGTAAAATAAATATCAGAAAGTGGATGTAAAATAATCTATATTGGTGTTAGCTACAACCAAGGTAATGGAAGTGAAGGATAAAAAGCATGGAAAGCACTAACAGTAGAGTATAACAATGAGTAAGGCCTAGTTGGGCATGTCACTTCTAAATGTGGTATATATTGTAGTGTCACAGATGATGGATTCTGTGCACTCAGATAAGTTTAGATCTATTTCTTTTACAGCCCATAAATGGAATGTAGAATGAGTGGATTAAGTTACTCATTTATAAGCTATAACAACATTTTTCACATCTGTGTACACACATGGACCCACAAAACTTTAGTAATGTTTACAAGAATGAGCCCAATGCATCTTATACCTTTGATTTACACTACTTAAAAAAAATCAAGTCATGTGGATTTCCAGGACAAGCTGTATAACTCAAGGATGTGTGTAAAACAATTAAAATCCAATTAAGGAATCCACATTACATTTTTTGAAAATTATAGGTTTAACATCTTTTGTTAACTGTGCATTACAAGTATTTAGAAACAAATGTAAGCCATTTAGCCTTGATATGTAATTAAGTTAAAGAAGCAACTTTTCATTTCTCCAGTAGAAATCCTTTTCTGGTTATTTTGTAAAGTTTAATCAGGTAGAGGATCCACAAAGACAATTTTCCCCCTTTCTTGACAAGCAGCAATCTATATTGTTTTAGTTTGACAGGCAGTGGTTTATATCTACATAATTTAAAACCACTAATTACTTATCTTTTCTTTCACATTATAAAGCATGCATTTCATTACATAATCTCTCCCTAGAAGAGCTCCATCAAACTAAATTACAGGAAGTGGATTCAAGGAACAGGATATGTAGGCATAAGTTTTAAAAACAAATACCAGGCAATTTGCACTTACATTGAAATAGTAGGCTTACCTAAGTTGAAGAGTAAATTTAAATCATTTTGCTGAGTTCCAGGTCCATCTTTTTGGTAGCTTTAGAGCTCAGGGATGAGGGAGGGTTTGTGGCTGTCAATATATTAGTAAAATCATAATTTTTCCTACTTCCAGTGGGCTTCCTTGAAATTTTTTGCCAAAAATCTGCTTTGATCACTATGAGAAAATTCACTTTTTTACAAAGGGACAATACAAGGCCCATGGACTACTTTGAGCCTCAAAATAGAGCCGTGCTGTCTCTCTGGACAGAGGTGAATTTCCTCATACTGTATGGGCACAATCCAGTTCTCATTAAAATCAACAGGATTTTTGCTACTGATTTCAATGGGAGTCATGATTTTCCACTGAATGCATCCAATGAAGTGAGCTGTAGCTCACGATAGCTTATGCTCAAATAAATAAATAAATGTTAGTCTCTAAGGTGCCACAATACTCCTTTTCTTTTTGCGAATACAGACTAACAGGGCTGCTACTCTGAAACCGTTCAATGGGAGTAGGAACAGACTCCAATGGATGTATTAATGCCTTTTAATACAAATGGCTTGTTGATGTGAGGTATACAAAGTTATTGAGTAACAATGGTGTACTTAACAAATTGTAATCTAAAATACTAACTAGAAAGACAGTAAAAGCATCTGGCATGTTGGGGAAATGTCAACAATTCCAGTTAACTAAGAGTTATGCTTACCAATAGAGAAAGGGAGTTTGAGTGTAGGAGGGGACTCAGGGCTGGGATGTGGGAGGAGGTGCAGGGCATGGGCTCTGAGTAGGAGTTTGGGTGCAGGAAATGGGGCATGGGAAAGATCTCAGGGTTCCAGATCTGGGCAGCACTTGCCTCGGGCAGCTCCCCGGAAGCAGTGACATGTCCCTGCTGCTCCTAGGTGAAGGCGCAGCCAGGCAGCTCAGCATGCTGCCCCGCCCCCACAGCTCACATTGGTTGTGGTTCCCGAACAGTGGGAGCTGCTGCGCCAATGCTCAGGGTGGGGCGAGGGCAGCCCATGGAGCTCCTGTGGTTGTTCCTCCGCTTAGGAGCAGCAGGGACATGTTGCTGCTTCCAGGGAGCCACACAGAGCCAGGGAGGCAGTCTGACAACCCTATTGAAGGTTTGTATCGGGAGATAGCAGAAATGCTGGTTTCTAGAGCTTTCCGGTTGGTAAAGTGCCAGATAACACAGCTTTCACTGTAGTCTGAAATGTTAAAAAAAAACAAAAAAAAACAGTGGGTTTCATCTGGTAAATGTGTGTTCAACAATTCTCTGAAGTTGACCTGCAAGTCTGTTTGGGTAAATGAAAAGATAATTATTGCTCAGAAAGCCTATGTTAGAATTAGACAGCCTCAGTATAAAACTGAATGCTAGATGATGGAATGAAAAGGAAGTACAGCCTGAGCCTCAGGATATCCAGTTCTTCTTGCTGATTAAATCGAATATATTTTGTTCAACCAATGCATCCTTTTCCCTGCAAAAAAAAATACTTTTCAAAACTTTTCTCTCCCCTAAAGCAACAAGAGTTTTCTGGACAGAAATTACCATCAAAGGCAATTCCTGCTTGTACTTATTTTAGTTGTTTAGAAACTTGCAGTGCATGAAAATGAGATTGCTATCAAAATGTAGCCGCTTACATGGTTTTGTATGTGTACTGCAGTAAAGGATTGTAAGTACAGCAGAGTGTAAGTATATTACCGACTGCAAGTTGATCAACTGGCATCATAAAGTTGTTTCTTGCAGAGCCAAACTTCACATTTTGGAGTGGGCCTGCAAAGCAATTTTTTTTTAACATCTTTCCCATAAAACCCCAAATCAACTCCTGTCTACCAAGATCGAACCACTATGCATGGGATATGAATGGCATTTGTTGAGGGTCAGCAAGATAAGTTTAGTCAGACTACCACAGAAATAAACTTACTATTTTTTCACCAGAGAGAACTCTGAGCTAGAACGTAGCTTTTCTGCTACAAGACAAAAAAGCCTGTACATTTTCTCCACACAATTTTTTAGGAAATTATTTCACTGGAGAATTCAATTGAGTCAAAGCTCCAGGCCTCCTTATCTTAAAGGGTAGAATATGCATTCCTGTGAATTTTAGACAATTTCCTTCTCTTTCCACTATTAGCAGCAGTTGGGTGGCATGTTTCACAGGCCCCGAGGGTCAGCCCTGAATAGATGGAGGAATAGTGAATAACACTGACAAAATCAGTGTGACACTTCCATGAAAACCCTCTTTGGGCCACCAACAGTGTGTAGATCTGAGTCTAGCAACACTGAGCTCATCAGCATGAGCCTCCACCCTTTGATACTGTCTAGTTCACAGCTGTAGTAGATTCTTATTCCAAGTCAGACCAGTTCTATTTCCATCCATGGTAATTTTTTTACAATTTTAATGGCACTCTCCACAGTGAAAAAGGCTACAACTGTTCCTTTTATTTTTCCTAAATGAAACAGGAGATATCACTGACATTTATGGTGTCTCCAAAATCAGAGAAAGCTTTTGCCTGCAGGGTATGAGAGAGACTCAAGGTTGGCTATATTTAAGTAGATTACATGTAGTTCCATGGGTCCAATGTAAAGTTTTACTGAGCTTAAGGAGAATGGTGCCATCTGGCACAACCTAACAACTGAAAAATCCATACAGCTGGATGGACAAGTAACTTTTAATAAATGCAAAAATCTAATGTATGGTGTCATTTATTTATTTATTGGGGAGCTGTGAGTATAGGACAGATTTGTTCAATCTTCCCCAGCACAATACTCCTACTGTGTACAGTTCTGGTGTCCACACTTAAAAAAAAAAGATGCAGAAAACATTGAAAAAAGATTTCAAAAAAGAGCTACAAGAATTACTGGAGGTCTGGAAAACATGCCTCATAGAGATTAAAGACATTATCTATTTAGTTTATCCAAGAGAAGGTTAAGAGGTGTACATGTACCTAGGTAGGGAAGAGATTGCTGATAGTAGACAGTTCTTGGGTCTAGCAGAAAAAGGCATGATAAGATCCAATGATCTAGAAGCTTAAGCTAGACAAATTCCAATTAGAAACAAGGTGCAAATGTTTAATAATATGGAACAACAAATGGAACTTTAGAACAACTGATCTAGGGATGTGATGGATTTGCCATCACATGAAGTGTTTAAATAAAGACTGCAAAAAGAAGAGGAGGACTTGTGGCACCTTAGAGACTAACAAATTTTCATTTTGCAGATACAGAGAAACACGGCTGCTACTCTGAAACCTAAATAAAGACTGGATATCTTCTAAAACATATGCTTTAGCTCAAACAAAAGTTAGAGGATACAGAAATTATTGAGTGAAGTTCTTTGGCCTGACTAATGCAAGACATTAGAATAGATTATTACAACAGTTTCTTCTTGCCTTTAAATCAATGAATCTAAGTTTGTTGTCCCAATTACTGTTCTCTAAACTGCCTAGAGGATGCCTACACTGAAGCTGGGACTGAGTCTCCCAATCCAAGTAGACAGACTAGTGCTAGTGCACTAAAAATAGCAATATTGACATTCCGGCTTAGGGAAGCTTGAGCTCCTAAAACCACCTGACCCCATAGGTTGAGAACCTGAGCTCCAGCTCAAGCTGGAACATCCACATTGCTAATTTTAGTGTACTAGCTCAAGTGCTGGGTAGTTCTAACCCAAGTCCTGCTAGTGCAAGTCTGTCTACCCAGTCTGGGAGACTCAAGCCATAGTGCTCAAGGGAACATAGTAATTCAAAGTAATGCACAAGAGGAAGATGTAACCACATGTAGACTGGAACCCAATGGGCCAGATGCTAGCGTTATTCCATACAAGATCAGTTACTCAGCTGGTGTAAATGACTTCAGTGGAGCTATATTGAGTTACACCAGCTGAAGATCTGGCCATTACACTCTTGTATTTGAATAGAAAGCGGCCCAATGTCTCCATAGTGTGGACTTAAATTGAAGAAGTATTTGTATCAGGTAAAATGTAAATGGAAAAGCCTCTAGAACAGGGGTTTCAAACTCAATTTACCTTAGGGCCAGTGCTAGTCTTCAAATCCTCCCAGCAGGCCAATAATGTCACTGAAGATGGTGTTCAGAAAAGAAAACATGTATATTGTATTTATTTCAAATTTCTTAGAAATAATAAAATTATCATACAACTTTATACAATTCTTCACCTACCAGAGAGTTTTTAGTGTTTGAGAGACATCTGGCAATGCTTCAGTTCTGTCCGTTTGTTGATGTTTGATCTCAGTGACTGGGCAGTTGAAACCTTCAGGATTGCAGCAAGGTGTGCATCAGATAGTTGTGTTCGGTATTTTGATTTGTTTATATTCATTGTGGAAAAAAGTGATGCTGACTCTGCCTGGCAGCCAGTGATGGTATTTCTGTCCCTCTCTCACTGCCAATGGGAGCTGCAGGAGGTGGCGCCTGCAGCAGATAGCTGGCAGCCTGGCTGCATCCGTCTCTCTTCTGTGGGCCGCAGTGGGGAGGTTCTCAGGTCGCAGATGGCCTGTGGGCCGGGACTTTGAGACCCCTGCTCTAGAAGCTCTCAGTTATGCTCCTCTCCCAGGTTTTTGGCAAATGCCTTACTGCAGTAACTGAAGATAAGAAATTACCACTGCAGCACCCCAAGATATTCATTAAATCAGACAATCAGATTTTATTCCTACTCCTTTACTTTGTCACATGGGGCTCAAATGATTCATAAAAAACCACAATAAGCAAAAGTGGCCGACTATGGGAGAGGAGAAGAGAGCAGAGAATATGAAATATGATTGATGAGAGACACAGACTGGACAAGTGACTGCACACAGAATGCAGAAATGAAAAATATAATTTCAGCAGATTCAAGCTTCAGTGGTCTCCAGCATTACAATTGTTCATCAATACTGCGTGATCATTGTTGTATATCAGGGACACAAGTGTCTGATAGGTGACCGTCAAAAGAGACTCCAGAGAAACATAAGAATGCTTCAGAGACCACATATTATATTGTAAAAGGATGGAATGCTACACCATTTTCTTTTTACTTTTTCCTCCCTCTCTAGCTTTTTATCCCATCATATACAAAGGAGCTCTGGAGGCCTCTGTAATCCAGCATTGTTCATACTTGACATTTTAAATTCTAGCTGTTAAGGCTCTTTGGCAGTTGGCGTAAAGTGATACTGTGCTTCGAATTTCTCTCTTTTTTCTATTATATTCATAAACGCTAAATTCACAGACCTGAACCTACAAGTTTGAGGTACTTAGGGAGTCAATAATAGATCTAACAATGGAACAACTAACAGATAGTGCTTGTCAAATATTAACTAATAATTGTCAATTCTATTTGTTTTTGTTTAGTTATTGTGTTTCTTAACTTCAGAAAGAAAATATCAGTAAGTAAAATTTTAACAAATAGCTCTCAGTTGTTTGTATTGACACAAATCTGGTATTATTTCCCTATATCAACAGCTTTATTTTTTGGTTGGCAGGTCATTAAATAGTCAGAACTGATCTCTCCACCTGTTCATTTTAAACATTATCTATCATTATTGTCCTTGTGAAGAGGCAACAAACAATGAGGCACAAAGATATGTCAACTGGAGCTGGCTGCAAATTTTGCATCAAAGCTACTTTTTTTTATTAAAACTATATTAAAAACACCTCTGTGAAGATGACCCTTGAAATGGACTAAATCATATTCATTCAGTCAGTCATTTGATCTGAGTAAGTGCTGGGATCAACAATGAACTAGATATGTGCACAGCAAGGCAGCTTTTGTAAAAGATACATTTCTACAACAACATGATGTTTCTTTAGCCTTTTTTAACCAAAAATATCTCAATTAGATTGAAGTCATCTGGCACTGCAGGTGATCAGCAAGTATAGAAATATGACCCCATGTGTATATCGGAATTGCTCTCCTCCCATGGAAAAGTTGCCACCTCAGAGGTGGAAGGCAGAAGCCAAATCATGCCATACTACCTTTTAGGAGGGGAAGTGGAATATAGTTTATCCATTGAAAATTATAGGGACATTTTAGGACATTATAGGGAGAATATATTGTTCAGAATTAGAACCTGACTCTTAAAAAAAATCCCATGGTATTTTTATAAGTGACAAATGATTTGGGCTTTCCCTTTATGTTCATACAAAACAAATAATAAATAAAATCCTAAAAAATCTACTTTATACAAATCCTATTTTATCAGACATCACTATTCTCCTAACTCTTCACGTGCTCTTATAGGTAAACAATTTTCAGACAATAGATTCTGAGAAACCCCTTGGATCCTATTTATGTCCATTTGATTGATTAATATAAGCCTATGTTATATTATGTAAAATATCAGTATTTTTGAGCTAAACGTTCCAAATATCTGAGTTAACAAAAATATATATTTAAAATATTACAAACAACTAACCAACATGTTAAAATGGAGGATTACAATGCATTTTTGCCATTCTATGCAACCTAATACATTAGAGAGGGTCATTTGAACCTGAACTAGACAGAGCACTGCAGAACATAGCTAGAGTAGAAATTCCTATTCTGGCAAGGTTATAAGAGTATAACAGTAATGGTAATTTTATTTATATAGTTTTTATCTTCTGTTGTATCCTAAGCAGTTTACAGCAAACCAAATATGAATTAATGGTCAGGTTGCACTCCCTGAACACAAGATGCAAAGGAATCCTGGTGCTTACCAGCAATGTTGGATACTCCAAAGGGAGCTAGGTGGGACTGGAGTAGGACAGTACCCATAGATCTTCCCAAAACTAGTGAGTGGTCAAGGGAATGAAGACTGCTCTCTCTGAAAACTGATCATCTGGCATGTACTCCTCTGGTGGTGGTGGTTGGGTTTTTTTTCTCCCCATTGAGTGTGCTCCATGACAAAATACTTCTGGGAAGAACCACCCATGTTTCCCCTTCATACATCTAATCTGGTTTTGAAAGATATAACAGATGCATGAAGATTTAAGCAACTAAAAATCAATAAGGCCATTAAACAAAATTAAGGCATGCACGCAACAGCCAAATCAAGACCTCATCAGTCCAGTCTACACTGTGATGTTAATTACTTAGGCAACTGTGCTTACCTGCTGCAGAACATTCCTTAGCTTAAAAAAAAAACCTATTCAGAAATCTCTAAGTTTGATAAATGTTTTATTTACATGGTAAGGCGATAGCGAGGCAGGAGCTGACACATCAACGTGTAAACAAAACATTTATCAAACTCACAGAGGGGTCTGAATAGCATTTGTTTCCAAGAAATTGTGTGCAGCAGGTAAATAGTGTTTATCGAACCTCTGCCTTATGTGCATTATATATGATGCTGAGCAACATTATCTTTCCAAATCCACACACCAGCTCTGGACTCTAATATTTTGCTCCTTGCATGTACACTACTGTCACTGAGCCGGATTCTCCTTCTGTGAGTGGCCCCTTTACACCACTCAGGTAGTTTAAAGGTGCCTTAAAATGGATATAAATGGAATTTATACCCACTTTAAGGCCTTTTTATACTGACAGAATAATGTAAAGGGGCCTTATTGTAAATGAGAATAAGGCCCACTGACATCAGTTTAGTCAGTGGAAGTTCCTGGCACATTTAAAATCAATAGTAGTTTTGCAATTGACTTTAATGGGGCTAGGACTTAACCTCATATATTTAGGGCCTGATCCTACTCCAATTAAAACCAAATTAAATGTTTGAGAGCGGACTAGATGATCAGAATGGTCCCTTTTGACCTTAGTATCTATGAGAAGGGCTACTAGGATGAACCGAGGAATGGAAAACTTGTCTTATGAAAGGAGGCTCAAAGAGCTTGACTTCTTTAGCCTAACCAAAAGAAGGTTGGGGGAGATATGATTGCTTTCTATAAATATATCAGAGTGATAAATACTGGAGAGGGAGAGGAATTATTTAAGCTCAGTACCAGTGTGGACACAAGAACAAATGGATATAAATTGGCCATCGGGAAGTTTAGACTTGAAATTAGATGAAGGTTTCTAACCATCAGAGGAGTTCTGGAATTGCCTTGGGAAGCAGTGGGGGCAAAAGACCTATCTGGCTTCAAGATTAAACTTGATAAGTTTATGGTGGAGATGGTATGAGGGGATAATATGATTTTGGCAATTAATTGATTTTTGATTATTAGTGGTAGATATGCCCAATGGCCTGTGATGGGATGTTAGATGGGGTGGGATCTGAGTTCTACAGAGAATTATTTCCTGAGTATCTGGCTGGTGAATCTTGCCCACATGTTCAGGGTTCAGCTAATTGCCATATTTGGGGCCAGGAAGGAATTTTCCTCCAGGGCAGATTGGAAGAGCCCCTGGGGGTTTTTCGCCTTCCTCTGTAGCATGGGGCACGGGTCACTTGCTGGAGGATTCTCTGCACCTTGAAGTCTTTAAACCATGATTTGAGGACTTCAATAGCTCAGACATTGGTGAGAGGTTTATTGCAGGAGTCAGTGGGTGAGATTCTGTGGCCTGCATTGTGCAGGAGGTCAGACTAGATGATCATAATGGTCCCTTCTGACCTTAATATCTATGAATCTATGATTGTATCCTAAGGGAAAATAGAACATTGGAGTCAAGATCAGTTATGTAGATCCAAGAGGATAATTTTCCTATATTGTGCCAAATTTTCAGTTACATTCTTCTGACTATGTCACTGTTTGTGTCCCATCCTGCTGGCAATGAGACGAAATACAAAAGGAGCATCATCGTCAGTGCTGTTTAGGATTTGCCGAGAAGCTAAAAGCAAGGGAATCCATGAAGAAAGGAGTGCCTCCAGACGCTTAACTGGGATGGTCTGTAAGGCTCACTGAAATATCAGGGAGTCAACCCCTGCCCTAAGTACTTTATATTGACAACAAGGGGACAGGTGGGAGTGTAATGTAGACTCCTTATAGCTGAAAATTTTGCAGATTTTTTCTGCACAACATCTTTAATATATGGCCTTTCTTAGTCATCCACACAGTAAGGGCTCTTATCATCTCATGTCTCAATTACTGCAACATCCTTTTCTCTGACCTTGACAAATGCAGTCTTGCTCTACTTGTATCCAGTTAGAATGCTGTGGCAAAGGTCCTTCTCCTAGCCCAATGCTTTGACCATGTCCTCCCTTGTCTTTGCATCCCTCCACTGCCTCCCTCATCCGTATTGCAACAAACATAAGCTTCTTGTCTTCACTTTCAAGGCTCATCATGCCTATCTCCAGTCTGCCCATCATCCCTGTTTCAGGATAGAAATGTCAACTCCCATCTCCAATAAGCCCATAATGTCAGCCTCCATTTCTCACTTGTTAAGTTTTCAAACAAACACATTCAAGTTTTCTCATATGTTGCCCTTCGTGCTTGGGAGGAACTTTCCATAAACATGTGCAAAGCCACTTCATTGCCCTTTTTCAAATCCTTCCTAAAAACTCTCCTTTTCCATGTTACCCACAAAAACTTGATGATGATTAGTCGACTGGTACATGGAGAACACTGCTTTCCAGGCTAACCAATATTGCCTCATTGTTTCTTTGTCTCTCTCTGTCTACAACCATCTGTTGTCTCTTAGTCTTATGTTGCGATTATGAGCTCTTTGGAGCAGGGACTGTCTCTTTGCTTTGTTTGTACAACGCCTAACAATTTTCAAATCAGGTTAGGTTCTTAACTAGCCTTTTCTGTGCATTATTCAGTGTCTAAATGGAAATTTTAAGAGGTTTTCCACAGGATCTAGACACCTAAATGTGAATTTTTAATTGAGCAGTGAGGCACCTAGCAAGATTTATGCACTTGAAAGTTTGATGTGCTCAGGTAAGCCTGCTCATTTTACCAAATCCTTCCCAATTTAAGAGGAGGAGGGGTTTAAAAACAAACACTACCAAACCCAATTCCAACACAAGGTGTTGGTCTGCTTTTCTCATCAGGGGAAGAGAACGTAACAGAAGGCAAACCTTGATCAGGGTCATAACCATAATCATAATAATAGCAGCACTAAGACTAATAAAAGATTATTGAAATTCTGAATCCCTGAGACAGCATGCAGTTTCAGTCTGTGAAGTCTTGGGCTAAACATACAAACCTTTGACATTATTAATCATTAGTCTCTATAAAGTGCTGAGACAGTAAATGACAAGTTAGCTTTTTTTTTTATGAGGTGCATACACTACCCAAATAGAGAAGAAAAAAATAATTTTAGATAGCTGGAAAGAGAACTGAGAAGGATATCAGTACTTGTGGCACCTTAGAGACTAACAAATTTATTAGAGCATAAGCTTTCGTGAGCTACAGCTCACTTCATCGGATGCATTTGGTGGAAAAAAAGAAGGATATGCAATTAGAATCCAAGTGCTGCTGTAATTCAAAGTTTTTGTTTTAAGGAGAAAAGATTTCAATGCTCTTATCAATTTAAGATGTCTATTTGCTGATACACTGGACAAGCTGAGCAACTAAGTTCATTTTCATATTGAAGTGGAACATCTCTAGGGAACAGGTAAGCACATTTCTGACACTGTCAGGACAGCCAGAAGACAAATTTTCAGCCAGTACACATTTCATGTCAGTTTAGACATATCTGTGAGAAAATGACCTACATAACTGACAGTCCTTTTAAAGGAAAAGATATAATAAAGGCAAGGGAGAAAAGTAAGAGTAAATAAAATGCCCCTAGCTTGATAGTTGGGAATTTTGCATTTTATCATTCCATTTGGTGTCAAAAAATCCCAAACAAGACAAAGTTGACAATATAATTTATACATAGTAGCCAGATATCATATAGAGTGACATCCCATACATTTACCATATTATGGTCTTTCTCAGGAAGTACATCTGTGGCTTTTCAACTCCTATCACTAGTGGTTACAGGAATCCTAACAATGAGATGATCTCTCTTTTTCAAAATAATGAAAAGCCTCTCTCATCAAGGAAAGACTATTAACATATTTTCTCTTTCTCCAAGGATTGTGAGACTGAATGGTATCCCTTCCTACCTGGAGAACTAACCACTCCTCTCATGATTAACATGCCATCCTACAGCTGAAATGAACTTTGCTTGGGGAGGATATGGGTGAAGTATAGTTGCTATAGCAACTATAACAAACTGTTGCTGCACTGATGGAATATTCTTTGGTGTTCTTGAAAGCATTTGTGTAGATAAAAGCATCGCTGCAACTAATCAGCAGACTCCACATTCTGAGATGGAATCACTAAGTATGTGTCCTTGCAAATTACCACAGCTTAAACTTGAACTGTGATATTTATGGTTCAGATTTAACTAATTAACAGAGTCCACATCTGGTTATTGTACTCACTATGAAGTTCATCAGTACCTATGTAAGCAGGGGAATAGTCCCGCTACCGTGGGGAACTTTCCTGGCTTCTGCACTACCCCGGTGAAGTGGGCTAGCGAAAGGATCGGAGTCCTCGCTCCCACTTCCTTTACCCAGTGGCCTCCCTGCCCTTGAGGACTCCCCTTCTACCCTTCTGCCTGGCAGAGTCCTCAAAACCCCAACAAGGCTGGGCCCAGGATTCTTGGGGGGCTTGACCCCCAACCTTGCTGTGGTCACCTAGGACAGGGACTAGGATGTCCCCACTCCTGGGTACTCTCTCTGCACTGGGCACTTCTCTGACCCACTGACCATTACATACAAGTTAAAGCAAATGCAAGTTATTTAATCAACAATTAATTTTTAAAAGAATAAGGAAAATGGGAAAGGTTAAAGGAAACACATCACCCCGCTCTGTGGCAGGGAACTTCACAAACAGTGTCTCTGGAATGTCCGGGCAGTTCACAGTCTGTTCCTTGTAAGTCCCAGGCCTTCTTCTCAGGCCCTGGCGGTACTGTAGGGATGCTGTGGGTCGGACACTTGCTCTGGTGGTGGCCACACGCTCTTAAGCTCTAAGTGGTAGGACCCTTCTTCCCAGTGTCACCCCCGCCCTGTTGGGGTTATGATCCAAACCTGGCTTGCAGAGCCTCTTGGCTGAGGCATCTCCCTGTGCTGGGCCTGCTGCCCAAGGTCCCCCTTGGTCTCCCCAGCTGTTCGCCGCACCCAGGTCCGGACTGCTCCAGCCCCAGCTCCACCACTCTGTCTCAGCACTGCCACTGCTCTGCCTCCAGCTCCCTGGGCTTCTTCTCTGGCCCCTCTGGCTCTGGTTGCTACAGCTCTGCTCCCAGGACAGGTCTGTTCTGCATGCTGCTTCTGTGACTCTGCTCCCAGCACTGATCTGCTTCCTGGGCTGCTTTTCTGGCCCGTCTGGCTCTGGTTGCTGCAGCTCTGCTCCCAGGACAGGGTCTGCTCTCTCTGGGCTGCTTCTCTGGTCCCTCTGGATCTGGCACAGCTCTGCTCTCCATCTCAGCTTGGGCCCTTGCTTTCTCCTTAGCTTGGCCCCACTCTGTCTGACCCAAGCAAATCCAGCTCACACGGATGACGGGACCTCCCTGGCCTCCTGATTCGCCTGCCCACCCTGCTGACCTGGAGCATTGGCCTCTCCCCATTGTTCCTGGGGACTATCAGTCTCAGGGTCCTGATTTCCCATATACCCTTCCCCTTTTAGTACTTGGAGCTAGCCAACCAAAACACCCCCACTGAATGTTAGTAAGGGGGCAACAGTCCCCTTACATTCCCCCTTGCTAAAATTCTGCCACAGCCACAATATTCATACCAGTACATCCGGGCCCCAGAGTAACACCATATACCCACATCATATCATATCAAAAACCCACTAACAATTATTAAAAGAACATTTAACATATTTAACATTCCACATCTACTTCTTCATACTATACATAACAATATGAATTAAAACACTACATAAAACCAATAACATAATTATCTCTAAGTCTAACAGGAAGTACACCCTTATTAGCCCTTTGGGACCTTCTTAAAACTGGTGGTTCGTTACTCATATTTTCTACTTCCCTGTTCTTGGGTGATACTGGGTCAGCTTGAGGGATTTGGCCATTTTCATTAGGGTTTGTGTTTGCACCACTCTGTTCCCCTCTGTATTCGGTTTGTGAAATAGAACCAATTGGTTTCTATCTCCTCAGGTGCTGATCGCGTGCTGATCTATGCCTCCTATTGTCCCTGTATGGACTAAGAGTGCAATCTTTTAGCTCGTCCCTATGTACTACTCTCTCAGGACCTCCTCGTTCAGGCCAGATGGTGTAAACTGGTAGCTTGGGTTTGTTGTGAGCGACTACAATGTGGGGATTTGACTCCCACTTGTCCTGTATTTTATTACACACCTGGTGTCTATGGTTACGAACTAGCACACGGTCACCAGGCCTGATGAGAGCCCCACTGGACTTGCAATCATAAGTCCTTTTCCTGCTTTGGGCTGTGTCTTTAGTTGTATTGAGAGCAACTTCACAGGCTATTTTCAGCCTGTCATGGTGACCTTTGACCCAGTCATCCAAATTGGTCACCTCATCCTCCTCAGGGCCTTCTCTGTCCAGAATATCCAATGGCAACCTGGGATCCCTCCCGAATATGAGATAAAAAGGAGCGTAACCTGTTGACGAATGGACATGGCTGTTATAGGCCAACACCAGCTCAGGGAGTTGTTCCTGCCAGGCTCACTTCTCTTCAGGAGGGAGTGTTCTTAGCATATCATGCATTGTCCGGTTAAACCTCTCGCACTGAGCGTTTCCTTAAGGGTCATTGGGGGGTGTTCAGCTTTTGGCTATGTCATACAGCTCACACAATTCAGATATCACTTCTGATTCGAAATTCCTCCCCTGATTCGAGTGTAACCATGCTGGACAACCATAGTACACAAACCAGTGTTTTATGAGGACTTCAGCCGTTGTCCGCACCGTCTGGATTCTAGTTGGAACTGTGGCAGTGAATCAGGTGAATATGTCCATGAGAACCAGTACATTCTCGTACCCTTCTGAAAATCTCTCTAGCTGTGTGTAGTCCAACGCTAGGACCTCCATTGCGGCAGTTACATTAGTACAGGTCAAAGGGGCTCAGTTGGGAGGAAAAACATCCTTGGCTAGGGCACACCGTTTGCACTGACGGACCCATACTTGCACGTCACTACCCATCGTGAGCCAGTAATAGTTTCTCCTCATCACTTCAAGGGTGCTCCTGTCTCCAAAGTGCCCCCCATGATCATGCCTTCATAAACTTGACGGTGTAGTGACACAGGCACCACTAATTGCCACACTTCTTCGCCATCTCGGGGATGATATGTTACCTGCGACAGCACTCCATGGTGTAATCTAAGTCATTCCCACTGTCTGGCTAGCTTCTTAGACTGGGGGTATCTGGCCCCAAATCTCCAGTCTGGCCTCCTTCAGCTCATGACTGCCACTAAGACAGGTCCAACATCACCTTCTCGTTACAGAGTCTGAATCTCCTCCCATGAGTATCCAGAGATCATTGCGCTCTCCCCTTTTACCACGTTTTGTACTGAATCCTTTACCATCACTTTTTCCTTGGGCATTGGATTCTCTAGCCACAAACACGTCTGCACAACATCTGCAGGAATGATTAGGAAGTCTTTCTCCAGATCCTCGTCCTCTTCTAATTCCTCCTCCAGAGGCAATCTAGACAGGGTATCAGCATTGATGTTCTGCCTTCCAGGTTTATACTGTACTTCAAAAGTGAACTCAGCGAGTTGGGCCACACACCGGTGTTCAATTGCACCTAAATTAGTTGTTGCCAGGTATCGGAGTGGATTGTGCTCTGAGATTCCCGTGAATTTAGAGTACACTAAGTAATCCTTAAATTTTTCAGTGATAGCCCACTTCAAGGTCAGCAGTTCTAGTTTAAAAGCACTGTAGTTCTTATTTCTTTTTGACCTCCTCAGCCCTTGGCTCGCATATGCGATCATAAGTTTGGCCCCCTCTTGCTTCTGGCTGAGCACTGCACCTAGGCCATGTAGGCTTCCATCAGTTGTCACTATAAATGGCAGGCTAAAGTCGGGAAATGCAAGGACAGGTGGTGACATCAGCCGATGTCTTAATTCGTCAAAAGCTGTCTGACAGGCATCATGCCACACAAACCATTGGTCCTTTCCCTTCTTTTGGGCCGGTTGGCCGCTATTCCATATAGGGGTGCAGCAATGTGTGCAAACTTTGGAGCAAATCATCTGTAATAGCTCATGAAACCTAGAGCCTGCCGCACTTGCTTGGCATTCCTGGTGACCGGCCAATTTTCCAGCGCCCTGGTCTTCTCCTCATCTACCTGAATTCCATCCTTTGAAATCACATTGCCCAACAATTTGACTTTTTCATGTAGGCGGCAGCACTTGCTTGGCTTCAGTTTCAATCCGTGTTCCTTCAATCATGTGAAAACCAAGTCCAATTTTTCCATATGACTCTCAAAATCCTTGGAAAACATAATAATATTGTATAGGTATATCAGCAAAGTGTCTAGGATATAGTCTCCCAACACCCCCTCCATTAATCTCTGGAATGTAGTAGGTGCATTACAAAGGCAAATGGCATATGTGTCCATTCAAACAGCCCAAACGGAGTCATCACTGTTGTCTTTCCCTGGTCTTGTTCTTCCACTGCAACCAGGAAATAATCAGAAGTTAAATCGAGGGTTGAAAACACTCTTCCTAATGCATCCAGTGACTCTTCTACCCAGGGTAGCAGGTAGGCATCCTTGTGTGTTACCTCATTCACTTTCCTGTAGTCACAGAAAAATCGCACCCCACCATCTTTTTTTTTATTACAGTCGCCGCGGGTGATGCCCAGAGACTGTGGCTTTCTTTAAGGACACGTTGAGTCACTAGATCCAGGATGTGTTTTGTTACCTCCTGGAACACTCATGGTGAAATCCGTCGGTGTCTCTGTTTTATTGGAACAGCATCTCCAGTGGCTATTTGGTGTGTCACTGTGGTGGTGTAACCAAAGTCTCACTCATCCCTGGAAAAGACATCTTGATGTTTCTCCAGTAGCGCCCACAAATGGCTGGCTTGTGTAAGGGTTAACTGTTGGAGGGCCACTTGGACTGGAATGGGTAGCTCTCCATTGGGTGCCACTTGCAATGTGATAGCCTGTGTTCCTTTTTCCACATTTGTCATCCCCATTTTCTTCCAAGGCCACCCTCACTGGTGGCACCACTCCTTCAGGGGCACAACTTTATGACCTTCTCACTTGAGTTTAACAGCTTGACTGGCACTTTTCCTTTACTGGCATGAGCAGGTACATTTGCAACCGGTAGCCCATTAGGGAGACTGGCCCCAGGTGTTGGCTCAACAAGTACTCTGTATCCATCAAGGTCACTTGGCACCTGGCAGCACCCATCAATAATCTTCTCACTCCAGGGAGGTATAACCACTTTCTGTCTCCCTGCCACCTTAACATAGACAATTTGTCCTGTGACACCCAGGAAACATCCATGTCTCTCCACCTGGGCCAGTACCCGCTTCAGTGTAGCATCCTTCTTAGGCTGTCCATGACAGTTCATCTCCTGGGCTCCTTCTCCTACCGACAGTAATTCTTTCAGTTCTCTTATAATATTCATCCCCAGGATTCCCGGTACTCTGGTCTCCATTAAAGTTTTTTCTGAAGCTGTGTCCTCTAGGATAAAGATGCATTTCCCGAGGATCGTTCAACCCATGTACCCTACATCGGCTTCAAGGCACCCCACAACCGGGATAGCAAGTCCATTAGCTGTCGTTAGCTGTTCAAATCGGGTATTATGCATGGTCAGATCTCTCTCTTAAGTAGTTTCGAAAATATGATTCAGAAATAGTGGTGACTTCTGAGCCAGTGTATCAAACAGCGGGTTCTCACCCCTGCTATGGTTATTTCCACTGTCAAGCAGTCCCCGAAAGCTCGGCCGCAGAAGTCGTCAAATACACTATCATCATCAGGGCCCTCTTCCTCACTGCTGACATGAGGCCCTTTTCCTAGGGACAGCCGTAGAATCCTTTCTGTCCCCACTCGACCTTCCCCTAATGGTGGGCTACTCCCTCCTGGTGTCTCTTGGATTTCAGGCGCCTGGGACTCCGGTCTCCTTTTGCCTGATTCGCCTGCTCGCCCTGTCATTCAGGCTGACCTTGAGCACTGGCCTATCCCCATTGTTCCTGGGGACTATCAGTCTCAAGGTCCTGATTCCCCATCGACCCTTCCCCTTTTAGTACTGGGAGCTAGCCAACCAAAACACCCCCACGAAATGTTAGTAAGGGGGCAACAGTCCCCTTACACCTAGCTAGAACACTTCTGCTCCATGGGTAGCTTCTATCAAGTCATTCAAACTGAAAACTATGGCTCAACAAATAAAAATAATTATAAACACATATCAGCCAGACGTTGTTTTTTGCATATTGTACAGGATCTGCACAGCTGATGATAACCTGGAAACCAGAGAAGAAAGGATGTTGCTACCTCTGTTATGAATTATCTGCACTTGGAGAATGAACAATAGTACAGCTGATACTAGCCAGCAACAGATCCCAGGGTGAGGGATGTAGAGAGAAACTAGGTAAATTATTAGTGAATGGTATTATGCTGAAAACCCTAGAGGTTGGTAGTTTTGTTTATTCACAAAACAGGTACAGTTTATCCATTCCACTCTATCAATGACAGTCAGATTTCACTAGGAGGCTTGTTCAGTACTTAGCCTCTCTGATGAGGCTCCCAGCAAGATCAATCTTGCATACAAGGATATAACACGATTCAATGGCTGGAAGTGGAAGCTACACAAATTTAAATTAGAAACAAAACACACATTTTTAATAGTGGGGGTAATTAACCACTGCAACAATTTACCAAGGGTTGTGTTGGATTCTCCATCATTGGAAACTTTTAACTCAAGATTGCATGTTTTTCTTAAAGACATGCTATAGTTCCAACAAGAATTAATTCAGGGAAGTTTCCTGGCCTGAGTTACACAGGATATCAGACATAATGCTGACACTGGCCCCTTCTGGTCTTATAATCTATGAATATATGAATAATTTTCAGTGAATAATACATTCAATGAGTTTAGACTACTTCTGCTTGCATAATGTCAACAACTGGATTTCAATTACCTCTCATGTTTCCAGTTATTCAAATTTACTCAAAACATTTTTGTGAGTTAATTTTTATTCTGCATGATCAAACAATTTGTGTTTGAAATGAGTTGGGTTGGTTAGTTGCGATTAATAGCAATAAGTTAAATGATGTTACTGTTCCTTGATTGGATGATCATAGCTTTAATCAAGAGGAGAGTTTGAGATATTACGTGGTCCAGAATCCCTCAGTTTAGAATTAGGAAGAAGATAAACATGATTAGGGTGTTTTTAAATATAAAACCTTTTCTTTGCCACTCAGGTTTTACTCAAGGAATCATACATATAAAAAGTAGACTGCTATAAGATTTATTGATTGAATGCAAGTCTTAAATATAATTTTCTCTCATTACATCCACAGAAGGTAAATGTTTCAAGGACATAGTCCTATGCGAGAAAGGGACAGATCTTTGTCTAGTTTATTTAATTGCTTATGTGGCAGGATTCCAGCAAGGTGTTTTAGCAAGCTGCTTTCCCTATTGTGTCAAGCAGTACCTTATCTCATTCCAGCCATAATATACCAGGCAAATGGTATTTACTGCTTGTCATTTTCTATCACCCTCACAGACATTAACCAAAATGGTTGTGTGGGCATGTGTAGTCTGATCATTGTCTGGCTCCTCTTAATTGCTTCTGTGATAAGATTTGGGCTGGCTTTTTGGAAACTTGTTCCCCTGCTGTGTCAAGCAATATTCCACTCCATATCAAAATATGCCACTTTTGGCGAGACCACTTGACTGTGACTATAATTTTGTGATATGCACATTGGTAAGTAGATGGAGACAGCAAGCTCATTTAACGTAGGCCACTGAGCAGCCATTTATTTTGGTATCAATTTTCAGTTAATACCAACTACCAACCTTAATTACAATCAGATCAGTGACAAAGGTGAAAAGTATTTATGACATTATCAATATTTCCAGATACACTGACTAGGATGCAGTACATCTAAAAAATAGAATCTCTATGGAAGCTCCTAACTGATAGGTTCTCAGAACATTTGAAAAAAATCTTTTTTGCTAGATCTTTAGCTTCACTTCTCCACAAAGGAAGAATATCAAGTGTGAGCTTTGCTTCCTTTTCCCTAACATAACAGTAACAATGCTTAAATAAGAATTTCCAAAACAGGTATTTGCCTCCCTAAAATCCAAAAAACACCTGAGGAATGTTGACTGGATTATCTGGTAGGAAAAAGGACAGCCCTCTGGAAAAGTGAAACCAACTGTATGCAACCTTCTACCAAAAACGAGTTGTTAAAAGTCACAGGTAAGAGAATCCAAAGTTTTGAGAAACACTGAAATAAGAGATGCCTGCTACATTAAAAGTGTGTTTGCACAATAAAATGTACCTCTTTTGCAGATGAGGAGTAGGAGATCCCTGAAAAAATACATATGTAGGATTGTTGTCTCGTGGTTACAGTAAAAGATCTAGAAACTAGGAATTCTGGTTTATAATTCTGCCTCAGTCACCAATTCATTGTGTGACTTTGAGAATCTTTTGTGCCTTAGTTTTCCCAGCAGTCAAATGTATATAGCAACCAGAACTCATGGAAAAAAAAATTTCAACTGAACAGTTTTACACTGGAAAATTCAGTTTCTTTGAAATCTAAACATTTCATTGGATAATGATGTTTATTAAATTTTCATTGGAAAAGTACTGAAATGAAGCATTGTGACTTTCTCATTTTGATAATGTAGAAATGTTTTAATATGTTTCATTTTGATAGTGTAAAATTGTTTCACTTGAACTATAATTTTGTTTAGACTTTTATGTTATATTATAAAAAACTTCTTGATGTTTTCAAAACTGGGGTTTTTTTTTAATTTGTTCTGGAAAAAAAGTGTTTTTAAGTTTTGATTTTAGTTCTGATTCAGAATTTTCTTAAAAACGCTGGAATTTCCAGTTGGATAGAAATTCTGATTTTCGACCATCTCTAATAGCAAAAGTGACAGGTACGCATGTGACTTATTTATTATTTGTAGTAGAGCTTTGAGATCTTCAGATGGGAATGGCTATAGAAAGGCAAAGGTTTTGTTTTGTTTTAAATAATCTTGTGGCAGCATTTAGAGCAGTTGAAGGCATTTCACCTATACCTGCAACTACATCTCAGCAAAGCCAGTGTGCATATAGGACTCCATGGTATGAATTAATTTTTCCATGAGCAGTTTCTACTCAGCCTCCCATCCATGTCACTTTCCTTGATGTATAGCTGTCTCCACAGTGAAGTAGTGGGTTTACTTTTAACAGACTCTTGCAGTGCTTAGTGCCATTAGTTACAGCAAAAATTCCCCTTCTGGCAGTCACAGCTTTTTGTCTTATTGAATCCTTCACTTAATCACAAGCACCTTCCATGAGGTTTAGGAGAGAGAATTTTTTGAAACCTGACCAGGAAGAAAATGATTCTGTTACTATGAATTTCTACTCTCTTTCCTTCATTAGGATGATCCTAAATGAGCTCTGCTTTAAGTAACAAAATAAATTATTAGTTATGTTTTAAATGATGGTCCCCAAATATCTTCTTCATTTGTGTTTAATAGGACATAAATCCATATTAATTAATAACAGATTATTAAAAACTATCTGCTGAGGTTGCGGGATGACGAAGGAGATGTACTATATATCAGCTCCATGACGGTTAATTTTTCAACTGCCAGGTGTTAGTAATCAATTAGTATTTAATATATCATGACAGTTTTGTTAAATCTCAAGTGTTGGGTTTTGCTGAATTGTAAGTATACGTCATTTAAATGATACAGGGATTAATCATTCCCACTAACATTTTATGTAACCTGGTCATCAACAGCTATAGTAATGTTGCTTGGACCATCTCCTGTGGCAGCCTATCCAACTGCCCAGAAGCTCTTACAGTAAAATTTTTGGTGGCAGTGTTTTTGCTTTTGTTTTTTATTGTTTAACTTAGGTTTTCCTTCCTTTGCTTTAGGACATTGCTCCTTGTTCTACCAACTTCTGAAAGTATAAATAATTCCCTTTTCACATTTATATTGTTACCTGGAAGATACTTATAGATTCTGATCATGTCACTCTTGAGAACTCTGATTTCTAGACTATATACATTTTATTCCATCAGTCTCTCCACATGTGTCTCATCTGCTAATCCTTTTATGATTTTTGTAGACTTTCTTTGTTGTTGCTAGGTTTTTTTCCTATATCGTTACCAATCTGTCAGCCCAAAACTGGATGTAATATTCCAAGTGTTTATACCAGAAATATATATAATTCTCAATAATATGTATTTAATAATCAACTGACATTTATTTAATATGGGACCGTACCTTCCTCCCCAATGGAGAAACCCCTGTGAGGGTGGAGAAACTGTGTCCAAATAACTTGTAGATTACACTTGAAGAGTTCCAGCAAGAATCATCTCTCAAGTGGGAGGGATTTGAGGCACCTCAAAATAAGCAGGGACCTATTCATTTATTCCCCCTCCTCTGTGGGAGGTGGAGAGTAGCATCAAGTACTAATTGTCTTTTTAAATGCAAAGCAAGTGCATATTTGAACACTAATCTAAAGTATTATCTACTTATCTTAGTTCCCCTCTGTTTCCTAAACATCACACTATGGAACAAATTGCACGTTTAAAAAGGAGTTACCTGTACTGTTAGCCTGGTTTAGAGAAGTAAAGGTAGAAACAAATATTGTTTTATCAGTCTGGAGTATATCATTTAGGACGTCATGCCTGCCTTGGTAATCTTCCTATGACTTTATTGAGAGGGATCTCAGAATGCAATTGAAGATTTAGAGTTAATGTCACAGTAAGGATGGTTTTTATTGGGAGGATTGCTGTAAAAATTTAAAGTACTAATTTATTGGCCTCTGTTACACCTGGTTCTGAAGAAGAAAAAAGACTTGTGTTTAGTATTAAGGTGTTTGAGGATCACCCAAGAGCTCTATGAAGTGTATAGGAGCACTTAGGCCTGGTCTATACTCGAATTAGGATGATCTAAACCAGCTTACGTTGATTTAAGTAAGTGTCTACACTACAATGGTGCTTCTGCCAAAGGAAATCACCCATTACATCTACTTAACTCCACCTCCACGAGAGGGGTAGCACTTCGGTCGATGTAGTTAGAGCAATGCAGTGTCTGCGTAGACACTGTAGTACTTGCATCGCCTGTAGGCTGCAGCCCCAGGTGGGCCTTACAGCCCAGAGTCCCATCACTGGAGCTGATATCTTGGTGCCCCACTTCTGCATCCCAGTGAGAGATTATGGGGGTGGGGGGAAAAGAGCCTGGAGCCCTGTTCCTGAGGTGGCCAGGCTTGTGTTCTCCTTCTCCCCTCCCACCCCCCGAGTCCTTCACTGGGAGGCAGCAGCAGGGCTCTGATCTGTCAGTGCCTCACAATGCACCACACTGTCAGTTACATTGGTAGGAGTGCTCCTGGGGAGGACATGCATTGCCAACAGAAGGAGTTAATGGGGACATGAAAAACCACAGTCATTACTGAAATGGCTGTATCTTGACTAATTTAGGTTGACTTAATTTTATAGTTGAGACAAGGTCTAGAAACGTAAGTGACTGTTCATTGCCCTCTAACTGGGGATAGCTGAATTCAGGAAGAGGGTCAAGACTCCAGGATCTAAAGAGTACATTTCAACATATATTGCCTCCTGACTGACTCAATCAATGAATGTATCTACACTATGATAGGTTTCAGAGTAGCAGCCGATGAAGTGAGTTGTAGTTCACGAAAGCTTATGCTCAAATAAATTTGTTAGTCTCTAAGGTGCCACAAGTACTTCTTTTCTTTTTACACTATGATATTTACCCACCAATGCTGCTACTATTTCAGCTCCAGCAATGGCCAGATTTCTCCGTGACTTCTAGCATTTGAAGCACCCATGTGTTCTAATCCCACTCAGATCAGGTATATGTGACAGAATGCTTTCTACTTTAGGCATTACTACTCCTGGTTCAACTGTAACAGACCACTCTTGAGACATATTTCATTCTTCTCCCATGCGAAGGGATGAAGAGAATAAAACATCATGCCAGTGGCCTGAAGAATAGCACTGACAAAGGCTTCCCTTTCCTTCTGGTTGGCTGGTGGTAACTAGTCAGACAAGATAGGGAGAAAACTACAAGTGAGGAAAGAGGAAGGGTGAGACCCGAACATGATCCATATATTAGCATTTATCATTTGTTTTGGGAATTGTTATTTCAGCTTGATTGGTAGGTTTCATGCTGCTCAGAATAATTTAAAACCAATGTTTAGTGTGAATAAAAGGTTTTATACATTTACTTCCTCTGGCTACCCAGGCAAATGAGATGTTTCACATAACGCGATTACTGAATTTACATAGAACTGATAGCTTCAGTACACAATACTACATAATATTAACCCATTTTCAAATGGAATCTGGTAGCAATATGCTCTGCTGAACCAGCTGAATACATTATAAGAGTTAAAGATATCGACAGTTCTGGCTTAGCATATTGCTGTCCTGCAACTATTTGTACATTCCACAAGAAGGGGAGATACACATTTTAATGTATTTTTTCTTTCCTGGAAAAAGTTCTGCCCAAAATTTATCTGTTCTAGAAAATATGTCCCCCACTCCTCCCCCAAAAAACAAAACACCTTCTTAGTACACGTATTGCCTTTAATGGGCTAGTGGGATGAAATGAGCTTGTTAACTTTTTTTTTTTTTTTTTTTAAATCCTAGACCTCTAAGTTAGCTCTCTCCTCTGGTTTGCATCATGCATCCTGTGTTACCTAGGTTTCAGAGTAGCAGCCGTGTTAGTCTGTATTCGCAAAAAGAAAAGGAGTACTTGTGGCACCTTAGAGACTAACAAATTTATTAGAGCATAAGCTTTCGTGAGCTACAGCTCACTGTGAGCTGTAGCTCACGAAAGCTTATGCTCTAATAAATTTGTTAGTTTCTAAGGTGCCACAAGTACTCCTTTTCTTTTTGTGTTACCTAGGTTTGCCCTTTGTGGTGTAAACTCTTTGGGGCATGCACCATCTTTATGTTTGGTATAGCACTAAGCTCCTTTTCTGCATTCAAATAATAACCAAGGTATAGTATGACAGAGTGGCATATTTCTGTATTGAGTTGTCATTCCCATTTTGTATTGTAACCTCCCACTTTGTACTACGTGCTGAACAGATGTATAACTTTGCTCAAGGCAAGGTTAGTATAATGCATTCTATTCAGCTAGCCTGCCCAGGAAAGAATTGCTTGACACCTAATTGAAGGAAGAAAATGAGTACGTGTGGCACCTTAGAGACTAACAAATTTATTTGAGCATAAGCTTTCGTGAGCTACAGCTCACTTCTTTTCTTTTTGCGAATACAGACTAACACGGCTGCTACTCTAATTGAAGGAGTGTCACAGAGAAGCCATCACAGAGCAGTCTGGAGCTATCAGCTTTGATGGTCTCTAAATTGCTGGCTCAACCTGATGCAACAATAGATTTTTTTATACATGGACACTAGCATGGCTGGTGGATCTGCAGTTTCTCAGCCTGGGCACATAACTATAAGGTGGATAGAAAGCTGGCTAGATCATCGGGCTCAACGGGTAGTGATCAATGGCTCCATGTCTAGTTGGCAGCCGGTATCAAGCAGAGTGCTCCAAGGATCGGTCCTGGGGCCAGTTTTGTTCAATATCTTCATTAATGATTTGGAGGATGGCGTGGACTGCATCCTCAGCAAGTTTACAGATGACACTAAACTGGGAGGATTGGGATTTCCCCACAATCCTTCTCACTCCAAGCTCCTCCACTCTCTTCTGTAAGGCAGTTTGTTCTCTGTTTGCTTTTCACTGCTCCCCCTTGCATATCGTTGACGGCATGGGAAATCTTGTAAGGCATAGCTCTTCTAAATGTTCCAAAGGGCAGCTCTATGTAAATTTCAGGTTTCTTTCATTTGGTTTTCAGGGAGTGAGAAAAAAGCAGAATGAAATCCCACCCAACTCACAACAACAAATCCCTGTAATAAACTGCATAAGCATCTCTTATGCATGCAATTCTTCTTAAACTGAGCTTTTAGAAATATTTAAAGGGATAGTGGCAAGATTAAAATCTTGGGTCTAAACCTCATGTTCTTGGTCAGAATGGTTGCAATTCCTACTGTCTTCAAATATGTCTAATCCTATGAGGCTTTGGGCAGCATCTATTCACCCTTTAAAAAAACCTAAATCTGAAGCCTAAAACTATTTGATAAAGTTCATTTAAGCAATTTTACCAAACACACCACACAGTAAATGAATGCAGATCTGTACGAGCAAGGTCCATTTTCTATGAGAAAAATACTGAGTACCAAAAATATCAGAATATATCCCTTTATTTAAGGTGCGTTCATCTCTGTGTCTCGGCCCTCTCTTTCTCTGTGTCTCTAGAAAGAAATGAGTTAATGTATGGGCCATATATCATTACTTAACACTGTAATACAAAAATGACAGTTAACATTTAACAATGATCTCAAAAAATACTGTTCTTTTCCCCCCATAGCCACTTTAATTGGAACGAGCAAATGCATCCAGTGACACAGGCACAAAGCATCTGCTCATTACTGCAAAGAGCCGCAGCAGCTCCTTCATTGTCATTATTGCTCTCCACCTTTGATAAATTCCAAACCAAAACCAGATGTTCCCATACCCTGCACAAAGAAACACTGCTTATAACAAACCCTCATACAACGCAGATCCCCACCTAACAGTGAGCAGAGAGCAACAGACTTGAGGAGATGAAAGACAAACGAAGTGTATTAGCTCAGCTGGCAGTGTGGATGAGGGCCACAACCCGATCTGTGGTCATCTCAGCTTTGTTCTCAAACTCCAAATTATCCCAGTTTTCAGTGGGCACAGAAAGCTCAATTGTGTTTTTCTCTGGATAGAGTTTCTTTTATGTGGCAACAGGCACGGAAACTTTTCCATGATCTCAGAGCCTGCAAGCTCCTCAAGTTTTTTCCCCCGCTAATAAAGCTACCCTTTATTGAATGAGGGCAGTGAAACATGCCAGTTCTTATTTACTAAATGGGACATACTCCAAAACCTACTGTTGGGGTTGGCACTTGAAACCCAGATCTTTGAGATAAAAAAAAGTCAAGCTTTAATAATAGTCCTCACTGACACTTGCCTAAAAAAGCCATGCCACAGAAAAAAGCTATACCACACCATTGTGTGCATTGACTTGTGTTTGTTACATTCTAAATTATAGGCCTCCTGTTTCCAAGATCTTATTTTAATTGAGGTCGCCTGAGGCTTTCAAAATGCCCTTGGATTATTATTCATCAATATAAAAAAAAAATTTACCCACTTTTATGAAAAGGTGCCCCACAGGGGAATTTTTACCTTTAAGGATCATGCATAACATATCCAGCAATCTTGTCTTTAAAGTCTAGTCTGGCCATTTCTTTTACAACAGCTAATCTAAGATGTTTTTGCTTCAGAAAGAGACAGACTTGGAACTACAATACCATAGAACTTTGCTCTTATAGAATTCCCTTTATCTAAGGATCTCAAAGTGCTTTAAAATAATTATGCATCACAACTGCTTGGTGAGTTGGATCTATTAATTAGTAGCCTCATGTAAACTCAGTCATAAAGATAAGGGACCTGACTGTACACAATGCTTTGTCTCTGGGAAACTATTCAGTGCCCTGAACTTCTCCTGACTTTGGTGGGAATTGAAGACAGTCAGGATGGGATTTACAAGGGGTACTTAGGTGCTGCAATGATGAATGCTGCAGCAGCTAACTTTTATATGCCTTGCCACCATGTGGCATGCACAACCCCAAGGCAGATGCAATACAATATACAATGCCTGGGGATAGTTAGGTGCCTAAGAACAGGATTCACAAAAGCCAGCATGCTGAGCCACCTAAAGTAGCCAGTAGGAAATGCTGAGGAAAGGGATGTGGCTTAACCCCCAACAAGCCTCAAGTGCCTCTCTCCAGTCCAGCATCACAGCTGTGAGCTCTCTCGGAGTTTTTTCAAGAAACACTGAGGAGGAAGAAGAGGAGAAGATGATCATGCCCCCCCATAACTTTTTTACCCCATAGTTAAAGCACTCACCCAGGTTGTGGGAGACAGGAGTTCAGCTTGTCCCTCAGTCTGATGTGAAATAAGAAATGGAACTTTGGTATTCCACCTCCCAAAAGAGTGCCCTAAACAGTGGGTGATGGAAGATTCTGGGGCAGGTCTCACTCTCTCTGTTGTGTATAAATATCTTAATGTTCATTAGGTCAGAGAGAGAATAAAAATGACTCCTTAGCCCAGTGGTTAGGGTAGTCTCCTAGGCAGTGGGAGATCAAGTTCCCCTGCCCCATTGAATATTTAATTATTTATATATACTCTTCCTTTTAGAGTTTGCCAGCTCCTGGAATGCTGGACTGAGCCTTTAGGGGCTCCAACCCTACGGAGTACAACAATAATGGCTCCAGAGACTCTGGAAATCATTGCCCAGTGTGACTGGAGTCTGGAGTGGGGACAGAATGGCTTAGAAACTCCTGATGATGCCAGTGGGGAGGCTTCTACATGGAGCAATATGGCCAAGATGTTTGCTGACTCAATGATGAGCCAGTCTGTTCAGCCCCTTATAGTGGGAGGAGCAGCCTGAAAGAGAGACAGTTTTGAGCTGTGAGTTTGAAGTTGAGAGAGAAACAGAACTGAGGGAGTCTCTGATAAACCCCCCTCCCCACAAAGAAAGACTTTGATCTTCTAGGGATCTAGTGCATGAGTCAGGCAGTTCCAGCCCTGCAGAGACCAGCCTCCAGAATAGCAGAGCTCTGATCCAATGCCAGTTACTGAAACACAGATGAGACCTGCACAGGGCTCCAGACCAGGGAACCGGCAGAGGAACTTGCCACACCTAGGGGCAAGGCCACTGTAAGAGGACCCTTTTGTGTTTCAGTAGGTCAACGTTCACTGTGCAGCCGCACTTGTTTCCAGACTCATCCTCAGTGTACCATCTGCCTGGGAAGGTGCCAGGAATTGGGAAGTGTTGAGCAGTGAGAAGTGTGTTGATTTGTTGATGTTTTAGCACTTATGAGTTCACCCCAACCCTTTCCTTGTCCCCTTTCCTGTTCCCCCTGAAGTCCCCGTGTGTTATATTGTTATTTCTGGGTGAGCCATTCCTTTGATGGGGTTTGTGCTGAAGTAATGTATAGTTTCTTGTGCACTGGGGGTTTTGTATTCCTTACCAGCAGCGGTAGCATTATTCATTTTCCCAAGGGATAGCTCCCCTTGTGTCCTGGACATAGGAAAGACTCACTTAGGATAAAAGCATCAGGCATTGCACAAAAGAACCCAGGACCCAGTCCATGTGAGGAGAAGGGAGAAGCCACTCCAAGTAGCAAACACCAGAGAGAAGATTTGAGTTACACCTTGGGGGAGAGGCACATTCATATTGTGGGAGACTATTTCAAAGCCCAGCTTCACATCAAGTGGTGGGGAGGGGAACTGAACCCCAGTCTCCCACATCCTAGGTGACTGCCTAAACCACTGGGCTACAAGTTATAAGGAGAAGTACCATCATCTTCTTCTCCTACTGCTGTTTTGTGTGGGTTTAGATGTGCTCAGAACACTCCTACAGGGTCAGGTCCCACAGGCAAGATAGGGGGAGGAATGCCTGGTTTCTGAGCTCCACTGGGGCTTAGATGTGAGTTAGGTATCAAACCGCTGGGCAGGTGCCTGGTCTGAAGTAGCTTTGTGCATCCCCTGCCCTGAAATTTAGGCATCTCAGGGACTTTCACAGCAGAATTGCAGGTGTTTATAGGGTTAGATGGAAGCTGAGCAGAGCTTTTGTGAGTCCCAGTGAAGTTCCTATGTTGGACTTAGGTGCCAAGAGTGGCAATGAGATGCCTTTGTCCCCTCCATATGAATCTACCCTTATTACCTCACAGCAGGTGTTCAGCAGCATTGTAGGATTGGACCCATGTGATTTGCCTAAGCTCCTGCTGGGCTTTGGAGATAGAAATGCAAAAAGATTTCAGGAACGTTGTCTCCCAGTTACCAGCTCTAACACTAGACTTTCTCACTTCTACCCAACCTACTGTGTCAAATGATTCATAGATACTAAGGTCAGAAGGGACCATTCTGATCATCTAGTCCGACCTCTTGCACAGTGCAGGCCACAGAATCTCACCCACCCACTCCCAAGAAAAACCTTACCCATGTCTGAGCTATTGAAGTCCTCAAATCGTGGTTTAAAGACTTCAAGGAGCAGAGAAGCCTCCCTCAAGTGACCTGTGCCCCATGCTACAGAGGAAGGCGAAAAACCTCCAGGGCCTCTCCAATCTGCCCTGGAGGAAAATTCCTTCCTGACCCCAAATATGGCGATCAGCTAAACCCTGAGCATATGGGCAAGATTCACCAGCCAGATACTACAGAAAATTCTTTCCTGGGTAACTCAGATCCCATCCATCTAATAGCCCATCTCAGGGGATTTGGCCTATTTACCCTGAATATTTAAAGATCAATTACTTACCAAAATCCCATTATCCCATCATACCATCTCCTCCATAAACTTATCAAGTAGAATCTTAAAACCAGAGATCTTTTGCCCCTACTGCTTCCCTTGGAAGGCTATTCCAAAACTTCACTCCTCTGACGGTTAGAAATCTTCGTCTAATTTCAAGTCTAAACTTCCTGGTGGCCAGTTTATACCCATTTGTTCTTGTGTCCACATTGGTGCGGAGCTGAAATAATTCCTCTCCCTCTCCTGTATTTATCCCTCTGATATATTTATAGAGAGCAATCATATCTCCCCTCAACCTTCTTTTAGTTAGGCTAAACAAGCCAAGCTCCTTAAGTCTCCTTTCATAAGACAAGTTTTCCATTCCTCGGATCAGCCTAGTAGCCCTTCTCTGTACCTGCTCCAGTTTGAATTAATCCTTTTTAAACATGGGAGACCAGAACTGCACACAGTATTCTAGGTGAGGTCTCACCAGTGCCTTGTATAATGGTACTAAAACCTCCTTATCCCTACTGGAAATGCCTCTCCTGATGCATCCCAAAACCACATTAGCTTTTTTCACAGCCATATCACATTGGCAGCTCATAGTTATCCTATGATCAACCAATACTCCAAGGTCCTTCTCCTCCTCTGTTACTTCTAATTGATCCATCCCCAACTTGATTCTGCTGTCATGATTCCAAAATTCACTCACTCTACAAGCTACATAACCAAATGATTTTGTTGTCACTTTGGTAGAAGAGTCTGCACTCCCTGTGGGGTGAAAAGGTCAGCAGCTAACTCCATTTGTTATACCAGCTGGCTCCAGAAGACTCATTTAAATTAGCCACAGATTGGCTTTTCCTTATTTGCAGCAAATAATTTTTCTCCTTATGCTGAAAACCAAATGGCAGCTGAAATGCTTGTTGGAAAGAGTCAGCTCCATTACCACTGAGGCATAAGCTTGTTACAAAAGCTGAAATTACAGTCTGCATGCAAAAACATCTGGTCACAACCCAGGAGGGATGCATCCCTGCTGGCCGTGAAAAAGTAAACCTTAAATAAGTATAAGTTAATTGCCTGTGGTAACATGACATTATTGTAATCATTTATGTTCAAGCCTATGAGCAGGGTATTCATTAGGCATTTGAGGAGATTATTTAGCACATACATTACCAGACTGACTGGCTACAAAATACAGCAAAATATGCACTGCTGTTATTTTATTTCATTCATGTATCTATGAATAAGATGATTGCATACTTCTATTAATACAACACACAGATAAAAGGATTCAGTGACGTGTGTGTGCACGCGCACGCACACAGGCACGTGTGTGTGTGCATACACACACACACACACACACACACACACACACACACACCCCATATGTGAATGTGCTATATCCCTGCCTCATTCTAGCGTTCAAGACACCTCTTCCTGGGCATTATTAACAAAGTAACTCAAAAAAACCAACAAATTCTACTGCAAAACTTCACCTCAGACTGTTTTTTCCTGGAGTCTCATGCTCATACTTCAACGAAGCTGCTCCCACTTCATCTCCACCTACATCAAGGGAGAGTCACAGAGGCTGTAGTGAATCAGCAGTCAATCATATATTGGTCACAGCAAGGTTCAAAGACCACTAACAGGGTGGGGCAACACCAGAATCCTGCCAGCTTGTTGGTAGGTTTATATAATATTGGTATAGGTTGGGTTAAACCTCATTGAAAGTGGCTCTTCATTCAGGAAAGTAAAACAATAGGGATCTCAAACCAAAAAACACAGACACATGTCACAGCCCAAAACACAAACACATGAGTCTGCTCAGGAATTAGAATTATGAGGGCAGAAGATTTTCAGTGGACAGTGTTTGGTGGAGGTGGTTGTGTCTGTGGGGTAGAGAAGGAGAAACACCACTGAATCAGAAAATATAGCATGAAAGCACTAGACAGAGCTTCAGAGCGTATCCCTGAGAAAAGCCTAGAAAGTATGCTTTTGGGGCTGACTGCAGGCTGAAGGCTGTGTGAACAACTAAATTACCTCTTGTTTGATTCCTCATGTGTTCAGGGAAACAGGACTTTTCTTCTTTATTTGCAAATAAACAGGATTGCATCAAAGATACCTGACTCCATCATCAATTTGTCTTCCTAATGAAAACAATTCATAGGGCCCTGAACTTTGGCCAACCACTTGGATCAAAAAGGGTTTTAGATAGATAGATAGATAAAAGCATGTATGCATTCAGGTCTCAAGAGACCATTGCCAAGTGTTTAAAAAAATCAATTATAGTAGTACAAACAAAAGTAAGCTGAGCAAGTTACCCAAAATGAGGATGGAGAGAAAAAAAAAAATCAACTGAGCCACAAATTCCAGTGCTTGATAAACATACACAGTGCACCCCTCTCAAAAAGCCTGAAGTGCAGGGAAAAGATATGGATTGTGCAGTGTGACTTGACAGTCAACACATCTGGGCTACTTCAGACTAAGTTGGAGAGGAGTAACATCATCCTGAACCTTACTGGAGACTGCCCAGCCACCAATAAAGCCAGGGAGCCCCAGCAGCTGCTAAATTTAGCAGCTGTGAAACTGATAAGAAGGTCAATATCAATTCACTGCTTCCAGTCCTGGGGAGCACATTTACTTTCAGAAACACCATGTGTCAGTTTTCAGGGTAGCAGCCGTGTTAGTCTGTATTCGCAAAAAGAAAAGGAGTACTTGTGGCACCTTAGAGACTAACAAATTTATTAGAGCATAAGCTTTCGTGAGCTACAGCTCACTTCCATGTGTCAGTGTTTCTGAAGGAAAATTTTTCAGGATTTCTGGTTTGTGAGAAATTTTGGTAGTTAAATTTGGGTACATTCCAAATCCATTTCAGCCAGCTTTACCCAGCAGCAGCCTTTCTTTTCAGAGTGCTCCAGCTTGAATGCCTCCATTAATCTCAGCTGTGGCAGGATTGCAGATGAGAAGTGGTGTCTCAATTACATAGGTCTCAAGCCATTTAGAGCTTTATAGACTGAAAAAGAATCACTGATAATTGTTTTTGGTAGTGAGTGGTTTATGAAATGTTCATAGGCAGAATGCAGTCAAGTTAGAAACAGACCACAAACCACTGGAGCTATGCTACAGAAACCATTGTGCAAAGCGACACTTAGACTTCAGAAATGATCATGAAATTGCAAATTGCTTGTTAAAAAATGTGAGCTACAGGTCCACTAAGGAGGTTTTTTTATATATATATTAGATATGCTTTCAAGAACACCAATAAATAGTGAAAGCAAATGGTGGCAGGAAGGAGAGTTTGAATAAAATATGACTCAAGTACTACCTATTTATGAAACAAAATTTGACATGCACAAACAAGACATGCATGGCCAACTGAAAAAGTCAAAGTACCTCATAAGCATAAAAACTAACTGGAATTTTAGAAATAAAATTGTTCCATATAATGTTATTCTGTACAACAAATGTGTCATAACACCACACAGCATGAGTCAGAAATGCTGACCATAAACCATATTGACTATTTGCATACAGAAAAATGCAAGAAGTGTCTATATTGTCTGATCCTGGTCAGGCATAAATGCTGTCATTGAAAATAAGGTAGCCATACATGAAATCTGAAATAAATATAAGAAACGATACCAAAGAATCACCAAAACCACATAAGATTCTGAATAGTCTCGTTTCACATTTGGTACATACACATTTGAAAAAAGAAAAGGAGTACTTGTGGCACCTTAGAGACTAACAAATTTATTAGAGCATAAGCTTTCGTGAGCTACAGCTCACTTCATCGGATGCATTTGGTGGAAAAAACAGAGGAGAGATTTATATACACACACACAGAGAACATGAAACAATGGGTTTATCATACACACTGTAAGGAGAGTGATCACTTAAGATAAGCCATCACCAACAGCAGGGGGGGGGAAGGAGGAAAACCTTTCATGGTGACAAGCAGGTAGGCTAATTCCAGCAGTTAACAAGAATATCAGAGGAACAGTGGGGGGTGGGGTGGGAGGGAGAAATACCATGGGGAAATAGTTTTACTTTGTGTAATGACTCATCCATTCCCAGTCTCTATTCAAGCCTAAGTTAATTGTATCCAGTTTGCAAATTAATTCCAATTCAGCAGTCTCTCGTTGGAGTCTGTTTTTGAAGCTTTTTTGTTGAAGTATAGCCACTCTTAGGTCTGTGATCGAGTGACCAGAGAGATTGAAGTGTTCTCCAACTGGTTTTTGAATGTTATAATTCTTGACGTCTGATTTGTGTCCATTCATTCTTTTACGTAGAGACTGTCCAGTTTGGCCAATGTACATGGCAGAGGCGCATCGCTGGCACATGATGGCATATATCACATTGGTAGATGCGCAGGTGAACGAGCCTCTGATAGTGTGGCTGATGTGATTAGGCCCTATGATGGTATCCCCTGAATAGATATGTGGACAGAGTTGGCAACGGGCTTTGTTGCAAGGATAGGTTCCTGGGTTAGTGGTTCTGTTGTGTGGTGTGTGGTTGCTGGTGAGTATTTGCTTCAGATTGGGGGGCTGTCTGTAAGCAAGGACAGGTCTGTCTCCCAAGATCTGAGAGAGCGATGGCTCGTCCTTCAGGATAGGTTGTAGATCCTTGATGATGCGTTGGAGAGGTTTTAGTTGGGGGCTGAAGGTGATGGCTAGTGGCGTTCTGTTGTTTTCTTTGTTGGGCCTGTCCTGTAGTAGGTGACTTCTGGGTATTCTTCTGGCTCTGTCAATCTGTTTCTTCACTTCAGCAGGTGGGTATTGTAGTTGTAGGAATGCATGATAGAGATCTTGTAGGTGTTTGTCTCTGTCTGAGGGGTTGGAGCAAATGCGGTTATATCGTAGCGCTTGGCTGTAGACAATGGATCGAGTGGTATGATCTGGATGAAAGCTAGAGGCATGTAGGTAGGAATAGCGGTCAGTAGGTTTCCGATATAGGGTGGTGTTTATGTGACCATCGCTTATTAGCACCGTAGTGTCCAGGAAGTGGATCTCTTGTGTGGACTGGTCCAGGCTGAGGTTGATGGTGGGATGGAAATTGTTGAAATCATGGTGGAATTCCTCAAGAGCTTCTTTTCCATGGGTCCAGATGATGAAGATGTCATCAATGTAGCGCAAGTAGAGTAGGGGCATTAGGGGACGAGAGCTGAGGAAGCGTTGTTCTAAGTCAGCCATAAAAATGTTGGCATACTGTGGGGCCATGCGGGTACCCATCGCAGTGCCGCTGATTTGAAGGTATACATTGTCACCAAATGTGAAATAGTTATGGGTCAGGACAAAGTCACAAAGTTCTGCCACCAGGTTAGCCGTGACAGTATCGGGGATACTGTTCCTGTCGGCTTGTAGTCCATCTTTGTGTGGAATGTTGGTGTAGAGGGCTTCTACATCCATAGTGGCTAGGATGGTGTTTTTGTATAGAGTGGAAATCTGTCAACTTCATGAAAAAACTCGCACAGATACAGACAGACATCATCTTCCTCTCCAAATGCAAACAGATGGACATCATACCGAAAGGACTGAAGGTAAAAAATCCATTACAATCTACATACCACACAGACTATGCTGACAGCTTGTGCCACACACTCTCAAGGAAACTGCGGAACCACCTGATCAACATCCTCTACAGCAAACAGGGAAAGATTAAGAATGAGCTCTCAAAACTGGATACTCTCATAAAGAACCAACCTTCCACACAAACTTCCTCGTGGCTGGACTTTACAAAAACTAGACAAGCCATTCACAAAACACACTTTGATTCTCTACAAAAGAAAAAGGACACTAAGCTATCTAAACTACTATATGCCACAAGGGGCCACAACAATGGTTCCCGTAACCCATCCAGCAATATTGTTAATCTATCCAACTATACTCTTAGCCCAGCGGAAGAATCTGTCCTATCTCGGGGCCTCTCCTTTTGCCCCTCCACCCCCACGAACATGATACAGTTCTGTGGTGACCTAGAATCCTATTTTCGACGTCTCAGACTCAAGGAATATTTCCAACACACCTCTGACCAACATATTAACCCACAGAGACCTTCCTGCCAACACTACAAAAAGAAGGATTCTGGGTGGACTCCTCCTGAAGGTCGAAACAGCAGCCTGGATTTCTACATAGACTGCTTCCGCCGACGTGCACGAGCTGAAATTGTGGAAAAGCAGCATCGCTTACCCCATAACCTCAGCTATGCAGAACACAGTGCCGTCCACAGCCTCAGAAACAACTCTGACATCATAATCAAAAAGGCTGACAAAGGAGGAGCTGTCGTCATCATGAATAGGTCGGAGTATGAACAAGAGGCTACTAGGCAGCTCTCCAACACCACTTTCTACAAGCCATTACCCTCTGATCCCACTGAGAGTTACCAAAAGAAACTACAGCATTTGCTCAAGAAACTCCCTGAAAAAGCACAAGAACAAATCCGCACAGACACACCCCTGGAGCCCGACCTGGGGTATTCTATCTGCTACCCAAGATCCATAAACCTGGAAATCCTGGATGCCCCATCATCTCAGGCATTGGCACCCTGACAGCGGGATTGTCTGGCTATGTAGACTCCCTCCTCAGGCCCTTCGTTACCAGCACTCCCAGCTATCTTCGAGACACCACCGATTTCCTGAGGAAACTACAGTCCATTGGTGATCTTCCTAAAAACACCATCCTAGCCACTATGGATGTAGAAGCCCTCTACACCAACATTCCACACAAAGATGGACTACAAGCCGTCAGGAACAGTATCCCCGATACTGTCACGGCTAACCTGGTGGCAGAACTTTGTGACTTTGTCCTGACCCATAACTATTTCACATTTGGTGACAATGTATACCTTCAAATCAGCGGCACTGCGATGGGTACCCGCATGGCCCCACAGTATGCCAACATTTTTATGGCTGACTTAGAACAACGCTTCCTCAGCTCTCGTCCCCTAATGCCCCTACTCTACTTGCGCTACATTGATGACATCTTCATCATCTGGACCCATGGAAAAGAAGCTCTTGAGGAATTCCACCATGATTTCAACAATTTCCATCCCACCATCAACCTCAGCCTGGACCAGTCCACACAAGAGATCCACTTCCTGGACACTACGGTGCTAATAAGCGATGGTCACATAAACACCACCCTATATCGGAAACCTACTGACCGCTATTCCTACCTACATGCCTCTAGCTTTCATCCAGATCATACCACTCGATCCATTGTCTACAGCCAAGCGCTACGATATAACCGCATTTGCTCCAACCCCTCAGACAGAGACAAACACCTACAAGATCTCTATCATGCATTCCTACAACTACAAATACCCACCTGCTGAAGTGAAGAAACAGATTGACAGAGCCAGAAGAATACCCAGAAGTCACCTACTACAGGACAGGCCCAACAAAGAAAACAACAGAACGCCACTAGCCATCACCTTCAGCCCCCAACTAAAACCTCTCCAACGCATCATCAAGGATCTACAACCTATCCTGAAGGACGAGCCATTGCTCTCTCAGATCTTGGGAGACAGACCTGTCCTTGCTTACAGACAGCCCCCCAATCTGAAGCAAATACTCACCAGCAACCACACACCACACAACAGAACCACTAACCCAGGAACCTATCCTTGCAACAAAGCCCGTTGCCAACTCTGTCCACATATCTATTCAGGGGATACCATCATAGGGCCTAATCACATCAGCCACACTATCAGAGGCTCGTTCACCTGCGCATCTACCAATGTGATATATGCCATCATGTGCCAGCGATGCGCCTCTGCCATGTACATTGGCCAAACTGGACAGTCTCTACGTAAAAGAATGAATGGACACAAATCAGACGTCAAGAATTATAACATTCAAAAACCAGTTGGAGAACACTTCAATCTCTCTGGTCACTCGATCACAGACCTAAGAGTGGCTATACTTCAACAAAAAAGCTTCAAAAACAGACTCCAACGAGAGACTGCTGAATTGGAATTAATTTGCAAACTGGATACAATTAACTTAGGCTTGAATAGAGACTGGGAATGGATGAGTCATTACACAAAGTAAAACTATTTCCCCATGGTATTTCTCCCTCCCACCCCACCCCCCACTGTTCCTCTGATATTCTTGTTAACTGCTGGAATTAGCCTACCTGCTTGTCACCATGAAAGGTTTTCCTCCTTCCCCCCCCCTGCTGTTGGTGATGGCTTATCTTAAGTGATCACTCTCCTTACAGTGTGTATGATAAACCCATTGTTTCATGTTCTCTGTGTGTGTGTATATAAATCTCTCCTCTGTTTTTTCCACCAAATGCATCCGATGAAGTGAGCTGTAGCTCACGAAAGCTTATGCTCTAATAAATTTGTTAGTCTCTAAGGTGCCACAAGTACTCCTTTTCTTTTTGCGAATACAGACTAACACGGCTGCTACTCTGAAACCTGTGATTATGCAAGAACCTATACACATTTGAGTTATATGGGGAAAACTGCCTCTTATTAATGGACTTCTACTGTGATTTTAAACTAAGATGTTGCAGAATATCTCAAGTAGCATCATAGAATAGTATAAATCATGGTTTGCTCACTAAAAGATTAACAACAGATATTTGGTCATAGTGGCTCATTCTGACAATTCTGTTACATATATTACTTCAAACTAGGGCTGTCAAATAAAAAAAATTAATCACGATTAATCGCAAGGTTAAACCATTATAGAATACCATTTATTTAAATATTTGTGGATGTTTTCCACATTTTCAAATATATTGATTTCAGTTCCAATACAGAATACAAAGTGTACATTGCTCACTTTGTTTATTTTTGAATATAATATCTGCACTGTAAAAAACAAAAGAAATTGTATTTTTCAATTCACTTAATACAAGTACTGTAGTGCAATCTCAATCATGAAAGTTGAACTTACAAATGTAGAATTATATACAAAAAATAACTTCACTCAAAAATAAAAACAATGTAAAACTTTAGAGCTTACAAGTCCACCCAGTCCAACTTCTTGTTCAGCCAAATGTTTTTTTTACATTTGCAGGAGATAGTGCTGTCCACTTCTTGTTCACAATGTCACCTGAAAAGGAGAAATGATGTTCGCATGGCACTGTTGTAGCTGGCATCACAAGATATTTATATGCCAGATGCGCTAATGATTCATATGTTCATGCTTCAACCACCATTGCAGAGGACATGTGTCCATGCTGATGATGGGTTCTGCTCAATAACAATCCAAAGCAGAGCAGACGGATGCATGTTCATTTTCATCATCTGAGCCAAATGCCACCAGCAAAAGACTGATTTTCTTTTTTGGTGGTTTCCACATCGCAGTGTTGCTCTTTCAAGACGTCTTAATGCATGCTCCACACCTCATCCCTCTTGAATTTTGGAAGGCACTTCAGATTCTTAAACCTTGGGTCAAGTGTAGAAATCTCACATTCGTATCTTCTTTGCATTTTGTTAAATCTGCAGCGAAAGATTCTTAAAATGAACATCATGTGCTGAGTCATCCATCCAAGGCTACTATAACATGAAATATATGGCAGAATGGAGGTAGAATAGAGCAAGAGACATATAATACTCTCCCAAGGAATTCAGTCAGAAATTTAATTAACGCTTTTTTTAAAAAAAAAGAAAAAAAGCAAGCATCATCAGCATGCAAACATGTCCTCCGGAATGGTGGCTGAAGCATGAAGGGGCATACAAATGTTTATATCATATCTGGCACATAGATACCTTACAATGCCGGCTATACAAGTCCCATGTGAATGCCTGTTCTCACTTTCTAGTGAAATTGTAAATAAGTGGGCAGCATTATCCCCCGTAAATGTAAACAAACTTGTTTCTCTTAGCGATTGGCTGAATGAGAAGTAGGACTGAGTGGACTCAATCTTTTCATTGTTTTGTTTTTGAGTGCAGTTATGTAAGTTGCACTTTCATGATAAAGAGATTGCACTACAGTACTTGTATAAGGTGAACGGAAAAATACGGTTTCTTGTGTTTATCATTTTATCATTTATCATTTTATTGTGTTTATCATTTTACAGTGCAAATATTTGTAATAAAAAGTAATATAAATTGAGCAGTGTGCATTTTGTACTCTGTGTTGTAATTAAAATCAATACATTTGAAAAATGTAGAAAAACATCCAAAATATTTAATAAATTTCAATCAGTATTCCATCATTTAACAGTACGATTAAAACTGTGATTAATAGCAATTACTTTTTTTATAGTTAATTGTGTGAATTAACTGCGATTAATCGACAGCCCTACTTCAAACATATAACTCAAACCTTTACTATACACAGTCAAATGGATTAGCAAAAAATAAGAAAAAGTATTAGTAGATTCAAGAAATCCCTACTTAGAGTTATTAGAATCTCACAACATGCCTTACTATGCTTAATTAGTATCACCAATTTAGAGACTCACAGACAAAAGGACAAAAAAAATCACTATTGTCAATATGTATCAAGCTTCTTATTAACCCTGATGTAGCTGCAAAATAAATATACATCAATAAATGAGAACACAAGAAATACAAGAATGCCCATAAACTACCCCATTGCAAGGAGGAGAGAATATTAGATTACACATAAGATTGGAAGAATTAGATTTGTATTGGTCAATGTTGGTAACATTTGCCATACATACACACACAAACAGATGAAAAAATTTCCATCAATAGTCAAAACGTACAGATAGGCCAAGTCAGAGAAATGCTGCCTGAGAATTTATTAGAGTTGATTTAAGCTTATTTGCTTTGTGTACGTCAACATCACATGTCCAAAATGTGTTTTAACATTTATATCTCAACGTCTGTCATTAAATATTGTCTATCCCCCCATAATTTCCCACAATTGTGAAGATTTAAATAAATAAAAACAGGGAAAAATGCGTACATTCCATAATGTTGCTCAACTGTGAAAATTTTAATTGACAATTCTAGAAAAAAAAAATCTTTAAAATAAACATTGATCTCTCTCAAAATTATTAAATAAATAAAAAGCATATTCTGACAAGCCTAATTATAAACAGAAAATGGTAGGCAACCTGCCAAGGTAATATTTATAGCATCCTCACCAAGACCAGACATCATGACCACCTCTGAGGGTCAGTTCTAAAAGGTGAAATGAAAAATATAAATAAAGCAAAGAGGATTCTCATTCTCCATTCTTAGAGACGTTCAGTGTGCTATTGGCAATGCACACCCAGTTATTGACAATTAAAACCACCTGGAATGGCAAACAGAATCCACCTGGCAAATGCACCTCAGTGACCAAATAGCCACAAGAAGTGTCCACGTGATGAGAAAACTATGGAGGTTCAGAGAAAGTCTTACTGCTACATATTCAATAAGATGCAGAATAATCCACTCATCTGTCAGGGGATTCAGTAGTCAACCCTGCCCTCCACCTATGGTCTCTTTTTAGTTGGTATTATGTTCTATTGGAATTTGATTTTCAACAAAAGGGATGATGTCGGAGTAGGTACTGGAACCAGTTATTACTGACACTTATGTGACAGGTGTATTCATTTTTGAAACCTTGGTCCATGTCAAGTGAAATGGGTCAGTAAATGAACACCATTCTCTAATAAGCACCACAGACTTTTTACATGGTCCCCATTTTAGTACACAGTGTGTCTCATGGACATCTCCCCACTAGTGATGATCAGAACGTTTAGAACATTAGTAAATTTCCATGAAAAACACAAATAAAATTCTACAAAAAATTGTTGTGAATTTGTCCCCATCGGTTAACCAGCTTTGGTCTTCTCCCACTCAGAATTTCACTATCTTCCCTTTTAATTTGTGGCTGTAGAACTGTTGGCCTGGCTTGACATAAGTAACTGGACATGGAGGAGTCTTCATTTTTTTGGAGACAGCTTAAATAGGTCAGGAAGCTGCAAACATAATGTCTAAAATAGCTAAATTAAAGGGTAACTCCCTGGGAACCATTTACAAAGAGCAAAACAACAATGGACAATATAAACCAGAAACATAAGATGAGGTGAAGAGTAAGTCATACATAGACAGTGTATGGACAAAGCATGCTGTACAGGATTGGTTCCTACAAAGTAATCAAGTAAATCCCAGAACATGTAATGCAATGTAATGTGTAAATCACTAACATGCAAACATAGTAATCCAGAAATCCAGGATTAAAACTGTAGCCACCTGAGCAGTACCAGCACTTTTAAATGTAAAGTGCTGTAATACTCTAAAAATGTTATTCCATGAGTCCATGTCTATTATTTCACAATGATTCAACAAAAAAATTTTTCCTAATGGCCAAAGACATAGACCGAGCCAGGAACCTGAAAAAACATCCATCTGTGTTCTTTCTGGCTCACAAATCCTCACCTACAAGACAAATTCTGCAATCAAAACAGAATTCTACTGACAAGAAAGCCAGAAGAGAATCAAGCTCGTTCTCCCATAGATATATTGTCTTTGCAGGGCTCACAAGAGTAAATACACATTTTTGTCAGCAAAATGAATAGAGGAGGATTAAAACTAAACCCCCAAATGTTTGAACTTTAAAGATCCAACTTCAAATCTTGCAGAATCCAAATACAAAACTAGGACTTTGAGTACACAGGAAAGAGATTAACTGAAAGAAATACCAATTTCACAGTCACTTACCTGATCATGATCCCATTTTAAGAGGACAAAAGGAAGCAGTGAGGTCAAAATATTTAAATTTAGTTGCCTAATATGAAGCACCAAAACTCCATATTTAGACAATTAACTAAAAGTTGCCTGATTTTTAGAAGTACTGAATAGTTAAAAGTCCCCTTAAACTCAGTGAGAGCTCAGCTCAATTGAAATTCAAATCAGCTTTATTTAGGCACCTAAATACAGTATAGCGGTAAGTGCCTAAACTTACGCATCTACATTTGATAATTTTGGCTTGAGCATGCAGCCAGACCTGCACCTATGAATGCTTCATCCACTTCAAAACATCATAGAGCCATTTAGACTGAGTGTGTCTGAGGTCAGCGAAGCATTAACAAATGGCAGGATGGGCAATAAGATTAGATACAGCTTTCTCCGAGCAGAGTCCAAATGACTTTCATTGACTGTCTATGAAAGTTATCAGCAGTGTTACATGAAGCAACAGAAAAGTCCTGCAGCTTTTCTGCTAATCAATACAGAATATTTTAAGGCTTTTATAATCTCGTAAAAGTTCAGCTGAATTCTTAGAATGTTGCCATATGCACGATTCTATGAAGTATTTCCTCAAAAGGATGTTTCTGAAATCCAAGAGAGTCTCATGAAGCCAATAGTATAATACCAGTATAATTTAAAGGCAACACACTGAGAAGATGTGGGACACGAAAAACAGGTTTAATTATAGTATTTAGGTGACATTTAATGCCTAGAGAATGACTGGCAGTCAAAGCAAAGTTTAAGGATTTTAACTTCGGCTGTAAAAGGACCAATATGTGCCTGCAATATTATTAAGAACATTTGAAGTCTTCCAAACAGATAATAAAGTGAAATCCAGTGCATGCTAACAAAAGGCACCTGGTGTGAGGGGACTGTATTATATGGTAGAAATGCTCACTATAAAAGGTATGGATTGTGCCAGAACAATAAAAACATTGTTACGCTGTGCTTGGGATTGGAATAAAAAACAAATCTGCCAGAGAGAGAGAGCCCCAGTTCTCCAAGGAGATTGGTCTTTCTCCAAAAGAGAGCAGTCCTTTTACTAAAAAGTCATTTTCAGTAATCAAAAAAGTTTCTCCACTGCTGGAAAGGAACAGGGGATGGAAAAACTCTGCATGTTTCTTTTCTTGTGTCAGAGCTCTTTACCCAGACACTCTGTAACCCACAAACTTAATTCCTTCTTTACGTAGGCCAAAATATAGAATGGCTGTGGACAGAAACCTGAGAACCTGTTTAGCAAGTGATATCCCACACAAAACACACCATACCATGTTCCAGGGCACCCATACCATGTTCCACAGTGATCAAAGCTGTGGATATCCAAGGATAGCCAGTATCTTCCCACTAAAATGTTCAGTGTCATACAAATGAACTTTTATACTATTCTTATACATTTTCTTAAGCCATGTAAAACTCTGAAGCATACAGTATGTTTGGCCATTTCTACACGCTTAACAGTAAGCAGGAGCCTGGCTGTTGTTAGTGAGACTTCCTCCAACCATGTGGAATCCCTTACAGTCACACATATTGCTTTTCCTTAAATATGGATCAGCCTGGATTAGAGAGTCAAAACACTAGATTCAGACCTTCTGTAGCACAGTGTTACAGGAGATAAATACCCTGTATTACAACTATACTGGAATATACTACAGTAAAACAGTTCTGCACTGGCAGGGAGTAAGCTAGATGACATAGTAGTTCATTTCCATCTCTGTCATCTATGATTCATTATATTCCTGTTATTTAATTATTGCAGCCAACATTGTAGGAATGACTTCATTTTTTTTCCCCAGCCAAAAGCAAACATTTGCCACTTGTTATGCCAACTCCTGAGGGGGTTGGTTTTTTTAAGAGAAGCTTGATTTGATCCATAGTTTGCTTTAATATTTTACTTATGTGGTAATCTCTGAAACCACCAGAAGCCATAAAGACTAGGATTGATATTTAAGTACAGACTTACAAAAGGAAAGCTGTGGCCATTGGGTGCATTAGTAGTCATGGTTAGTAAACAACTGTCTGTAAACCACCTCTGCATCTTTTACACATTTTAAGTAAAGCCTTTCCCAATACAATAAGAAGTGTGCTAAGCAAACATGAAACAACATTTTTGAAGAGATCTAAATAGAAAAACCAAATGAGACATGATTTTAGAAAATAAATCAACGGCCTTTTTATACTTTTAACTGTATAAAACATGAAAATGTTTATTTTTTTCTTTAAGAAAACAAAAAAAATGCAAATTTTGGAAAAAGCTGTCAGGGAAACATCCAGAGGCCAAAATGCTGCACAAACTCATCAGCATGTAATGATGCTTATTCCTGGGCACTTCAGATTGGGCCCTGAAGCTACAACACTTGTATGCAAATAGGATAAGATTTTTTTAAAAAATAGACACCATCTCTTGTATTAGTGATAGCTGCAGGCAAGGTTTGTTTTCCCTCACTGATTTGCTTCAGGTGTGTCTCATGTCATGGTTAACTCCTTTAATGCAATGCCTGCAGATGAGGTTGTAAAAATCATTAGCCATGCTCAGCAGATGCTAGGTGCTGTTCCAATAACTTCTTTTCTTTAATTAAAATTCTAAATAAATCATGAGGTTTTGCAAACACAAGCCTACCGTACTTGTGCAAGATGAAAGCTGTGCCGACTGCTGGCAGTCTTCGTGGAATTCTAGCCTCTTGTTTCTTCTATGTTTTTTCCCCCGAGCCTTCACACAACATCCCCATATGCACTTCTTCAATGCTTAAAAATCATTATTGCTGAAGATCAATACCAGAAAACATCTGTGGCTCTTGCTGGTGTGCAAACAGATTTACTCTTTTCTACAACAAATGTGACTAAAAGCTCCCTGTAAGGAATAAGGGAATATCCAGTATTTACTTTCCTATTGATCTTTCCTGATGTTCTTGTGAAATAGAAATTCAGGAATATTAAATTTACACTATGTTCAGAACATTTATTTGCAGTAAAATATGAATAAATGGAATCTTCTTCCTCTTTGTTTCTATGGGAACAAGTTCTACTGAAAAACAATTTTGCTAATAATATTTTATTACGTCTAATTATATTAATTATAATTTAATATAGCATATTAAAAGAATTTAAGTTATAATGAGAAACTTTTATACTGGTGCAAACTTGGAAAAAAAAATCAGACTTTTGAGCAAAAAGCAATGTTGCCTGTAATTTTTAGTTTCCATTGCTATTAGTTCTAATTATTAAAGGGGTTTGCATTTGAAATCTTAATGGGCTGATGTTATATCAAGGCAATTAGGAAAAAAGTCACAGAGAAGCATTGGCATGACATGTCCTTCATGTTGCTACGCTTAGTGTTTCCCCCTCTGGCAGTGGGGGACGGGGGCCTAGAGTAAATCAGTCCCACTCCAGAGAGCTTTTATTCCTCACATGCATTTTATTTTAGAATAGATTTTCCCTTGGGTCTCAGCTTAGCTCATGGAGGACTCTTTGGTGAAACCAAAGAAAAATTCATAACAAAAAAGGAAATACCTTTCCTTGTCTTCCCTCTGGGGTGTTGCCATGTTATACCAGCTTCTCTTCTGGGTGCCCATCCTTCCTTCCCCAAGCCTTTTCTCCCTGCTGCAGCTTCTCTCTCATCTCTCTCAACAGAAAAGGAGTTTTTAAGAGACACAAGCAGCCCTTAATTGGACTCAGGTGTCCCTAGTTATACTGTGTAGCAGCCAAAAGCCCCAAACAGAATTTCTGTGCAAATAATTAAGATATGGAACCGGCAAACTGATTTGTTTGGGGAGATCCTTATTCTCTACATGAAATGACACTGAAGTCAATGAGGTTCCACATAGATCTGCCTTCATGGATCAGGCTGCAGAATGAGGACCTATAACTTTGTTTGTTCTGCAATTATATTGTTCGGAAATTAACACAGTAATGCCAAACCATGGTTGACCTTGGGAACCTGATTTTTTTTAAAACATACTTTGGACGGTAAGTGAGAAGAGACCTTATCTCGCTGGAGGAATTAAAGCTGACACTGAGAATTCCCTGGTTTCATCTTGTGTTACCACACTGTTGGTACTGATATATAGCTTTCCATTAACTTCCCATGCATTGCAGGATCGAACTTGGCAGCAGCTTTCAAGGTAAAAGAAATTGGTTCAGTTGTTTATCATCACATCCATCCACTTGTACGCAAATGTCAAAAGTCAAGCAAGTTTCTTCACAAGATGAAAATCAAGCAATACATGACACTCCCATGACAGCCATTACAATAAATGAAGCCTTGCTCATCATATGCCAGCCTTCTCTTCAATTTCTGATTCCTGCAGTGAAATCAAAACCCATATTAATGGCACCACAGACATTTTCTTGGAAATCATTTTGGTGTCAGTAAGTCAACATTGTAACTTCACTGGAGGCTAAAATAAAAAGATGGATTGGAAATAGAAATGCTTTCCTGTAAAAATAAATTTCTGGGATGATTAGTAAAAATACCAAAGAAAAATATAAAGAACGATATGAAAAGTAAACATATACATTTAAATAAAATACATTATGACTCTGCATTAGATAAAAGAGCACTGTTATGTTTGCATCCCAAATAGACCCACACAACCCCATTGTAGGTCAGCAGAAAAATTATATTTTTCAACAGAGCACAACAACGGCCATACTGGGTCAGACCAAATATCCATCTAGCCCAGTATCCTGTCTTCCAACAGTGGCCAATTGAAGGTGCCCCAGAGAGAATGAACAGAACAGGTAATCATCAAGTGATCCATCCCGTTTCCCATTCACAGGTTCTAGCAAACAGAGGCTAGAGACACCAGCCCAGTCCATCCTGGCTAATAGCCATTAATGGACCTATCCACCATCAATGTATCAGTTCTTTTTTTGAACCCTGTTACAGTCTTGGCCTTCACAACATCCTCTGTCAAGGAGTTCCACAGGTTGAACATGCGTTGTGTGAAAAAATACTTCCTTTGGTTTGTTTTAAATCTGCTGCCTATTAATTTAATTTGGTGATCCTAGTTCTTGTGTTATGAGAAGGAGTAAATAAAACTTCCTTATTTACTTTCTCCACACCAGGCATGATTTTATAGACCCCTATCATATCCCCCCCTCAGTTGTCTCTTTTCCAAGCTGAAAAGCCCCAGTCTTATTAATCTCTCCTCATATGGCAGCCGTTCCATACCCCTAATCATTTTTGTTGTCCTTTTCTGAACCTTTTCCAATTCCAATATAGATCTAACAGAGCCACACACAGCCACAGGAGAGGGGCTATATTTTCATCCTGACACTTCATCTGCATAAACATGACCTTATCACCTGGTCAGTTGGGATGGTTCCACAATATTGGCAACATCCAGGTGGAGATGAAGAAGATTAACAAACGTCTCATTTAAATACTGGGAAGTAGTTGGAAAGGTCTGACAAAATGAGCAGAGGTGGTATAAAACAGGGCAATTTTTGGATTCACTGTAGTGTTTCTGTTCACATTGTATACTTCATTGTCTGAATACGGAGGACAAGGTAGCACATTATTGGGAATATGTCCCCTGCATGGTTTCTGTTGTCATCAGATGAACTTTTAAATGGCACTTATTTTCTGTGAATGGTAGGACAATAGTTCTCTTCATGGGAGGTCCTGGGTTCTCAAGTTGAGTGAAGTTATTCTAGGTTAACAAGGTGATTCACAATAGTTCAGTAGGATATCATTTAATGGCTGCCAGGGTGCAGGAGAGGTGAGACTTCCTTGTTTCTTTTGTCATCAGGGTGTAGGCTCACCACCATTCCTTTTACTACCAGAAAGAGCATACTTCTAGTTACCTTTACTAGTAGTATACATTTTTAATGATAAGTAATGACTTTTTGAAAAACTTTTGATACTGTGTTTTTGGCTTGGCAAAGTCATGGCGAAACCAGACTTTCATACATTCCTAATTTAATTATTTATAACAGCTGGGCTCACAATTCATTTGTTTCTAGGTACAAGTTGTTGAAAATTAAAATACTGGGGAATTTTGATTTTCAGAAACACCTCCTGCAAGAAATCCTAATGCACAGAAATGATTCGTACAAACAAAAAACACCTTTAAAAAAGGCACTAAAATGTAAGTGACCTTTGTAACTCAACAGGATACTCAGACTGGAGAAAAGCCATTTAAAGCATCCATTTTTAAACAATTTAATAAGGCACTTGTCACCACAGCAGGAAAGAGACAGAAAAACACTTAAAGCAACTACCTTTAAAAGTAATTTATTTTAGAAATCATCATCTCGAGAAACATACAGGAAACAAAATGCAAATCAAGTAACTAAAAATAGTTTCATCTAAATCCCAGCAGTCAATATACAGTAGGACTGGGGACATTATTAAAGTTGTTACAATGGAAAACAATATGAAAAAAGAATTTCTTAGAAGTTACTTTAATTGCCACCTTAAAATATGCAGGACCATCCTAGCCATGATAAAAAGTAGGTAACATAATCCTTGAAAATACAAATCAGCAAGAAATAAAAGCCTGTACCTTCTGTCATGGACTTGATTGGAAGCAGGTCAGTCCTTTATTTGAGAAATTTACTAGACAACTAGAAATTATCTTGGAAATATCATGAGTACTGGGGAGTACCGAAGGATTTAGATAAACCCACTTTATGTGTAGTCTTGAAAAGGTAAAAGAATGATGCTGGGAACTACTATTGACTAAACCTAATTTCTGGTTCCTAGTAAAATAATGGGATAAATTTAAGACAAAATAATGTTAGATGATAGAATCATAGACAATCAGAATGCAGAGCTGCCAACTCATGATTTTATCATGCATATCAGAATATTATGTTTTCTTTAAAGCATCTCCTGGTCTCTTGCAGCAGTCTCAAGAAGTTGTGCTCATATTCAAAATGGCTTCAATTTCCCATTACTTTTAATTGGAGTAAAGCAACAGGCTGCCTTCAATTAAATGGTGGCTGTGCCTCAGGGCCACAATTTCCCTTCACCTTTGCAGTGGCATTGAAACACTTTAGTCAAGATAACTGCCACCTACCCTTGTTTTAAATGACAGTAACATTTGATTGTCCCTCTGGGAGGATGGCACTCCCCTCCCTGTGCAATATAATTTGGAAACTAGACAGGAGGCAGTGGGAAGATAGAGAATGTGAAGAGGAGCTAGAGGAAAGGGGTTCAAATGGGAAAATGTGCTGGATAGGAGTTTGTGAGGAGAAATGAAGGGAAAATATGCCAGGCAAGTGAATGTCGGGGAAGAGGTGAGATAAGAGTCTGAGGAGTGCAGGAGACTGAATGGGGCTGGGAAATGAAGGGAGGGTCACAGGGGCAGTAGGAGAGGATATATGAGCCTATTTCTAATAAAGTTTTGTTTTTGTTTTTTGTAAAAATGGGTCAATATTTAAGTCAGTCTAAAAGTCAAAGCACAATTTTCTATTTTTCACATTTTGTTACAAATATATTGCATACTTCTTGTTGCAATGCAGTGTGAAGGGAAAAAATAATGATATATTAAACTGTTTATACCCAAGGCCTGATCCAGAAGTCTACTGAGGTCAATAGAAAGACTCCCTGGTCTGAAATGAGCTTTGGATGAAGCTCCAAAGCATCAAAATATAGAAGGAGAAAGGTGATAATCAGTATAAGTATTGCATTATTACAGTTCTGGAGAACAGGAATTATCTGCCTCTGGAAAATTTCACATTTCAAAAAAAAATCATTCTAAATCAGAACTCACAGTCAGAAGTGCAAAATTCTCGACAGGAGGAATATTTTCAGAAAATGCTATTTCAGGACAACTAAAGTAGAATTTTAATATAGTTCTGGTCTCAGCTCCCCAGCAAGCTACCTGGTGGCCCCCGAGGAGCTAAAGAATCTAAGAACCAGGCTCCCCAGTAGGTGGTCTGCCTAGGAGCTAGGTAACCTAGGAGCCTGGGCTATCTAGCAGCCAACAGGAAGGCTACTTCGGGAACTGAGAGGTCAGGAGCCCAGGGAGTCCTCTAGGTGTGCCTCTTGGGAGCCTGAAATCCAGGTTTTCCTGGAGAAATTGTATTTTCCTTAGGAGAAAACACAACTGTGGAAAAAGGCTTTGACCAGCTGCTGATCTGCTGCTTATATAGGGCATAAGAGCCTGTCTGCTGAATCTTCCAACCAATCAGGCAGTCTTTTATAGCCTCTGCAGACCCTAATTCCTGACAGATGGCTTCAGTGGAACTGAGGTGCCCTCTAGACAGTCTCTCAAGGAACCTGAAGCTCCAGCATTTGGGAGTCCTGGCTCTCACTTTCCCTGCTAAATAGCTATGGAGCCTGGGAATTGGGCAACCTGGAAAGGCAGCTCCCCATGGATTTGGGCAGCCTAAGGAGCCAGTTCCCTGTTTTCCATTGAAAGGTTTAATGGAACTGGTATGTTCTCAGCAGTGTTTTCTAACAGAAGACTGTTACAATGGAAAATTTCCAACCAGTTCTATGCATTTTTCCTATAACACCACCACCAGGAAAAAGTAAAGGAGTACTTGTGGCACTTTAGAGACTAACAAATTTATTTGAGCATAGGCATTCGTGAGCTACAGCTCACTTCATCGGATGAATGCAGTGGAAAATACAGTGGGGAGATTTTATATACACAGAGAACATGAAACAATGGGTGTTATCATACACACTGTAATGAGAGTGATCAGGTAAGATGAGCGATTACCAGCAGGAGAGGAAAAAAAACATCTTTTGTAGTGATAATCAAGCTGGGCCATTTCCAGTAGTTGACAAGAACATGTGAGGAACAGTGAGAAAGGGGGGAATAAACAAGGGGAAAATTTTACTTTGTGTAATGATACATCCACTCCCAGTCTTTATTCAAGCCTAAGTTAATGGTGTCCAGTTTGCAAATTAATTCCAATTCAGCAGTCTCTCATTGGAGTCTGTTTTTGAAGTCTTTTTGTTGAAGAAGAATCGCTACTTTTAGGTCTGTAATCGAATGACCAGAGAGATTGAAGTGTTCTCCGACTGGTTTTTGAATGGTTATAATTCTTGACGTCTGATTTGTGTCCATTTATTCTTTTACGTAGAGACTGTTCAGTTTGGCCAATGTACATGGCAGAGGGGCATTGGTGGCACATGATGGCATATATCACATTGGTAGATATGCAGGTGAATGAGCCTCGGATAGTGTGACTGATGTGATTAGGCCCTATGATGGTGTCACCTGAATAGACACGTGGCATAGTTGGCAACAGGCTTTGTTGCAAGGATAGGTTAGTGTTTTTGTTGTGTGGTGTGTGTTTGGTGAGTATTTGTAAGCAAGGACTGGCCTGTCTCCCAAGATCTGTGAGAGTGATGGGTCACCCTTCAGGAGAGATCCTGGATGATGCACTGGAATGGTTTTAGTTGGGGGCTGAAGGTGATGGCTATTGGTATTCTGTTATTTTCTTTGTTGGGCCTGTCCTGTAGTAGGTAACTTCTGGGTACTCTTCTGGCTCTGTCAATCTGTTTCTCCACTTCAGCAGGTGGGTATTGTAGTTGTAAGAATGCATGATAGAGATCTCATAGGTGTTTGTCTCTGTCTGAGGGGTTGGAGCAAAGTGGCTGTATCGTAGAGCTTGGCTGTAGACAATGGATAGTGTGGTGTGGTCTGGATGAAAGCTGGAGGCATGCAGGTAGGCATAACAGTCAGTAGGTTTCCGGTATAGGGTGGTGTTTATGTTACCATCGCTTATTAGCAACGTAGAGTCCAGGAAGTGGATCTCTTGTATGGACTGGTCCAGGCTGAGGTTGATGGTGGGATGGAAATTGTTGAAATCATGGTGGAATTCCTCAAGGGCTTCTTTTCCATGTGTCTGCGGACAGTCAACATAAAATGTCTCGCGGCCTGCCTGCGGATTACCCTGATGGGCCATGTGCCAAGGTTGCCGACCCCTACCATAGATATTGAACCCAGTCCTGGTTATAGTTGGCTCCACCTGGAAGAAGGGTTACACAACTAACAAAGAAATGATTGAGTTCCAAACTTTAGTAACATTAGTTCTTTTTTTATTTTTTTATTTTTTTTGCTAAGAATCACCATATTCAGATTTGAGATAAAGACCAGTTTCACAAATGTCTTGAATGAGAATTTAAAACTAAAATCAGTCACAGAAAGACAAAGCTATACAACATTCAGGGTCATAACCATGTATCAGTAATGAACAAAATAATTTTCTCAAGTCCACAGTTGTATTTTTCAAATTACACTAAATTGGAGACCTAAAATATAGAGAGACAAGGTGGGTCAGTAATATCTTCAATTGGACCAGCTCTGTTCATTATAATAATCAGAAGTTGGTCTAATAAAAGATATTACTTCCCCCAGCTTGTCTCTCTGGATACCCTGGAACCAACACAGCTACAACACTATATATCTACAATATAAACACTTAATTTACACTTCAAAGGGTGCACCTGCTAAAAGACTGGAAGCAGAGAGAAAGGGATACCAAGAAGGGATTTAGGAGCCAGGGATCAAATATTGTAGTCTGAAGTATGGATAACAAGGGTAATTTTGTTCATGAAGTTCCCTCCCTTACCACCAAGGCAGCTGGGCCACAGCACAGAGATAAAATAAAGTCAAAATCATCATAAAATAAAGACTAATAGGGAGATCTCTAAGAAATATATGGGCTGGGGTGGGGGATGAGTTGTGTCAGGGCACTATTGCTCGGCAGATGCGCAATTCTCTCTCCATACACAGAAGATTTGAAATTGGGTGTGGCAGTTTATGAATAAAGACAAAGGATGGGACTGATATATGGGTGGGGGGAGGAGGAAACACATGGAATCCTTCAACTAGGAGGAAAGCAGACACCATGTCTGTCTCATGAAAGGAAGATCCCAGCCAGGCTGGGCGTGAAGTGCTGCAAGGATTTGGGGATATTCGATTTCACTATAAAATGCTGTGTGTTAAGCAAGGCAGTGATCCAAGGTGGAACTGGGGTGTACCATTTCTTTCAAAGGAGCAAATCTGTGAATCCTATGAGTGTCCAGTGGAACTCCTGAGAGACGTTCAAAGGGCCAGAGAGCTGGAATGTGCCTATTGCTAACCTTTAGAGAGACTGTGAGGGGAGTGCTTTTATGTTGCCTGTGACCAGTGGAGTCGGGGAGCTGACCCCTGGCAGGGACAGACAAGGCCTCTTCACACTAATGGCAGGTAGTAGTGAGGTGCCTCACAACCCTGGGTCACGAAGCATCACACCTATCTTCCAATGTCACTTCCCCTTTCCAACAGTCATACTGACCCAGTTCATTGAGTAGGCCTGTAATCCTTTATTTAAAAGAATATATTAGCCAGCTTCTCTCAGCATTTCTAACAGTGTCATGATGCCAGACACTGAATTATGCTCAGACTGCTTCTCTGTTACACGATCACGTGAAAATCATTTATCTGGCCCTGACACAAACTTGCTATATCATCATGGGAAAATAATTTACCCTTTCTTCTTATTTATTTTAGGTCCATCATCACAGTATCTGAGCACCTCAAAATCTTTAATGTATTCTCTTTAACAAAAAAGACTATCAAGTAGTTTTGGGTCCACCTTTTGGATTTTATAAGGCATATTGAGGAATTATAGTACCATAACTATAAAGTCTACCTATATTGAAATTTGTATGCAGTTCATTTGTTTGTTTTCTTTTTTTTTTTTGTCATTCAATAATTGTTTTCAATTGCCACTGCTTGTGAGTCATCCACACGTAGATCAATTTAGTATATGCAGATATCTTTATTTGACTTATTTAAAAAGATATTTTCATGATTTTTATTTTACTGAGAACAAGGTGTTCTAAGAACCAGAAAGTAAAACTATGTGACAGGCAGTGAAACTAGGCAAGCTGATTGAAATGCAAAGAAGTAAATAGCACAAATGGTGAAGAGTTATTTGGCGTTTTGTGTTTGTTTTTAATTCCTTTCCATTTTAATTATACATCATCTCAAATCAAATCCCTGATCTTAATAGCTCCATTGTGCAGGAATTTAACTCCAGATCTGAATTTGGCTACTCAGAATTCAACTTAAATTCTAAGATGTTTTCACTGTCACCGACAGAGAAACTTCTTAAGCTATTATTTTTATATTTACAATATACTACTATATAGAAGTTCACTGCATAACCAGTTTTCCATTGGATGGCATATTCAAGCACTACCGTAATACAAACTAGTTAACAGGTTTCATTTCTCACTCACTGTGATGGTACGAAGAATTTTTTGGAAGATACTGAATAACTGAAATATCTAATTTACCTACCCTTGCTTACATATACTTCATTCTAAAGACTGATTTTTGAGCATGTTATGAAACACAAAAATAGATAATACTGAGTTTAAAAAACACAGACCTGGAAGTTGAGAGTTCTGAGTTTGCGCTGAACTTGTTACCATCTTCCTGGAAGACCATTGGAAAGTCATTTATATTTTGTCCTTCAATTTTTCCATCTGTAAAATTGAGGCAACAGTGACTCTCAGTGATCCTGGGAGGTTTAAGTCATCAATATTTGCAAAGCACTTTGAGATTTCCAGGCAGGAGAAGCTCTATTAATGCAAATTATTGTTATGAACCATAAGACCAATAGGTCATGGAAACCCAAAAATAATTACTTTAAAAATAAAGTCTCCAAAAGTAAAAACTCTGAATTTTTCAGTGTGAAATTTGTCACTGAGGAAATCCCAACTTTGCTGAATTGCCATTTGGGCTCACTTAGACATTTGGGTATTAAACCATATGACAGGGACTAGAGTTTATTCCCATTTCCTTTCTTCTGGTGACTGCTTACCATCATTCTTCTCCGTTAACAGTCAGTTAACAGTCAGTCCTTTGTCCCATCTTCACTCTCCAGTGTCGAATAATGTATAATATCTTAACTCCAGTTACAAAGGGAAGAAGAGTGTCACTGTCTAAGCTCTCATCTCTATTTCTTTTATGAATAAACCTTTAGATTTTAATTCTAAAGGATTGGCAACAGTATGATTTGTGGGTAAATTCTGAATTGTATATTGACCTGGGTCTGGGGCTTGATCCTTCGGGATCAAGAGAAGCTTTTTTCTTTTACTGGGGTATTGGTTTTCATAACCATTTATCCCCATAACAAGTGGCACTGGTGACAATACTGGGAAACTGGAGTGTCTAAAGGAATTGTTTGTGTGACTTGTGGTTAGTCAGTCAGTGGGGTGAGACCAAAGTCTGCTCTGTTTGGTTGGTTTGGTTTGCCTTAGAAGAGGAAAAACCCTGGCCTTGGGCTGTAACTGCCTTGCTTTAAGCAATGTGTCCTGAATTGGCACTCTCAGTTGGGTCCCGCCAGAACCAGCCCTCCTGTTCTTTTTGCGGATACGGACTAACACGGCTGCTACTCTGAAAACTGTCTAAGTAAAGCTCTAACTCTTTCTCACAGTAATAGTGGGTGGGAAAGGGTGGAAAAGAGCAGGAGGAGGGTATGCATGTTAGAAAAATAGCTTAACCAATAACTGCAGAGATTCTTTTTTTGAATTTAAATTAGCTCTTTTTTTACAGATGGCATCAGGTGGAGTCTGCATGGACTAAGCACAGCAAGATGTCATTAAATTGGTGCCTATCTAAATTTCTGAGTCCTGAATCTGTGCTGCAGTTTGATTTCTGAAGTGGGGGGGGAAACAATTAATAATGTTCTGACTGATAACATACCTTATTTGATAGAGTTCTCCCAGCAGGCACTAAAATATGACTTTGCCTGTCCTCTATTGCACACCTCCCTTGTGTCCATTTTGGGAGGGGAGAGTACCATAAAGACCTGTGGCAAGAGCACTGCAAAGACTTCTCTGGCACAGATTACAAGAGAAGAATTCTATTCAAGGCTATGCACAGTTTGGTGAATTTATATTGGAAGAAATATAAGAAAATAAAATGTTCCTCTGCTTCATAGCCTTTATTTCAATGTCTGACATTACTGAAGAAGGCCTGTAGCATTCCAATAGCATTGGAAGCTACTTTGTTTTAGGAAGAGACATGCTTATTTTGAGCTAGATTTTGCTCCCGACCTTGTGTAAAGGAAGACACATGGGTGCATGTTCTCTGTGTGTGTATATAAATCTCCCAACTATATTTTCCACCGAATGCATCCGATGAAGCGAGCTGTAGCTCACGAAAGCTTATGCTCAAATAAATTCGTTAGTCTCTAAGGTGCCACAAGTACTCCTTTTCTTTTTGCGAATACAGACCAACACGGCTGCTACTCTGAAACCTGTCATTATGCAAGGCACTGAATTTAGCCGGAAAGAGTGGAAATCTATCAACTTCATAAAAAAAAAAAACTCGTACAGATACAGACAGACATCATCTTCCTCTCCAAATGCAAACAGATGGATATCATACCAAAATGACTGAAGGTAAAAAATCCATTACAATCTACATACTACAAAGACTATGCTGACAGCTTGGGCCACACACTCTCAAAGAAACTGTGGAACCACCTGATCAACATCCTCTACAGCAAACAGGGAAAAATTAAAGAATCAGCTCTCAAAACTGGATACTCTCATAAAGAGCCAACCTTCCACACAAACTTCCTCGTGGCTGGACTTTACAAAAACTAGACAAGCCATTTACAACACACATTTTGCTTCTCTACAAAAGAAAAAGGACACTAAACTATCTAAACTACTACATGCCACAAGGGGCCACAACAGTGGTTCTCGTAACTCATCCAGCAATATTGTTAATCTATCCAACTATACTCTTAGCCCAGCAGAAGAATCTGTCCCTTCTCAGGGCCTCTCCTTTTGCCCCTCCACCCCCACGAACATGATACAGTTCTGTGGTGACTTAGAATCCTATTTTTGACGTGTCCGACTCAAGGAATATTTCCAACACACCTCTGACCAACATATTAACCCACAGAGACCTTCCTACCAACACTACAAAAAGAAGGATTCTGGGTGGACTCCTCCTGAAGGTCGAAACAGCAGACTGGACTTCTACATAGAGTGCTTCCGCCGACGTGCATGGGCTGAAATTGTGGAAAAGCAGCATCACTTGCCCCATAACTTCAGCCGTGCAGAACACAATGCCATCCACAGCCTCAGTAACAACTCTGACATCATAATCAAAAAGGCTGACAAAGGAGGTGCTGTCGTCATCATGAATAGGTCGGAATATGAACAAGAGACTACTAGGCAGCTCTCCAACACCACTTTCTACAAGCCATTACCCTCTGATCCCACAGAGGGTTACCAAAAGAAACTACACCATTTGCTCAAGAAACTCCCTGAAAAAAGCACAAGAACAAATCTGCACAGAGACACCCCTGGAACCCCGACCTGGGGTATTCTATCTGCTACCCAAGATCCATAAACCTAGAAATCCTGGACGCCCCATCATCTCAGGCATTGGCACCCTGACAGCAGGATTGTCTGGCTATGTAGACTCCCTCCTCAGGCCCTACATTACCAGCACTCCCAGCTATCTTCAAGACACCACCAACTTCCTGAGGAAACTACAATCCATCGGTGATCTTCCTAAAAACATCAGCCTAGCCACTATGGACATAGAAGCCTCTACACCAACATTCCACACAAAGATGGACTACAAGTCGTCAGGAACAGTATCCCCGATAATGTCACGGCTAACCTGGTGGCTGAACTTTGTGACTTTGTCCTCATCCATAACTATTTCACATTTGGGGACAACGTATACCTTCAAATCAGTGGCACTGCGATGGGTACCCGCATGGCCCCACAGTATGCCAACATTTTTATGGCTGACTTAGAACAACGCTTCCTCAGCTCTCGTCCCCTACTGCCCCTACTCTACTTGCACTACATTGATGACATCATCATCATCTGGACCCATGGAAAAGCAGCCCCTGAGGAATTCCACCAGGATTTCAACAATTTCCATCCCACCATCAACCTCAGCCTGGACCAGTCTACACAAGAGATCCACTTCCTGGACGCTACGGTGCTAATAAGCATTGGTCACATAAACACCACCCTATATCGGAAACCTACTGATCGCTATTCCTACCTACATGCCTCTAGCTTTCATCCAGATCACACCACATGATCCATTGTCTACAGCCAAGCTCTACGATATAACCGCATTTGCTCCAACCCCTCAGACAGAGACAAACACCTACAAGATCTCTATCATGCATTCCTACAACTACAAATACCCACCTGCTGAAGTGAAGAAACAGATTGACAGAGCCAGAAATGTACCCAGAAGTCACCTACTACAGGACAGGCCCAACAAAGAAATAACAGAACGCCACTAGCCATCACCTTCAGCCCCCAACTAAAACCTCTCCAACGCATCATCAAGGATCTACAACCTATCCTGAAGGACGACCCATCACTCTCACAGATCTTGGGAGACAGGCCGTCCTTGCTTACAGACAGCCCCCCAACCTGAAGCAAATACTCACCAGCAACCACACACCGCACAACAGAACCACTAACCCAGGAACCTATCCTTGCAACAAAGCCCGTTGCCAACTTTGTCCACATATCTATTCAGGGGACACCATCATAGGGCCTAATCACATCAGCCACACTATCAGAGGCTCATTCACCTGCGCATCTACCAATGTGATATATGCCATCATGTGCCAGCAATGCCTCTCTGCCATGTACATTAGTCAAACTGGACAGTCTCTACGTAAAAGAATAAATGGACACAGATCAGAAGTCAAGAATTATAACATTCAAAAACCAGTCGGAGAACACTTCAATCTCTCCAGTCACTCGATTACAGACCTGAGAGTGGCTCTCCTTCAACAAAAAGACTTCAAAAACAGACTCCAATGAGAGAATGCTGAATTGGAATTAATTTGCAAAGTGGATACAATTAATTTAGGCTTGAATAGAGACTGGGAGTGGATGAGTCATTACACAAAGTAAAACTACTTCCCCATGTTATTTCTCCCCCTCACCCCACCCCCAACTGTTCCTCAGACGTTCTTGTTAACTGCTGGAAATGGCCCACCTTGATTATCACCATGAAAGGTTTTCCTCCTTCCCCCCCCCCCCACTGGTGATCAGTCTCCTTACAGTGTGTATGATAAAACCCATTGTTTCATGTTCTGTGTGTGTATATAAATCTCCCCACTATTTTCCACCGAATGCATCTGATGAAGTGAGCTGTAGTTCACAAAAGCTTATGCTCAAATAAATTTGTTAGTCTCTAAGGTGCCACAAGTACTCCTTTTCTTTATCCCCAAAATGACATTTTCTCCGTCAGTTCATATTGTTTTGACATTTTTCTGGTCAGATAACTAATTAAAGCCAACAGAAATTGCACTACCAGAATTCCTAGGAAAACTACTCCTAAAATCATATCCTGACGTAAGTGTCAGAACACGTTATACAAGAAGTTAATGAAGATCTTCCATGAGCTATCATCCCTTTACCCAGATATTTCTCTTGTAGCCACTTCAAATGTAAGAGCCAAACATTTCTATAGAGCTAAATGCTCCAGGTCTCTATTCCCTTATCATACATTGGTATAGTTCATCACATTGGTATGAAATAATTAGAATACAAGTCCTGCTTTAATGTATTGTATCAGTGCCTTATCATGTGGAGCAAATGGGACAATGCTAACGGAATGTGTTAGAAACAATGAAAATGCTATAAAATATTAATAAGATATTTCTACAAGATCATTATACTCATGCCCATTTCTGCTCTTTAGTGAGACAGAAAACTTAGCAAATTTCCTTTCATAAACTTCTCCCCGTACACATGCCAGAGGTGTCCAGGTCATCATTCCTACGCATAGAAAATACAATGCATTTGCCTATTTGTATTAATGTGGAGACTTTAGTCCATCCCTTGACCATAAAAAAAAGTACATCTCTAGACTTACATTTACCAAAGAGATTTCTGAATAAATCAGGCCATGAATGTGTAATTTACCAATATAAACAATATATATGGATACGTCTACACTGGGAAGTTTCTGTGCCACAAGTTGTACCACTTTTATTAAAACGCTGAAATTAAACCACTGTTGCGTGTCCACACTGTGCTCCTTGTGACACTGGAGTGCATCCACATTAGCAGCTCTTGCAATGGCAAAGAGAGCAGTGCATTCTGGGTAACTATCCCACTGTGCAACTGGCTGCAGGGTGCTTTGAGAAGGGTTTGCAATGCCTCATGGGGCAGGCATAGAGTCACATGATGCAGGTTTCCCAATCCCATTGTTCCATGGGCATCCTACTACATTGCCAGCTGCTTTTCAACTGAAGTGGAGCTGGGGAGTGTGTGTGTGTGTGTTATATATATAAGCGGGGAGGACAGAATGTGTCAAAATGCTGTCTTGTAAATTCAGACAGAATGCAGGAAGCAACCAGTCCTGAGGAAGGGGGAGGGGGAAACCCCGACATCAGCCCCCACCTCTCTCCCCAGCTCTTTACACAGCAATATCTCTCTCTCTCTCACACACACACACACACACACCCTCTGTGTTCAACAGCACGATCATTCCACATTAATGGTTTGCTTTGTGTGCTGGAGCAGATCAACACAGCACACAAGGGCTGTCAGAAACAGTGCTTTGACAGGGGATGGCACGTCTCCAGGGCAGCCGAGTTCAAAACAATGAGCAGAGCGGCCACTTGAGGAATTATGGGGCAGCTCCAGAGGCCAATTACAGCACAGAAAGCATCAAGTATCTACACTGGCAATAGAGTCCTGGAGCCTCTGTGCAAATAGTCTCGCTGAGCTGGGTTTTTTTTGCAGTGCTGCAACTGAGGAGTTTCTGCACACAAAGTGGCTTGGCAGTGTGTACACATCTGCAGTTTGAGCACAAAAAGCTGCTTTACTGCACAGAAACTTGCCAGTGTAAAAAATACCTCAGCTGCTGAAAGTTTTACACTCAGTGCAAAATTCAAGGCTTTTAGATGATAAATACCCTGTCTGTCATAGATGAGTGGTTACAGATAATTATTAGTCACAGATTCAAAGTATCCACTATCCAGTGCTAATCCTGAATACCTATGACTTTGGGCTTTCTTTCTGTAGATCTATGGAGCTTGCAGAAAATGTGTCCAGTAAGAAATCACACCTTTAAAAGCCTCATAAGTCTTGGAAGAAATTAATTAAAGTCATTGGGGAAGAAAGGGTAGTGGGGAAAAAACCTAGGACTGACAGAAATAAGTAAATACTAATAGGAGATCCATAAATTAAATAATTCTTTATTGAAAAATAGTGAACTTCAGTTAACTGAGAAACAAAACAAACTGGTTCATGTGGATAAGCTTGAGTTGTGTCATTTAAGGTGCTTCCAGCTCTCTTGTTTGTTTGTTTTTTAAAGCCGGTTTGGCAATAATGTAATTGATCCCTTGTCTGGCCTTTCAGGCAGTCAGTTCCTTGTCAAGGAAGTCAGGGCTGGAATGTACTGCTAGTGTGCCAGGGGATACATGCTGGCTTTCCTTTTCACTGAGTTGTAGCCTGTCATCTGGAGCTGACATTACACATCACTCAGCATGGTTATACCCAAACAGTTAGTGCACAATACCAGGGTGTTTGTCACTGGGCTTGATTCAGTCCTAGGTAATACCAGTGTCTACCAGCATAACTCAGGACAGGCGGCTTAACCATTCCTCTACTGATGAAAAGCCCACCTGAAGGGGGACTGCAATAGAGTAATAAGAGCTGAGCAAGTACTGCAAAAAAGTTTCAATTTCAATGTTAATGTGTGTTTATTTCAGTTGCCTTCATGCCCATTGTGGGTTTGCTTTCCTTGAACAGGCAAGTTGCCAAGATTTAGGCTGGTGGTTCCTGTTCAAGGCCAATGGGGGTTGCAGGAAGCAGCCGTCAGCACATCCCTCAGGCTGCACCACTTCCTGCAGCCCCCTTTGGCCCTGGAATAGCCAACCGCAGCCAGTGGGAGCTGCAATCAGCCGAACCTTCAAACGCTGCAGGTAAACAAACTGTCCTGGCCTGCCAGTGGATTTCCCTGACGGGCCGTGTGCCAAAGTTTGCAAATCCCTGATTTAGGCCATATCTACCTTAGAGACCTTACAGTGGTACTGCTGTACCGCTGCGGCTGCACCGCTGTAAGATCTCCCCTGTAACCACTGCTGTTGACATAATTAAACCATCCCCAATGAGCAGCGGTAGCTATGTCAGCAGGACAGTGTTTTCCGCCAACATAGCACTGTTCACACCGGCGCTTCTGTCGGTGTAATTTATGTCACTCAGGGATGTGTTTTTTTCAGTTGCTTATGGGAAGCAAATCTTTAGTGCATACTGACAGATATTCACACCAAAAGTGGTGTATTTTACAGAGTATAGGTCACTGCTTGAAACATCACTGGGATAATAGTTCCCCAAACTATCTTCCAGAGCCTTGGCATCGAGGAAATTACACAGGGCAGACAAGGTCTGTCCAGGGCCGGCTCTAGAATTTTTGCCACCCCAAGCAAAACAATGTTTGGCCGCCCCCACTTTTTTTCATGCCCCTCCGCCCCCAACTCTGCCCCTTCCCCAAATCCCCGGGCCACGCCTCCTCCCCCAGGTGTGCCGCATTTCCCCCCCATTGCTTCCTGCGACTCCCTCCACCCCCCACAACCCATCGCCCTAGTTCACCTCTGCTCCCCTGAACATGCTGCCGCTCCACTTCTCCCCCCCTCAGGTGAGGGAGGGGCAGTGAGTTCAGGGGAGCAGGCAGAGCGGAGGTGAGCAAGGGTGGGGGGGAGCACAAGAAATAATGGCGGGGAGTAGAGGAACCGCTCCCCACCCAGCTCGCCTCCGCTCCACCACTGCCGCCTCCCCTGAGCACACTGTTGCTCAGCTTCTCCTCCCTCCCTCCCAGGCTTGCCACATGAAACAGCTGTTTGGCCCGCAGCAAGCCTGGGAGGGAGGGGGGAGAAGCGGAGCAGTGGCGACGTGCTCAGGGGAGCAGGCAGAGGCGAGCTGGGGCGGCGGGGGCACATTTCTAGGGGCGGCATGGCTGGCACCAAAATGCCGTCCCTAGAAATGTGCCACTCCAAGCACCTGAATGTTTTGCCAGTGCCTAAAGCCAGCCCTGGGTCTGACAGTAGTATTGGGGACTGTGCCTTTAGGCGCTCAGCTTCCCAGACAAGTCTGGGAAGGGTATTGTTAAGTTCTTGTTATGCAAGACACTGAACAAAGAAGATCTATGGCAAGCATATTAAGCACTGAGTGATCGCTAAACACAACATTGCACCAGGAGTGAAAAGGAACTAAGAAAAGATGCGGAGTGAAACAACTGAGTAGATAAAAGCCCCAACAGACTGATTCTCTTGAAATGTGAAACATAACTGCAGAAGGTTTAAACAGTGCTTCACTCTGTATCTGCAAGCAATGGGTTCCCGCAAAAAGGAAGACAGTAGGAGGTAGCTTTATTTCTGACCATAGCTGGTTCTGAAGCACTGAAGTTTAATGGGTTTCAGTTAACTCAGATAGAAGAGGCTAACTCTGAAACTATTACAGAAATTTGAGTAGTATTGCACTCCATGCAAAAATTAAACATGAAAGCGATTTTTTAAAACAGAGAGAGTACAAAAATAAGGTGAAACCATATTAGACTGTGACTCATCTAAGGCTGAAGAGCCAATCTTGTGATTTTGGGGTAGGAGGCTGAAACCCTGATGAGACCAGAACATGATTGGCATCTAGAACAAAAACTCAGAGAGAGAGGAAGAAGCTGACTGACTACTGGAAGAATCAGAATTAACCTTTGACAAAACAATTAGAATTTGCCAAGCAGAGGAAGTCAACCTTTCCAGAATCAAGTTTATGAAGGGTAGACAGTGCTCTAATGCTGCAGACATGATAAACAATCCAAACTACTACAGAAAAAGAAAGCTGAGGCACAAAGGTATGTGGAGCTCAAAATTGGAATCCAGTTAAAACAGCACATGGAGCTGCACATGCTGTGGCAACTAATGCAAGGCAAGACAATGTCCAGTATATGGGGAAAGGTGCCAGAAATGCAATGGATTATACCACTCTGCAAGAGTTTGCAAGCAGCAGATGAACGTGGACAGCATGGACAAAGAGAATTATGATGTACCACTAGCTCAGATGAATGCTCAGAGGAACAATGGAAAATATTGCAAGAGATGATATATGGATGATCAGCTGGAAAGTAAATGGATATTTATTAATTTTATGTTGGACAATGTGCACAAGCCACGGCGGTGCCGGAATCAGTGTTTTTAACACAAAAGGAAAAACCACAGGTAACGGAAAGTAAACAGGTGAAACTCAGAGCTTACACTGATGAGCTTGTCCTCACTAAAGGTGTACGTAAACTAAATATATGGGTAAATAATTTGAAAAAAAGATACAATTTGTAATAGTACTAGGGAAAAGAGCACCTATTATTGGGTTAGAAAAGATGTCAAGCCCGTGGTCTCATCAAAAGGGTGCATTCTTTGGAGGAGCTTTGGACCAAAATTGAGGAAGAGTTTGAGGACATCTTCCAGGGAATAGGGAAGCTCCCAACAGAGAATACAGTAGAGCTGAAAGAGTCCAACCACCCCACAATTTACTTTGCTAAGAAAGTTCTTCTGACCCTAAGGCAGAGGCTAAAAGAAGAGCTGGATAGGTTCATTGCTGTGAGAATCACAGTAAGTAGAAGAACCAACAGAGTGGGTACATACATTAGTCGCTGTAGAATCAAAGAAGACTCAACTCTTCACTTATATAGAGACCCAAACGAATTAAATAAATATGTAAAAAGGGAATATTTTTCCCACTATCTACAAGGGAGGAAATTTTTGGGGAGATGGATGATGCTAAATATTTTTCTACATTTCATGCATCAGCAGGGTTCTGGCAGGTGCCCTTAGAAAAACAGAGCATGCGTTTACACATGTTCAACACCTCCTTTTGAAGAGACTGGTTTTGGGTTTTGATCAGGACCCAAAGTATTTCACAAGAAATACAATAAAATTGAAATGGAATAGAAAGTACTGATGATTACATAGATGATGTGTATATCCATGGAAAAAGAATAGAAGAGCATGATCAAAGGCTTCACGCAGCCTTAGAATGAACCAGAACTGCTAAAGTTAAACAAACAAAATTGTAAAATCAGTGCAATGGAAATAACATACCTGGGCAAAAAGGGGTACAGGTAGATGATAGTAAGTCTGAAACCATCACCAACATGACCTCCTCAGTAGACTTGGAAAAGGTATAAAAATGCCTTTGAATTGTGAATTATTTTGGAATTTATTTTGGAATTTAATTCAGCTACCCAATCTAACAATCTGAGAGTGCTACTATGCAACAGGGATGCACTTGTGATGCAAATCTTAATAGTTTGAGAAATTTAAGGTGTTCATTAGGAAGGCCCACACCTTGAGGTATTATGACAGTAAGTGCAAAACAAAATTGTTCACAGATGCTTCCAAGGAGATATTGGCTCAGTCCTCTTACAGCAGTATGATCAAAACGGGAGATCAGAGGCTTATGCATTCGGGCACTTGCAAAAACTGAGAGACAACGTTCTCAAATATAGAAGGTGGCTTTGGCCTTCATCCGTGGGTATAAAAACTTTCAGGGGGAGGCCAGTGTTAGTTACAACTGACCATAAACCACCTATTGCCATCACCAAAAGGAGCCTGGTAAAACAGCTTCCCCTTCCTTCCCTCCCAAGAAAAAAGAAATTATATTTTCAGCTACTACTGTATGATTTGCAAATTGCACACAGTTGGGAGAGATCTGGCAGGTACAGACACACACTCTAGAGCAGTGCAGTGGAACCAAGTCCAGAATTAGATTTTCTACATGTCAGTCTGATTAAAAAAAACACACAAGTCTGCCCAGTTGCAAATGAAAGGTGGACTCTGCTTGCCAGTCTACTCACAGTGAGACCTGCATACATTAATTAAGGCTATTAGCACAGAGTGGCTGGGACAGCATATCTCCAGGCCCCATTGTCAATTTAAAGGGGATTGGATGTGGTTTGAAAGTACCTGGATAGTGATCCCTATAATATTTCAATTAGAAAAAAAAAAATATTAAAAAGCACACATGAAGGGATTGAAAAATCGAAGCTTCAAATGAACAGCAGTGGTGAAAGAGCTGTTTAGAATGGTCACATATGCCAAAAATGCAGGCCAAATCAGACAAAGGAGTCCATATTGGTGGCAGTGGAAAAATTACTCCCGGGAACAAAGTAGGCATAGATTTGTTTACATTATCTGAAAAAAAACAAAACAAAACAATCCTATGTACTTATCCTAGACTATTTTTACTTCTCTGAGATAGTCTTGCCAGAAGATACTACAGGTAAACAGGTGATTGTTCACATCAACACTATTTTTGCTAGACATAGTATACCTGACATAGTAATGTCTGGCACTGGGCCACAGTTAAATGGACACGAGTTCAAGCAGTTTGCAGTGAAGTATGGATTTAGACATGTAACCCCCAGTCCCCATTATCTCCAATCCAACAAATTGGTGGGAAATTGTGTCAAAATAACAAAGTCATTACTGAAAACGGTTGCAGAATCAGACTCTGATTCACATGTAGCACTGTTAAACTACAGAACAGCACCAATGAAGCATGGGTTGTCACCTGCTGACATTTTGTTCAAGAGAAAAGTGAAAACATTTCTGCCCTGCTAGAAATTTATGTCAGAAGTACTAGGGCCGGGGTGGGCAAACTTTTTGGCCCGAGGGCCACATCGGGGTTGCGAAATGGTATGGAAGGCCAGGTAGGGAAGGCTGTGCCTCCACTAACAGCCTGGTCCCTGCCCCCTATCCGCCCCCCCCACTTCCCACCCCCTGACTGCCCCTCTCAGAACCCCCCACTCATCCAACCCCCCCGCTCCTTGTCCCCTGACCGCCCCCTCCTGGGACCTCCGTCCCTAACTGCCCCACCAGGACTCCACCCCCAATCCAACCCCCCCACTCCCTGTCTCCTGACTTCCCCCCCCAACCTCCACCCCATCCAATCGCCCCCTGTCCCAACTGCACCCCGGGACCTCCTGCCCCTTATCTAACCCCCCCACACCCTTACCAGGCCACTCAGAGCGTCAGAACAGGCTTATTGGAAAGGCTGGGAGATGGGTGGACACAAGCCGCGTTGCCAGCGCAGTGGCATAACTGGGGGAGGAGGGGAAGTGGGGAAGGGGCCAGGGACTAGCCTCCCCAGCCGGGAGCTCTGGAGCCAGGCAGGACAGGCTTGCGGGATGTAGTTGCCCACCTCTGCACTAGGGATTTGCAGATGTCCAGAGAAACAAAGTGAAACATTGTTAGTTAGTTTAGTTATGAGGTTAGTTATAAGTATTTATAATAGTGTGTTACATTAAAGTTGGCTTTAAAGTATTATTGTTATTAAGATTTGGTTCAGAGGGAAAGATGCAATATTGGGCACTGTGCCTTGAAAAGCTCAGCTTCTGAGATAGAGAATCTAGGCAGGGTGCTGGAAGGCTCTTGTTATGCTCAGCCAGTTGAATCTGGACACAGAATAAAGCAGATCTTTTGCAAGCACCATAAGCACTGAATCGGTGTTTAATTTGTAATGAAAGAGGTGCTGGGGTTCAAACAATTTTTTTACATTCATAACTGATGCAGCAAGCCCAGAGATGCCGGAGCTATGAACTGCCAAACCCTAGAGGTGCCAGGTCTCAGCCCTGGCACAAATTAAGCATGGCACTGAATGATCACTGAACACCGTACCGATTACACCCTTCACAACTTAGACCATGCATAGACATTCAGTTATATTATGTCAATGACTGTGGAGTTTCTGATACAATAATGCACTTGGCAGAATATATTTGGATGGGACATGACAAATTAAAACAGCACAGGACTGTGTTACCAAAACCCCTTGTCAGAGACCTGGTACAGAGGCAGTTAAACAAACCATACAATGATCTGCCTGCACCTTCTACAATGAGGTCTCTGCACACACAGTACTTTGTGAGAATTTGATGAGAGAAAATTTAACTCTGCAGTCAGCCAATAAATCTTGCAGTAGCCTCTTTTTTTAAAATAATGATGCCTGAGGCAAATCTTTTGTGGCCAAGAAAGGAAAAGAATTAGAACTTTCTAAAACTCCCCGATCGGGCCTACCAATGGAGGGTGGGGGGGGGAGTGGAAAGGGGGCAATTGCCCAGGGGCCCAGGCCATTTAAAAGGGCCTGGGGGCCCCTGGCCGTCACTGCCAGTAGCACAGTGGGACTAAAGCAAGCTTCCTGCCCGCCCTCGCTCTGCACCGCTCCTGGAAGCGGCTGGCACATCCCTGCGGCCCCTGGGGAGGGGGTCCCCATGCTTTGCCCCCTCCCTAAGCACCAACCCCACAGCTCCCATTGGCCAGGCACTGCGACCAATGTGAGCTGTGGGGGCGGTGCCTATGGGCAGCAGTGCATGGAGACCCCTTTGGCCCCCTGCCTAGGAGCTGCCAGAGGGGTGAGCCAGTCGCTTTTGGGAGTCGCGAGAAGCCAAGGCCAACCCCCCTGACCCTATCCTGCACCTCAACCCCTGCCCCAGCCTAGAGCCCGCACCCCCTCCTGTACCCAAACTTTCTCCCAGAGCCTGTACCCCTCTTCTGCACCCAAAATCCCTCCTGGAGCCCGACCCCTCACCCCCATACACACCCAAACTCCCTCCCAGAACCTGACCCCTCATCCTCTCCTGCACCCAAACTCCTCCCACAGCGCCCCCACACACACACTCGAACTCCCCCCCAGAGCCTGCACCATGCACCCTCTCCCACACCCCAACCCCTGGTGAAAGTGAGTGAGGGTGGGGGAGAGCAAGCAACGGTGGCAGGGCCTCAGAGAAGGTGGGGGACAGGGGCATGGTCTCAGGGAAGGGGCAGGGCAAGGGTCTTCGTGTTTGTGCGATTAGACAGTTGGCAACCCTACCAGGCGGGCATGTGGAAGCCCTGGCCACACCGGAAGAGCACACCCAGCAGCACAGCCAGCGGTTCGCTGGACACCAGCCAGCACAGGCACAGCACCGCCCAAACGTCAAGCGGACCGCGTCTGCGCTGGCACGGCTTGGGCGTGTCTGGGGGCCCATTGACTGTTCTGCTCTGGCACCAGGAATTGCTGTCAGTGGGCCTGTCCCTGGTACTGCTCATCTTCTACAGCTTCCTAAACCATTACGCCTTCCTGAGAGATGCAGAGTCCCACTGTTTTCAAGCCCTCCACCAATCAGGGAACCAGATACACTAAACGCTGATATACGACTTACCAACACTCCTTGAATTTTAGGTACAGAGTACTGAATACCTGTAAGAAACTGCAGTGAAACCAAAGTGTAAAAAGCTTGCAAAAACTAAGTAATGAATATGCTTTTTAGGAAATCACAATTTACTCATGGACATTCTTCATTCACTGAAGGAATCTTTCCTTTCTCCTCTGAGCATGCAGCAGTCCTATCAACTCTGACTAAATCCACCCTGGATGCATCAGACTGGGCTAGCTACCATCCAGTATCAAACCTTCTATATTCCTGAGCAAGTTCATAGAAAAGCTAGCTAAAGGCTGCTTTCAAGCTCATCTAACCAAGACAATACCCCCCACACGACACAATCTGGATTCAGGTTTAGAGACACAACAGAAACAGGATTAGGGATGCTGACAGATGGTCCCTGGCTGTCATAGAAGATTAGGGTTGGAAGAGACCTCAGAAAGTCATCTAGTCCAACCCCTTGCTCAAAGCAGGACCAACCCCAACTAAATCAACCCAGTCAGGGCTTTGTCAAGCCAGGCCTTAAAAACCTATAAGGATGGAGATTCCACCACCTCCCTAGGTAACCCATTCCAGTGCTTCACACCCTCCTAGTGAAATAGTTTTCCTTAATATCCAACCTAGACCTACCCCACTGCAACTTGAGACCACTGCTCCTTGTTCTGTCATCTACCACCCCTGAAAACAGCCTAGCTCCATCCGCTTTGGAACCCGGTTTCAGGTAGTTGAAGGCTGCTATCAAATTCCCCCTCATTCTTCTCTTCTGCAAATTAATAAACCCAGTTCCCTCAGCCTCTCCTCGCAAGTCATGTGCCCCAACCTCCTAATAATTTCTGTTGCCCTCCACTGGACTCTCTCCAATTTGTCCACATCCTTTCTGTAGTGGGGGGCCCAAACCTGGACAGAATACTCCAGGTGTGGCCTCGGCAGTGCCAAATAGAGGGGCATAATCTCTTCCCTCAATCTGTTGGCAATGCTCCTACTAATGCAGCCAAGTATGCCACCTTGGCAACAAGGGCACACTGACTTAAATTCAGCTTCTTGTCCACTGTAATCCCCAGGTCCTTTTCTGCAAAACTGCTGCTTAGCCAGTCGGTCCCCCATCTGTAGAAGTGCATGGGATGCTTCCATCCTAAATACAGGACTCTGTACTTGTCCTTGTTGAAAAACTCAGATTTCTTTTGGCCCAATCCTCCAATTTGTCTAGGTCACTCTGGACCCTATCCCTACCCTCCAGTGTTATCTACCTCCCCCCTCAGCTTAGTGTCATCCACGAACTTGCTGAGGGTGCAATCCATCCCATCATCCAGAGCATTAATGAAGATGTTGAACAAATCCAGCCCCAGTAATGACCCCGGGGCACTCCACTTGATACCGGCTGCCAACTAAACATCGAGCGATTGATCACTACCCGTTGAGCCCAACAATCTAGCCATCTTACAGTTCATTCGTCCAATCCATAGTTTTTTTTAACTTGCTGGCAAGAATACCGTGGGAAACCGTATCAAAAGCTTTGCTAAAGTCAAGATATATCAGGTCCACTGCTTTCCCCATATCCACAGTGCCAATTTTCTCATCATAGAAGGCAAATCAGTTTGGTCAGGCATGACTTGCCTTGGTGAATCCATGTTGACTGTTCCTGGTCATCTTCCTCTTCTCCAAGTGCTTCAAAATGGATTTCTTGAGGACCCTCTCCATGATTTTTCCAGGGTCTGAGGTGAGGCTGCAGTTCCCCAGATTCTTCTTCTTCCCTTTTTTAAAGATGGGTTCTATACCTGCCTTTTTCTAATCATCTGGGACTTCCCCCAATTGCCATGAGTTTTCAAAGATAATGGCCAATGACTCTGCAATCAGATGAGCCAACTTCCTCAGCACCCTGGGATGCATTAGATCCGGACCCATGGACTTGTGTATTTCCAGCTTTTCTAAATGATCCTTAACCTGTTTTTTCACCCTAAGGTCTGCTCACCTCCACCGCATACTGTGCTGCCAAGTGCAGCAGGCTGGGAGCTGATGTTATCTTTGAAGATCAAAGCATAAAAGCATTGTGCACTTCAGCTTTTTCCACATCCTCTGTCACTAGATTGCCTCCCCCATTCAGTAAGGGGCCCGCACTTTCCCTGACCTACTTCTTGCTAACATACCTGTAGAAAGCCTTCTTGTTACCCTTCACATCCCTTGCTAGCTGCAACTCCAGTTGTGCTTTGACCTTCCTGATTATACTCCTGCATGCTCGAGCAATATTTTTATACTCCTCCCTAGTCATCTGTCCAAGTTTCCACTTCTTGTAAGCTTCCTTTTGTGTTTAAGCTCACCGAAGATTTCTCTGTTAAGCCAAGCTGGCCACCTGCCATATTTGCTATTCTTTCTACACATCAGGATAGTTTGTTCCTGCATGTTCAATAAGGCTTCTTCAAAATACAGCCAGCTTTCCTGAACTCCTTTCCCCCTGATATCAGCCTCCCACGGGATCCTGCCTATTAGTTCCCTGAAGGGGTCAAAGTCTGCTTTTCTGAAGTCCAGGTTCTGTATTTTGCTACTCTCCTTTCTTCCTTTTGTCAGGATCTTGAACTTAACCATCTTATGGTCACTGCTGCCTTGGTTGCTACCCATTTTTCTACTTCCCCTACCAATTCTTCCCTGTTTGTAAGCAACAGTCAAGAGGAGCACAGCCCCTAGCTGGTTCCTCCAGCACTTGCACCAGGACGTTGTCCCCAACGCTCTCCAAGAACATCTTGTATTGTCTGTGCACTGCTGTATTGGTCTCCCAGAAGATGTCAGGGTGATTGAAGTCTCTCATTAAAACCAAGGCCTGTGATCTGGAAACTTCAGTTAATTGTCCAAAGAAAACCTCACCTACCTCATCCTCCCAGTCTGGTGGTCATTAGTAGACGCCCACCACAACATCACCCTTGTTGCTCTCGCCTCTAAACTTAACACAAAGACTCTCAAGGCTTTTCTCCAATTTCATACTGGAGCTCTGAGCAATCATACACTGCTCTCATGCATACAGTGCAACTCCTCCACCTTTTCTCCCCCGCCTGTCCTTCCTGAACAGTTTATACCCATCCATGACAGTGCTCCAGTCACGTGAGTTACCCCACCAAGTCTCTGTTATTCCAATCACATCATAGTTCCTTGACTGTGCCAGGACTTCCAATTCTTCCTGCTTGTTTCCCAAACTTCTTGCAGATGGATGGCAGGCCAACATCCATCTCATACTCCTGCACCTCTCTGCAGCAGTCAATGGCCCATCATGAGACAGCACTGTACTATGTGGGACAGGTGATTTTATGTTTTGTAGGGAAATCAGTCCTGATGGCTTTCAGGGAGTCAGCTGCAGTGGAACACTCATAGGGATAATCACTCGAAGAAGGAGGAATGGTTACTTACCCATACAGCAATTGGAATTCTTTGAGATGTGCTCTATGCGCATTCCACCAGAGGCTTGCAAGTACAAATCACTTGAAGAACTACAGCTAACACAAAATGGAGCAGGGTGTGCCTGCTCATTAAGGGGTTACATGAGCATCTCAAATCTGTCCGGCCCTCTCTAGAATATCATATCTAGTTCAAGATCTCATTCCTTATCTTCAAGGTTCTTAATGCCAGGATAGCCAAAACAAGGTCTAAATTTCCTGAGTAATAACCATGACTGACAACTCCACTCATCAAGTGCAATAGAACTGTCTACCCTCCAGGGATTAAAAAAAAAAAAAAAGCTTACTTGTGCAGAAAAAGCATTTTTGGTGACTGGCCCAAGACTATTGAACCAAATCCCACAAGATCTAAGTACCACAACAAACCTCACCATCTTCCATTCCATGTTTAAGACACATGTATTTGACTTTCCGTTCTCTAATAAAAGTACATAGCACAACACATATAAATTTAAAAGGCTTTTTGATTTTTTTTTAAATCCACACATGATTATCCCCCTGGAAAAAAGGAAGACAGAAAAGGAGGAAAGAACCATGTTGATTAGATTATTTGTTGTGAATTACTCACTCAGCTCTTCAATATTAGTTTTGTTTTCATATGATATAATGATTCCATCTAGGGCATTTAAATAACTGAATAGGTTTTCTTACCATTCAACAATCATATGAGCAAGTGGCACCAAAGGATTATTTCTGATGCTTCTGGCACCTTTAAATGATGATCTATGAAGTTCTACTTTGCAGGCAGTGTTCATTCTGGTCTGGAGTACTCCAGGAGACTTTCAGAAAATGGGACTGCTCCTCTGAGATTGGGGTCTAAATTAGAATTTTCTCATTGAGAAAATGTGTCCTCAGTGTCCTAAATATTCTTCGTTAAAAATAACCAATGACATTTAATTGAAATTTCCAATAAAAAAAAAAACAAAAAACCAACAGCAAATGGCAATGTGTGTTAAACAGAGCTGACTGGAGAATGCCAATTCCACTTCATGATAAACTTTAAAGATTTTGACATTTGCTTTCATTGTTCATTAGAACCAAAACAAAACCTTTTGAAAATTCTCATGAGACTGAATTGTGTTGAAAGATCAGGTGTTCCATTCGGGGATGGGGATGGGGACAGTTTACCTGACAATGGCCTGACCAAAGGTAGAAGGTGGCCAGAATTTTCTTTTTTCTAGTTCTCAAAATAGAAGGAAAATACTTCCTGAATCCATTATATTAGCAATGCACAGACAAAATATCAACCCTTAGATATAATTATACTAACTGACTGAACACTCATTTCTCAGTATTGCAATTATTAAATGTTGAAAATAGATGGTTTGAGATAACAGTGATCACACTACTGTGAATAATCCTATTGACATCAGTGACAACCAAACATTGTAAGCAGTATTTTCAATAGTAAACGTTTACAGGATCAGACCCTAATTATATATTCTTAATGCTTTGCACTGTATTAATATGATTTAATTTGTATTTTGCTTGAAAATAATAAAATATAATCACCACTTTCACACCACCCAGAGCTAAAAAAAAAAAAAAAATCAGTTTATCATTCAGAGTGAAAAAGGCAAGATTTCAAGCTAGATTTCAAGAACGATTTCAAGCTATGGTTTGAATGAAAACCATACATTGTATCTTATTCTGACTAAAAGCTGAAGCATAGTAAATCAGACACTGCTACCTATTAACTCCTCGGTGCCAGTATCCAATATTTCCACCGAATTTGGAAATGGTCACTGACAAAAGTGATTTGGGTAAAGTTTATGCCTGAATAATCTTTTAAATTATTACCCTGGCTGCTGCCTGTTTAAAAAACAAAGTACATGGATAACTAAAATCGAGACAAAAAACAACTAAGTCTGATTGAGCATAAATGTCGTTTTAAACTGGATGTTAATCAAATAAGGACTGGATCCTTGTCCCTTTGAAGTCAAAGGCAAAACTTCTATTGACTTCAGTCAGAGCGGAAGCAGGTCTTCAGAAACAGTGTCCTCTTCCCTTTTCAGAATTCCATGTGGGTTATAAGTTTTTGAACATGACAAATATGCAATATACTAGAAGCAGCCCTTTTTGTAACTCTTAAATCTGAATTTAAGGCAATTTATGACAACTTTAAAGGGAAACATTCTGGATAACAAATGGATTAGAAAAATATATTAAAAATATTTTTCAAGGTAGCTGAGAAAATGCATATTCTCTCATTTAGTCCTATAAAGTTACCTGGTCTATCCTCCTGCCAGAGTACGATTGTTGCCATTTACTGGGGAACTGTATATTAAAAGGCACACAAAGTTTTAGGCACTTGAATTGTCATCAGAGTTCTTTGTCAAAGGATCTGTATATAGTACAATACATCATTGGCACTGAGGGACTGATCTCCATTGCTTTGAGCTTGAGTAGTCATTTACAGTGAGTACAACATGGGTCAAAATGACACCAAATTAGTCTCAAAAATGCGTTCTAAAATATTTGATAGATTTAATGTCCTCAATTTTAGTCTGTCATGACTCAGAACAAAATTTGACTTACTTGACTGAAAACTTTCAAACTATCTACACTGACAGGAAACAAAGGGCAGCCATAAACAAAATCCTACCAAGGAAGAAGGGCTGTTTCATTATTATGGACCTTGGATGTCTGATGTTGTTTTGTTAGATATACATGGATTAGGTTAATAAAAGTAAAAATGTCAAGTTTAAAGATGATCCTAAAGTGGAAAGGACAGAAAACCAAAAGAGGCTGTGTTTCCAAAAAAAGAACTTAGATCATTCTAATAAATGGCAAGTACAGCTCACTACAGAGAAATGTACTGCAACTTTGAATAACAAGGAACAAAAAGGAACTGCTGTGGTCATAGGACATGCTGTACTTACCAAGAGGGGATGCTCTAGTTTTTGTTTAAAAATCCCTAGGTCCTTTAAATCCAATGTGAAACTGCACTGCAGTAGGCAACAAGGATACTGATAAGCATTTAGAGGGTTACAGTAAAAAGAAGCTAAAAACAAAATAAAACCATGTATTGCATACAAGACTCATATTTCAAGCAAGTCATGAGGACGTGTCAGGAAACTAGCCTATTTAGATGTTTTAGTAGTCAATTTCCAACAAAATTTGTCATTAAAAGACTTACTATAAATACTAGACATGGATGTATGACACCATATTTAAATGATATTGATGCAATGCCTCTTTAGCTCTGTGGTTCCACAATCAAGAACCTTCACTCTGCTGCTCATGTAGCACAAGCATTCTTATGGAAACACATTGAAAACAAGAAACTAAGTTATTTCTGCTATTTCTGTTATGTCATTTATATGTCATGCAAAAAAAAATTATATATATATATACACACACACACACACACACACACACACACACACACACACAACCATTAAATACGATAGGAACAGCTCACCATAGCGTACACATCTATGAAACAGTGATTATTCTCCCTCATATAGTACATCTACAACTGAAAATCACGGTCCATTGCTCTTCAAACAATGATAAATCCACTGTTAAAGGATTGTTTTCACCTATGACTACCAATCAGTGGTTTAAACATGCCTGATAAAGAACAGGCCTGTGCTGAGGGCAGTGCAGGGTCACACTTCCGATGCAAGGGTCCTGGGAAGTATTGTGCACAGTGCCTCCTGAGGCTCCCAGATGTGTAAAGAGCATGGATGTTCACACTGTGGAACCCCTTAAGGAGATGCAGCATGCTGTCCTCCAGTTGGCCAACTCCATGGCCCACACTGAGAGGGGTGGGGTTCCACCTAATGCCTGGGCTTGTAGGGGAGAGGGACACTAGCAGGCAGCAGTCCTTGCATAAGGTCTTCACATTTTAACTCATTTAGTGTAGAGATACATGAAAGTGGAGTCTTCTTGTGCCCTCCTCTCTCCTATGCAGCCACCCAGAGGGCGGCTATAATCTGTCTACACTCTAGAAAATAAAAAGTGTTGTGACATCTTGAAAAAGTTGGAAGGGATAAGAAAAAAAAAGACTCAAGAGGTCTAGAAACTGCTGAGATAATGAATGAAGTTAGTATATTAAAAATCAATACTATAACTATTTAAAAAAAACCACACAGAACTTTACAAGAACATATTTTATGAGCTCCAATTGAACATGCACAGAAATGCAGCAAAGCACGCCTAAATGGCTACATGACATCAAGAAATACATTTCTCTAAAGGGTAATATTCCCTTGATCACAAGGAAAAAGCCAATGAAAACCTGACCTCAACTGAATCCTTTTTTCTTATGCTAAACCAAGAAATTTCATGAAATAGCAGAATCCTCTTTTAAATATATATCTGTTAACTGAACAGGCCTGTTGAAGGGAGAGCATTTTGGTACAACAAATTATCCGTTTGATAGGTTTCTACTGTAGTTTGATCTTCAAAGAACAGAAAGAAGAAAATCCAGCTAATTGGATACAGAAAAACCTGCATAGCAAGACAGAGAATTACATTGATTTCAGTCTGATTGACAGCATCTGTATTATTCAGAACATTATAGAATGGAACCAATTCAGCCCAGGAAGTGACTACTGAATGCTGAGATATCATTTAACAAAACATTAAGCAGGAAAGAATAAAACTGCTCTGCATGAAAGCTTCAGAATTAACCAAGACAAGTTCAAGAAAGAATTTAGTCATGAGATGAAAGTGGAAAGACATTATGTATTATTAACAAATTGACTTTTTTCCCATTAAAATAAATGAAAAACTAACCTGATGATGTAGATGCAGCCTAATAAGTCAAGAAATTATAAAAGTAAAGTTATACTCCCAGGCAAAGCACTGTGCAACTGGAAATTAAGACTGAAATTACATAACAGGAGTGTTGTAGTTGTAAAAAAATAAAAATCAAGCATTAGAAAAGCAGGAAATTATTAGTTAAGATTAAACTAAGGAGAAACTCAGACATCTGGAAGTAAAGAAATGCCCTGGTGAAGTTACCCCTTTAATTATGTACTCTTAAAAATATCAGCTCCCCATCTTCCTTCCCTTCTTAATTTGTATATGTATATAGTTTTTATATGATATATATGTATGTATATGTATTATATATTATATTTATAATATATATTTATATTTTTGAAAGCCATCTTAAAGTTGGAGAAGACGTACGTATACAGTTTTGCAAATTGGATTTTAGAAAATTTGGTTTTATACTTGCACATCTCTAATATGTAATGTGGTGTTTCATCACCGCACTTAATGCAGAGTGGGTAACTATTGCTTCTCATATGCTGGGCCTAATAAGAACTGGTGGACCATATATATTTTTCTGTGGACAGCTCAGCTTGTGTGCAGTTAGAGTTATTATGGATGGATAAGATTGTCTCAGTTTGTTTTGTCTCAGTGCATTACTACTGGGGCAGAGTTAAGGTTGTTCTAGTGACCTTATCTGTGCATTTTCATACTGTATTTTCAAATGTTTGGTTTTACTTCAGTTAAACTTAAAATAGAGTTTCCTTCCTTTCCAAGGCTTCATATTTATTTTTTTTTAAAAAAGTAACATTCTTGTAAGGATTTTAACTCTCAATCCTCAGATTTGTTTTAATCTGAATTGCAATTTAACAAAGTTCTTTGCCATGGAATTTGCTTTTTTTGTTTTTGAATTATTGATTACCAAATAACACACACACGCCTCTACCTCTGTTCCCCACTCATTTCATGCTTACTAACTTACCCCACCCTCACTCTCCAATGACTCTCCAATGACTGATTAATGTGTGTCGGAGTTACTAAACTCTAAGGCTATTCCCCTCACCTGGGACACAGGTGCAGAGTTCCACAGGACTTCAGTAACAACCAGTGTCAAAGGTTGAAAAAGAGTGGTGGAGACCTACCAGTACTTAAAAGATATTAAGACCACCATTCTCCCAGCTCTACAGTACTCCTTTTCAGCACTTTAGAAAATCGTCATACTCTTTCAAGTTTCTAAAGTGCTATATATCCCTGGGATAGTGGCTTATAAAGTAGAAACTGGAAAATAAATGGATTGGGGGAACATCTGTCAATCTCTCTTACTTCTAAAGGTTACTGCTGGCATTTGGTATCTGAATGCCAAAAATACTTCGACAACTCAATATGGAAAGATTAGGAAGTGCCCATGCTAGTCAGGTGTCTTCAACATCCACAGGAGGAATAATGTAAAGATTGGAGCATAAGGAAATGATAAGGTCCAACTGCTATCTAAGGTATTGCTGATGTATTGCTGAATTGCTCAGTGCTGTTACTACTAAGAGGCAATTAAACACTCAGCGGCTGATAGCTTCCCTTCCTAGTGTTGAAGCACCTCTGGAGGTCTGCAGGTAAAAAGCTCCATTCCCCTCCAAAAGTACAAGGATAGTACTGTCCCCTAGATGAAGCAAGAATAATTTTTCTGTAAGAACTAATGCAGCCTACACTGCACAATGTTTCCTATTCACTTCAGTTGTCCAAAATGCCCAATTCTGCAAGACTGCTTAGGCTGCTTCTTCCTCATAGGTGGAAGGGTACATATACGATTGGTGCAAGTCTGTACAGACCTGTAATTGAAGAGGGGTCAAGGCAGTTCCGTTTGTCAACATACGAGGTGGAGAGAAGCATCCCAAGGATTGACACTTTTTTTCTTTTAAAACTTTTTGTTGACTCCTAGCTTCAAACCAGCTCTTCAGATGAGGTTTATTTGAAAGATTTTGATGAGAAGAAATGAATATGGCCTGATCTGAGACACTGAAAAGTATATGTAGAAATGTAATCAGTGATGAACTAGGCATACCTGAGCGGTACATTAGAACATCCTTAAGGTGATCTGGGGCACTGTGAATCTTTAGGGAGTTTAAGGAAGGAAATAATGAGCTTTAAAAGTCCATTAGATTATTCCATTACAGTACCTCAGTAGACTCACCAACACACATACTCCCACCCAGAGAAGTCCATATGCCAAATTTCTTTCCATACTAGAATAATGGAGTACTATTAAGCAAGATAAATCACTAAACTTCTAGAGGCTAAAGGAAAAAGAGTGACAAAATTAGTTAGATGAAGAAGGAATCACAGGAGAAGCAATAGGTTTTGAAGTTAGTGAAATGTTTGATATATGTCTCATAAAACATCTTACTTGAAAAGCTAATTAAATATTGGGGAGGATAAACAATAATGTAGCAAGTTGTGGGAAGGTGTCCTGTGAGACACCACAGATTTCTTGTTTAGATTAGATCTTGCTTAATATTGTCATTAATTATCTGGAATAGTGAATAAACAACATGTTAATAAAACTAAATTGGGAGAAAATGCAAATCCAAGGCAATACAGAGTAATATTACAAAGAGAACTGGAGAGATCAGAAGCCTGAATGTAACAAAAAGAGAATAAATTTGAAAAAGAAAAAAAAATCCAGAACACAGATATTGAATGGGAGAAAAAGATCTGGAAAGAAGTAATGCTAGAAATGACCTATTGTATGGGTAATACTGGACAGCAATGTAGACACGAGTTAACATTGAAACAACAGCTAAAAATGACCAGTGGAATTTGGGCTGCAAACACTGAGCTATCATGTGTCAGAGCAGAGAAGCACTAGTCCATCTCTATAAGGGCATTGGCATGACCACACCTGAAATATTGCATTCAGTATCACATTACCAGAAAAAGCCTGATAAATTAGATAATTCAGAGAAAAGGAACAAACAAAAATTACCCAGAGGACCAGAGAAATTCCTTTCAAGTACTAAAGTTTAACTCAACTAAATTGTGTGGCCTAAGACTGAATGGGATGTGGGGATGATAATGGTCAACAAAACAGAGTTAGACCCAAGCCACAAAGTTTGGATTTGGATCCAAACTTGTCCAAAGTGTAGGACAATGGGCTCAGATATTAGATTGTGTGCTCTTTGAGGCATGGGCTATCATTTACTATATGTTTATATAGCTCCTAAAACAAATGGACCCAACCTGATTGTCTCTAGTTGCAAAGTGTTAAATAAAATAAACACAATAAATCAGGTTCATCTTTACTACAGCTATTTGAAGGTTGATAACACCAAAAAGGAAAAGGATTCTTTGGGTTGCTACAAGGGAATATAAGAATAACTGGATGAAATTAAGAGTTAAATTTTGGCTGTCAGGAAAAGTTTCCCAACAGTGAGATTTATTAGAGAGCTCATAGGGTTCACAGGAAGCCCCTTTGCTTAATATATTTAAAAGTAAACTGGATGAATACTAGAAAAACTATTGGAGGATAAGATGATTAACTGGATAACTAATAGGTCTTTTCTATATCTAACTACTTTGATAGAAGCCCTTATACAGCACTAAATTATACAAGGTACTACAGTGATGGGGGCTATACAAGTACCCAGAAAGATGATGCAAGTAGGGTCTGAACGAATGCTTCCCTGACAGCTAGCTGGAGGGGGAGAGACTTTGGGTGTGTTTATGTAAATACATTTTGCTCCTGCCCTGCTTAGATATTTAGCAGACAGAGCAGTGTCAAAGTAAACAGTTTGGTTGGTGTTGGGTTACAAATCACTTTAGTACTGAATGCAGGGGTAGTGAAATATGTTTACCAATGTTGTAATTATTACAGGAATACAGGAAAGCAGGACTGTGCTTAACCTGTCCCAAATGAGGAGTCACCCTCAGTTAAAAGAGCCTTGTTAAGCCAGGGGCTCAAATGCCAGAGCCCTGTGAAAGTAAGAGGGGTGGGGACAGATGTCCCAGCCAGGAGATTACAAACTCTCCCCACAGGTCCTCCCGAGACTGGTTTAAACTATTCCTCCCCCCTGTTCAAAGAAAGATCTAAATAGGCTTCATTCTTTTGTTATTTTAAATGCTCAATCACTGAAACCTGAAATCACTTGAGATGGGGCAGTGTTTCTGCCCAGCCTTCAAAGAGCTGAAAATCACTAAGAGACTGATGTGCAGAGGTCACATCAGAGAGGCAGGCGGCAGCAGAAGGTGACTGAGGGTCAGCTGGCAAACAAGTGGCTGGTGAGCACAGTGAGAAGCCAGCAGGGCAGCTGGCAGAGAAACACATCGAGCAGCCAGCAGGTGAGTGCCTGAGCAGCGGAACGATTAAGGTGCCTTCTTACCTCCACCCAGGGTGGGAGGCAAACTCTCCAGAGGACACTGCCCAACTTACTTGGGGGTGGATCTTTTGCTCATGGTTTATGTTTATAAACCCTGTTTGTGGTGTTTTCCCAAATTAACGCTGAGTTACTTCCCCTCCTTTTGTTAAGTTTCTTTTCTACACTCAGGCTCTGTGTTTGCAAATGGGGAAGTATTGCCTCTCAGAGGCACCCAGGGATGATGTGTAATTTTCCCAGGTTACTGGGTGGGGGCTCAAGTCAATTCTGTGTTGTATCTATGGAAAGGAACCCCTAGATATTGAACCCAGCCCTGGTTGCTGTTAGCTTTGCCTGGCAGAAAGGTTACAATTAGATCACTAATTTAGACAGATAGAGATGTTCAAACCATCTAAGGAGTGATCCAAGTATCTGGCATATTCAAACCAGGGCAAAAGGAAAACAAGCATATAGGTGGTCTTGTATTGCCCTTTTCTCCACTTTCTGGGTAAAATCCTGATAGTCTATCATTGCTCAGGTAAAGATTTTGTCATGGTTATTTTTAGTAAAAAAGTCACAGACAGGCCGCACTCAATAAACAATAATTCATGGACATCTGAGCATCAGGGTTGGAGTTGCAGCCCAGGAAAGGGAAAGAGAGGGGTTGACAACCTGAACCCCACCATCTGAGGGAGAGATAGGGCTGACAGATGAAGCCCCACCACCCAGGGCTGAAGTCATAGAGGTCACGAAAGATCACGGAACATATGACGGACTCGTAGCCTTAATCATTGCCAAGACAGCACAGGACAACCCATTCAAGCTACCATCCACATATTCATTGAAGTTCTGAAAGAGAATAATCCCTGGGATCTCTGACAACAGTGCTGACACCAACTGGCTGATGATCTATCATTTGACCTAAAACAGGCTCTCTCTGTCATTCCAATAAATAGCTATGAATCTCTGACAGTTCTGACAGAGAATATTGCTAGTCAATAAAGGCTGCTGAACTTCAACACCCATATGACCCTGGAACTGAAGTGTGGTTTATAAAACAAGAACCCTAGTTCATTTGTTCCTATTCAGCTGGATAAGAGTTATGTTGTTCATAAAGAAAATGATAATCTGTTATTTTCTATTATATTTGGTAATGGATGTGTAGAGAGCAAGTAACACAACACTAGAGGTGGGTTTTTTTGGTGTTTCATTAGGATTCCATAATGCATAGCTTATGTTTTCATTATTATTTCTCAGTTGTAACTCTTTGTGCAGCATCAAAAGTTTTCTCGAGAGGGTGGGCAAGGAGCACTCTTTATAAGTACAATTATTAGGATATAACTATAGTGTTCATGTTCTGTACAAAGTTTTCCTAAGGAATCACAAATTGTGTGTGCAATAAATTTAAAAAAGAATATTTACTGTTATCAGCAAACATCCCACTCCACCCCCAGAATATTCATGTGCCTATGTATGCTGCCCACCACTCTGCAATATCTTTCCATAATGCTAATGATGTAACATTTCCAGAGACAGTACTTGGAGATATCCTATCTAAAAGGTCTGATTCTACCTCCATTACTCACATTGAGTGGCATCTTAGAGCATATCTACACAAACACTGCACAGCAAGCTGGGGCATAAATCTACAATGCTCCATCGTGCTGCTCACTGATTGTCCATGTGGACCCTAATGCTGCACACAAAGTTTCCTAGTGTGCACTGACATGTCAATGAGCATTGTAGACTTATATCCCAACAAGTGTTCATGTAGACATGTGCTTACTTATTCAAGCACTTCCATTGAAGTACTTGGGATTAATCTCATGAGTAAGGGGCTATACAAGGCAAGGGTGACAGATTTAGCCCAGTGATAATATCTAACAAAACATGTAGATTAGAAATTAAGGTGATGGGCAATTTGACTTAAATTTTCCAAAGTGATTACTGATACCTCAAAGAAGACTGATTTTCATAAAGTGCTAAGCATGTCATCATCCCAGGTTGGGCACCCAAAATCACTCATCAGGTTTGGAAAATTTAAGACAAGTTGCCTACCACCTTGGTATCTAAACTACATCTTTGGTGTCATTTTCAGATATTGCCTCTGGGCCCAAATCTGCAACTCTTACCCTGAAGAGCACTTTACCCATCACTTACCCATGACTTCAGATGATTTTAAAAATATATATTCTTATAACTAATATTGGGATATGTAGCATTACTAAGAGGAAAGATTCATTCTAAATAAGTGTCCTGCATATTCATTCCTCTCTGCACTAAAGGTACTTATTATACCGATCTCAATAGTTTTATAAATTTCAAGTCATAACTGGGCTGAAATTGTCTCAAACACCTGCGAGTTTAAAACAGACTTGTAAATCCAAAGAACTGGAACCTCAAATAAGTCGTAAAATTTTAACATTGACAGTAATTAACCACTGGAACAATTTATCAAGGTTTGCGGTGGATTGTCCATCACTGGCAATTTTAAAATCAAGATTGGATGCTTTTCTAAAAGATAGCCTCTAGGAATACTTTTGGGGAAGTTCTATGGCAGGGAGCGGCAACCTTTGGCATGCGGCCTATCAGGGAAATCCGTTGGCAAACTGGGACAGTGTTTACCTGTAGCACCCGCAGGTTTGGCCGATCGCAGCTCCCACTGGCCATAGTTCACTGTTCCAGGCCAACGGGGGCTGCGGGAAGCGGCATGGGCCGAAGGATGTGCTGGCTGCCGCTTCCTGCAGCCCCCATTGACCTGGAACAGCAAACTGCAGCCAGTGGGAGCTGCGATCGGCCGAACCTGTGGATGCTGCAGGTAAATAAACCGTCCCAGCCTGCCAGCGGATTTCCCTGATGGGCCACATGCCAAAGGTTGCCGATCCCTGTTCTATGGCCTTTGTTGCACAGGTCAGACAAGATTATCACAGTGGTCCCTTCTGGTCTTTGAATCCATGAAATACAGCAACCTTTATAAGATCTGGCTGAGATGCCATATGTAAAAATGAACAATATGAAATCTAACAAACCACAGGCATGCAAAGTTAAAAATAAGTCATTTCTGTGGTGTCAAAGTTCATACAGTAGCTGCCTCATCTCACACATATTATTCTGCTTCACACATTATTTGATAGAAAATACTGAGCAAAACCAAAATGGAAAAACCTGGGATGAATCCATCCCATAGGGCACATTAAAAGCTGTGAGGGCACATGAAGGATAAAGTCCTTCCACAGTATAGTAAATATAAATAGAGCTAGTGAGAATCTGAAAATCCTGTTCTGCAAGAAATTCCAAAAATTGGAAGTACATTTTTGTTATGAATGGGAACAAAAATTTGAAAGTTTCCATGGAACGAAATTTCATTTGGAAAATATTAAAGTGACATTTTGTTTCAACTTTACCTAAATGTGTTTTTCAAAAAGGTGGGAATGTTTAATTTGCTCTTTATTGACTCTGCTTTGAGAACATTTTTGACTATTATATTATGACATGATGTAATAGTTGAACTTTTTGATTATTCCATTATTAATAGTATTTTTATTTTAAAATACTTTTATTTGGTTTGTAATTGGTATTCTAATTGTTAAGTAGTATTCTAATTAGTAATTATTGGTTTGGCAATTGGTATTCCAATTGGTTTGGTAACTGGTACTTGATGTGCTCAATGATAAATTAGTATTCTAACTGGTTATTTTAAATTAATATTCGAACTGGTAATTGGTTTGTGATTCAGTAATTAGGGCAAGGCCTCTGTGTAGCCAACCAGTATCACTGGGGCCTTTGTGAAGTCCTTTGTGCAGCTGTGACACAACACAGCCAATGACGCACATTGTCGATGAATGCCTGCTGACTAGGCTCAGCGGTGGCCTAGAAGAAATGCATCACGCCATTGAAGATGCCATCGCTTGGCTAGATGACTATGCACACGCTAAATAAATACTGATAACAGTGGTCATGCTGTTAAAGACATAAACCTGGCCTAGATATACATTCAACACAGTATCTTTTTTCCTCAAATAGCTGAAAACAACCAGAGTGCATTAACACTTAGTTTGGTGCCAGGAGCTATATTGCATTTTGCCCATGCTATAATGCAGTTGCCCTCATATAGATAAGGAATTTGGGAGTTCCCAGAAATACAGTATGTGAACCAGATAAAAGGGAAGTTTTGTTTATGAATGTTTTCTCTTTGACTTTGCATCCAACCTCTCTGTTTGGCTCATGAGAAAGATTCTTGAATCATTTTTCCCTGGATGTAAAGACAGTGATCTGTTGGAAAAAAAAAAATCTACTTTTCAGTTTAATCTAAAATTCAGTTTGAAACCAATTTAATATTCCTCTTTCATAGTGGTTTTGCCAGCACTGAATTCTTTTGTAGAAACATACCTTGAGCTGAAATAATTTGTCATTTCTTCTTAATCCTCTGTTACAAACTCAATATTTTGTTCTCCTGCTGGACTAAGAATTGGTGATTTGTTCATTTTAATTTGTCTTAGTGCAATGTCCTTCTGCTACTGTTACCCACATCAAAGGCACTATATAAACAAACATAACTACATATAGTTAGAATCAACAGTTAGATATTTACTTAGAGATGGGCAAACAATGTTTTATTAATATTTGCATACATTTTAAATAAAACTCACACTGGGCCATATTTGCATCTTTTCAATACTTAGCTCTCCTCCAGTGTTTGAGCAGAGCATAGAGAACCCACAGCAAGTTAACACTGCATAAAAAGTGCTTGCAGTACCCTTTTGGTAACCTCTACATGGATTTATGAAATAGTGCATGGAAGAGTGAAGAGACAAAGCACGAAAGCAAGATGAAAAACTAGAGAAAGAGCATCAATAATGTAAACGTGGATGAGGGGAAGTAACAGAATGGTAGGACTGGAAGGGACCTTGAGAGGTCATCTAGTCCAGTACATGCCACCACCATCAGGACAAGAAAGAATTTCAGGCAGATGGAGGTGCCAAGCAATTTTGCCATGTGCCTGGATTGTGACCATATATAAAAAGAGAGGAGATGAAATGCCTAGGAACCGCTGACCAACCTGTCAAATACACAGTAGTCTGAGAACCAGGATTGCTTATGACTAGTGCTGCCAGATACCACAAAAAGGAGGAGGGAGGGAATAGTATTGCCAACTCCAGGTGCTCACAAATCATGAAATTGATTTATGTTTATCTGCTTTCTGGTGTTGAAGGAGCATGCAGGGTAAAGATATACAAGTTTTTCTCTGTAACCTTGAGGGCTACTATATATATATATATATATATATATATATATATATATATATATATATATATATATATATATTCCATACATATAAACGCTGTGAAATTCATGAAATCATACGACTCCATGAGCTGGGACTAAGAAAAACACCAGATACTGTGAGATGTGCAATAGAATCATAGGATCATAGAAGATTAGGGTTGGAAGAGACCTCAGGAGGTCATCTAGTCCAACCCCCTGCTCAAAGCAAGATCAACCCCAACTAATCATCCCAGTCAGGGCTTTGTAAAGCCGACCCTTAAAAACCTCTTAGGATGGAGATTCCACTACCTCCCTAGGTAACCCATTCCAGTGTTTCACCACCCTCCTAGTTTCCTAATATCCAACCTAGACCACCTCCACTGCAACTTGAGACCATTGCTCCTTGTTCTGTCATCTGCCACCCTGAGAACAGCCAAGCTCCATCCTCTTTGGAACCTCCCTTCAGGTAGTTGAAGGCTGCTATCAAATCCCCCCTTACTCTTCTCTTCTGCAGACTAAACAAGCCCAGTTCCCTCAGCCTCTCCTCATAAGTCACATGCCTCAGCCCCCTGATCATTTTCATTGCCCTCTGCTGGACTGTCTCCAACACTGAGACGGAGCCATACAAGCCCCTGGTACTGGTCAGCAGAACTGACTGAGATTACAAGCATCACAACTGTGGGTTTAAGAGTTCTCGGACACATTATGCTGGGTTGGAGCACAATTCTTTCAAGAGCTCCTGTTGGGGCAGTGAACCTCCTCACTGCTCAAAATGCAAGATCTTTAAAGGCATAATTGAGACCTTAGCCTTTAACTCTGGATTTTCTGTCAATCATGGTTTAAATTAGACCCTGGATGTAGCTGTGTCTAAATATATAAATATTAGACTCCTGTGTATGTTAAAGCCCTTAATTTGTATCAGAGTATAAAGAACTTCCCCATGGATGATTTAGCCTAACGGAGATGTCACTTTGTGCAGCAGTAACAATAGATCTTCTCATTAATTTTTAAAAAGAGAAAAGTGTTAAAAATGGTTGTTTAACCAAAATAATAAAAAGCAATGTGAAACCTTCTCTGGGTGCATTGCAATGCTGTCATAAATGTTATAGTGTTTCTTCTCTTAATCATGTGTGCCCAACCCCAGGGGTGTCTTTTGTTGAACTGCAGGATTTGGCAGCAACAATGGTGGGGGGAGAGAAGGTAGGAGTAACAGGTTTGCACTCCTCCCCACACATCCTGCCACCTTAATGCAAAGCTTTAGACAAGGAGATGAAGCATCTTTCCCCCACAGTTTAACTGTATTTATTTTCTGTTGCCTGCCTAGAGCAGCACTAATGTTCCCAGAGTTCCTGAGCCCATTTGTTTTCCAACCACTGCCTTGCCCACGTGAAGCAGCACTGATGTATCTCAGAATATTTTGCTTCCATCAATGACAAAGGAAGAAGCATTCTAAACCTTCTGGGCTTTACCATCCTAGTAAGAACGTTACTTCAGATAAGCACAGTACTTAAATATGCTTGAAAGTTCTGGGGGCACACATGCTACTGTTGGCATTTGGAACAGCATGCAACTCTATTTGGATGAAACGGGACTCTGTGCGAGAGGGCAGGAGCAGTATTATGATACAGGGAGGGATAGCTATAGATTCACTGCCAGCTGATTAGTGGATTAATTTTCCTGTTTTGTTTTTCATGTGTTCTCTTTGATACTATTGATCATGAGGCATTGCTGGGCCTGGACAAGGCTGCCTTTCAGTGACTTCATTGTTTTCTCACGGAGAGGTCACACTGGATAGTTGTAGACAGTTGCTCCATTTCCTGAAGGGCTTTCAGTGTAAACAAGACATGAGGAAAAGCACAATCAATTGTAGGAAGGAGAAACAAGGTGAGCTAATTAGTAGAACATAGAGCGTGACCTGGGTAGGCAAATCAAAATGAGACAGAGTCAAAGTCTAAGCTGTAAAGGGGCTTGGAGACCAGGATGATCAGTTTGAGTTTCATATAGGAAATAAGGAGCCAGTGAGAAGAGTGGTAACATAGGCAGAGTAGAAGGTGAGGAGTGACAGCATGTCGGATGGACTTGAAGGGTGAAAAGTGAGAATGGTAGGTAGGAAAGTATTAGCAACAGTAGTCTCTTCTTAGAGATGGGGAAACTGAGGCAAGGAGGCAAAATGACTTGACCAAGGTGCCACTGTAGTTTCAGATCAGAAGTCACAGCCTGACCGACAAAGTTCAGATCTAGGACTGAATTTCTCCACAGATTAAGGGATATTTGTTCAGGATCGTATCTGGAAGGCAACAGTCCAATCCTGTATTCAAACTATGCATTCTCTCATGAAACTTGGTTAGTGCCTTTGTAACGGGCCATTTCAACTGGTTAGTCCCTCTCCAGTTTTTGTTTGATTGAAAAGCAGAAAAACTCCTGCTGACGTAGAATGGAGTTTCATTTTTTTAACCCATCCAGGCAAAATTCTACTCACATACACATCCAGAGAGTAAAATATCATGAGTTTATTTATTACAATCATCTCAGCAAGTGCAGCTGAGTAGCTGTTGTGTCAAATGTTTGTGGCGACTTTGCAAGGCTGTTTTATTTCCTCTAGTTTCTGTGTGCATGAACAGGGTTACTCCAGTGCAAGAGGCCTTGAGAGTGAAGCTCCTGAAATTCAGAGGGTAAAAGCTTTCTATTATTTCTTTTTAGTACCATGGGGGTTGAATTCTGTGCTTATACCTGAGCTAACAAAAAGCATCATAGAAGAAGAAAACCAATTTACCTGCTCTGTGAATTGAAATCCTTTCTTTTCTTTCAGTTCATTATAATTGCTGAGTAGCAACCCACCATCAGCCTTTCACTTTTTCCCCTCTTTAGGTAAAGTTCTTAAAAATCACTCATTACAGTAGTCTGCAAAGCTCACAGAGGTGCCATTCAAGCTTTAGGAACATATTCTGATGTGGCTAAGGGTTTAATTTTTCTTGACTTTCATCAAGAGAAGAGGGGACATTGGATGGGAGCTGGAGAGAGAGATATACCATTAAGAAACCAAGTAGTAACAGTGTATCACCTCTTCATGATATTTGGTGTTTTTCCTACTGCCCCATCTCCAGAAATCAGATCGCTACATGAGAACCTTGGCTTTTTTTATACATATTAATATTAACGTACGTTCCTTGCCCTCATCATTTTGGAGAAAAGCTTGAAGATATTAAACCCTAAAATCTCAGAACCAAAATGGCAAATAAAAGCAACCCCAAATTGATTAATTTTTTAAAATATCATGATTTTGGGGAGACTGAGTCATGATTTTTGAATGCCTGGATTGGAAATACTGAAATAATTTTCTTTCACAATAGGCTGACTCTTTAGCTTTGTGGCTTTGCGAGATCGCTATAAAAACCTAGCCTTCCAATGGCCTGAGATTCTGCTTGTGGCATTTCTAGTGAAACCACTGAAGAGCAGCGCTTTTCATCCGTACAAATAGAGTTGGCTGGGCATGGAGGGGAGCGTATATTACAGCATTACAAAGGCAGTGATTCTGCTACATGCTATATGCACATTCCCAGAGCCCAAGGAGAAAATCTGAATTGGACAGAAATAACAGGGCTCCAGGTAAAGTGGAATCTCCCTCCACCTTCCTTTCAACTCAGATTATAGTTTAAACATCCTACAGATGTGTAACTTCTGCCCTTTGCACCTTTTTGGTTTTATGTAATGAATCATCCTTACTTAAATAATTTGGAATCTGGTCTTCTGACTGTTTTTAACCAATCAGTGTACCAATACCAACGCTCTCCTGAAACAAGATTTGTCATTAATATCTCTGGAACTAAAATCCAAATATGTTTCATGTTATACAAGATAACACACATATCATGTGAGTTTGTCCATAAAGTCTGCCTACTGCAGAGCCCTAAGTATCAGTATAATCTTTCCTTTACATATAAGCTCATTTGCTCCAAGGTATTAAAGGCATGAGAATACCTATTAAAATCAGTGGAAGGACTCAACTTCAGTGGGTCTTGGAACAGTGCCTAAAAGAGAGAAATCTAAGAGAGTAAGTTTTTAATCATTTTTCAAGTGACACTCTCTAGTCAGATACAAACAGCTTATATATTGAATACTGAAAGAATGTTTAAAATGTAATTCACTTTCACAACTTACAGTATAATGTTTACTCTTGGAACTCCTTTTAACTTGAACAATGAAAGTAGGCTTCAGTTTCCCTTTTGTAATTAGTTTCTATCAAATTCCCTTTCAGACTTTTAAGCACTAGAACAAATGCTCTGATATTTGGGTTTCAAATACTGCATGGGGAAGATTTATTTGATAAAGCAGTTTCCACTGGAACCAAAAAAATCTCATGGAAACATGTATATAGATTACTATTTTAGTTAAAAAAAATTCTAAAAAGCTTAAACTCTAAGCCAATTTTAATGAGTTGTTGACAGCAACAACACTTACAAGGAGGGCCCAAAGAAATTTGTAAAAAACTTAACCTGGGAGTTTTGTTCAGATTTGATGAAAACTCAGTATTTTGTTTTTTCCTGTCATTTCTCTGTAATCATTAACTAACCTAGTTGCAGGTTAAAAACATAACAATAGCAGAAAAACGGTTTCACAGCAGATACAGAATCTAAAGAGTAGACACAAGAAACCTGAGAAGAGCATCACCTGGCCAATTTACTTAATATAGTTGACTGTGAAGCTCAATTGGGAAAACAAAAGGAACAGACCAAAAATCCAGACAAAAAAAGTGACAAGTCATGTCTTGCCTTCAGACCAATAAATCACTAAGTACCTAAATGATTGCTCCACAAGTAAAATTTATCCCTCTTGACAAATTTAATGCAGCCATGCTATAAAATCCTATTATAGTATGCCATGTATTAGTAATTTTATCTTGCTTTCTTCTCCCATGCTTCTGCACCAAACTGGTCAAGGGCCTAACTCAGTGCACAAAGGCAAATCAAAATATAATGTAGTTCTACATAACACGTTTCATTTCTCCATTATCTAGAAGCACTTTGTGAAGTCAGTTAAATGCTGGCAATGGAGTGACTATGCCTATTCAAACAAAACATCCATTATCCACTCAGCAATAGCTTATATTCAGCATTAGGGTGTTACAAGGGAGGCTGAACTGATTTGGAAATTGAAACCCTCAGAGCCCAGTTATACCCCTTTCTAGAACCAAACAACCTTTTTAGAGATTCTGAAATGTATGGATATAGTTCCCCTCTCCTGTTGGCCAGAATGGGAAATGCCAAACTACAGTGAGAAGCTGCTCTTGAGAAATTTCCAGCTGGAATCAGAAACGTTAGAAATCTTGAGAAACAGCCTGTTCTTGCATTGATTCAGCCCAATCTCGCATACTCCAAGAATCTGATTCAGATGTCATTTATGCTAGCATAAATCAGAAGTAATCCCAATGAAGTCAGTGGAGATTCTCATTCTCACCCCTTGACTAATTACTTATACAAAGCAGAACAGATTCTACAAGTGAAACTGAAAAAAAGACCAATCTCTAGCCTACATGGTCGCCTGGGTTGGAAGCATTCTCCCTCAATGAGGTAGATCCAAATCCAAATCCACTTATGAAGCTTATAAAAGAGAAGCACCTCTTCCTCCAGACATTTTGTGAATCTAGTCCTTTAACCAGACTCAGAAATAAAATGTTTTGGGTTGAACGAAACATCTCATTTGACTCCAAAACGAGCATAAGAAGGGCCATACTGGGTCAGAACAAAGGTCCATCTAGCCCAGTATCCTGTCTTCCAACAGTGGCCAATACCAGGTGCCCCAGAGGAAATGAACAGAACGGGTAATCAAGTGATCCATTCCCTGTCACTCATTCCCAGCTTCTGGCAAACAGAGGCTCAGGATACCATCCCTGCCCATCCTCCTTAATAGCCATTGATGGACCTATCCTCCATGAATTTATCCAGTTCTTTTTTGAACCCTGTTATAATCTTGGCCTTCACAACATCCTCTGGCAAAGAGTTCCACAGGTTGACTGTACACTGTGTGAAGAAATACTTCCTTTTGGTTTAAAACCTGCTGCCTATTAATTTCATTTGGTGACCCCTAGTTCTCGTGTTATGAGGATTAAACAACACTTCCTCATTTACTTTCACCATACTAGCCTGCTTATATAGACCTCAACCATATCTCCCCTTAGTTGTCTCTTTTCCAAGCTGAAGAGCCTCAGTCTTACTAATCTCTCCTCATTCAGAAGCCATTACATACCCTAATAATTTTTGTTGCCCTTTTCTGAACCTTTTCCAAGTCCAATAGACACCATAGAATCATAGAATATCAGGGTTGGAAAGGACCTCAGGAGGTTATCTAGTCCAACACCCTGCTCAAAGCAGGACCAATCCCCAACTAAATCATCCAGGCCAGGGCTTTGTCAAGTCTGACCTTAAAAACCTCTAGGGAAGGAAATTCCACCACCTCCCTAGATAACGCATTCCAGTGTTTCACCACCCTCCTAATGAAAAAGTTTTTCCTAATAGCCAACCTAAACCTCTCCCACTGCAACTTGAGACCATTACTCCTCATTCTGTCACCTGCTACCACTGAGAACAGTCTAGATCCATCCTCTTCGGAACCCCCTTTCAGGTAGCTAAAAGCAGCTATCAAATCCCCCCTCATTCTTCTCTTCCGTAGACTAAACAATACCAATTCCCTCAGCCTCTCCTCATAAGTCATGTGTTCCAGTTCCCTAATCATTTTTGTTGCCCTCCGCTGGACATTTTCCAATTTTTTCACATCCTTCTTGTAGTGTGGGGCCCAAAACTGGACACAGCACTCCAGATGAGGCCTCACCAATGTCGAATAGAGGGGAACGATCACGTCCCTCGATCTGCTGGCAATGCCGCTACTTATACAGCTCAAAATGCCATTAGCCTTCTTGGCAACAAGGGCACACTGTTGACTCATATCCAGCTTCTCGTCCACTGTAACCGCTCGGTCCTTTTCTGCAGAACTGCTGCCTAGCCATTAAGTCCCTAGTCTGTAGCGGTGCATGGGATTCTTCCGTCCTAAGTGCAGGACTCTGCACTTGTCCTTCTTGAACCTCATCAGATTTCTTTTGGCCCAATCCTCTAATTTGTCTAGGTCCCTCTGTATCCTATCCCTACCCTTGAGCGTATCTACCACTCCTCTCAGTTTAGTGTCATCTGCAAACTTGCTGAGGGCGCAGTCCATGCCATCCTCCAGATCATTAATGAAGATATTGAACAAAACCGGCCCCAGGACCGACCCTTGAGGCACTCCACTTGATACCAGCTGCCACCTAGAAATGGAGCTATTGATTACTACCCGTTGAGCCAGACAATCTAGCCAGCTTTCTATCCACCTTATAGTCCATTCATCCAGACCATACTACTTTAACTTGCTGGCAAGAATACTGTGGGAGACAGTGTCAAAAGCTTTGCTAAAGTCAAGGAACACCACATCCACTGCTTTCCCCTCATCCACAGAGCCAGTTATCTCATCATAGAAGGCAATTAGATTAGTCAGGCAAGACTTGCCCTTGGTGAATCCATGCTGACTGTCCTGATCACTTTCCTCTCCTCTAAGTGCTTCAGAACCGATTCCTTGAGGACCTGCTCCGTGCTTTTTCTAGGGACTGAGGTGAGGCTGACTGGCCTGTAATTCCCCAGATGATCTTTCGTCCCTTTTTTAAAGATGGGTACTACATTAGCCTTTTTCCAGTCATCCCGGACCTCCCGCAATCGCCATGAGTTTTCAAAGATAACGGCCAATGGCTCTGCAAATCACATCCTTTAGCACTCTCGGATGCAACGCATCCGGCCCCATGAACTTGTGCTCGTCCAGCTTTTCTAAATAGTCCCAAACCACTTCTTTCTCTACATGGGCTGGTCACCTCTTCCCCATGCTGTGCTGCCCAGTGCAATAGTCTGGGAGCTGACTTTGTTCATGAAGACAGAGGCAAAAAAAGCATTGAGTATATTAGTTTTTCCCACATCCTCTGTCACTAGGTTGCCTCCTTCATTCAGTAAGGGGTCCACACTTGCCTTGACTTTCTTCTTGTTGCTAACATACCTGAAGAAACCCTTCTTGTTACTCTTAACATCCTTGTTAGCTGCAACTCCAGGTGTGATTTGGCCTTTCTGATTTCACTCCTGCATGCCTGAGCCATATTTTTATACTCTTCCCTGATCATTTGTCCAATCTTCCACTTCTTGTAAGCTTCTTTTTTGTGTTTAAGATGACCAAGGATTTCACTGTTAAGACAAGCTGGTGGCCTGCCATATTTACTATTCTTTCTACACATCGGGATTGTTTCTCCCTGTAATCTCAATAAGGATTCTTTAAAATACAGACAGCTCTCCTGGACTCCTTTCCCACTCATGTTATTCTCCCAGGGAATCCTGCCCATCAGTTCCCTGAGGAAGTCAAAGTCTGCTTTTCTGAAGTCCAGGGTCCGTATTCTACTTCTCTCCTTTCTTCCTTGTGTCAGGATCCTGACCTCTACCATCTCATGGTCACTGCCAGCCAGGTTCCCATCCACTTTTGCTTCCCCTACTAATTCTTCCCAGTTTGTGAGCAGCAGGTTAAGAAGAGCTCTGCCCCTAGTTGGTTCCTCCAGCACTTGCACCAGGAAATTATCCCCTACACTTCCTGGATTGTCTGTGCACTGCTGTATTGCTCTCCCAGCAGATATCAGGGTGATTGAAGTCTCCCATGAGAACCAGGGCCTGCGATCTGGTAACTTCTGTTAGTTGCCAGAAGAAAGCCTCATCCACTAATTACCTCCCTCCATTCTGAAAACTGACCATTTATTCCTGCCCTTTGTTTTCTATCTTTTAACCAGTTACCAATCCATGAGAAAACCTTCCCTCTTATCCCATGACAGCTTACTTTGCTTAAGAGCCTTTGATGATGGACCTTGTCCAAGGCTTTCTGAAAATCTAAGTACACTATATCCACTGGATCCCCTTTGTCTACATGCTTGTTGACCCCCATTAAAGAATTTAATAGATTGGTGAGGCAAGATTTCCCTTCCCAAAAACCAACTTGACTCCTCCCCAACAAATTATGTTCATTTTTGATTCACTCCAATTTTTAGAATTTTCAAATTCAATTCAACCCAAATTGATTTTATTTCCCGTTTTTCAGAACTGCCAGTGAAACAAAGTGTCAATAATTGGCCCAGCTCTAGTGGCAAGTAATGTCTTGCTGATATTGTTCTAGTTACTTGGGGAGGGGGAGGGAGCTGTGGAGAAAGACACTTGGGGAGCCAAAATTTCACACTAAGGTAGGCACCCCATTTCTGTATGGGGGGAGGGGTGAAATCAGCCTCTGCCTGACTAGGTCTTTTCTGGTCCACAGCTACCAGTTCCCATCTGGTTTATTGCTAACACTCCACCAAATTACCTAAAGTCTGCACCTGCAAGCTCCCATCTAGTTCGCTGATGGAATTCCAAGATGACTGGTTAAAGACTCTCTCAGGAAAGTGGAGATAAAGTCCAAAAGGAATCCTTGCTCTCTCCCAATCCTAACCAATTTAGGGCTGGCCCACTTCCACTTTATATGATTGCCATAAATCCAAACACATGCACTTGTTTTCCAAATTTTCCCAGTTACAAATACATTTAACACAGTTCATGCATCTGGAGCACATGTAAACTCTGGATTTGGGGACTTTACGGAACTTGTCTGACATATATGCAAATTACACCTGTCAGCAGGTAGAATACCCCTAAGTTTTCCCCTTTTATCTACAGGGGGAGCCAGAAAGCAGCATATGTGAATTGACCTGGCAGAAGTAGGAACACAGTCAATTCTCTCCTTTCATCAACAGAGGGAGCCAAAGAGTTTCTGCTTCTCTAGCCTTCTAGCCCTGGAATTGACACCTTTCCACCAAAATCTGTTTAATTCTATTATGGTTCTCTGAAGATTCCATTCATCATGAAGTGCCTTTATGTTCATTGACTGTTTATATTTCTCATTCCCTCTAGAAATTTAACAGTTTATGCTAATGAAGACCAAACAGTAATTAGCATCAAACTTGAGAATTACCTTACCTCGCATTAGGTAGAACTTTCTCTTCTGGGTGAAATGACATGGAGCTTGCTATATCTGTTGTAAATGAGCAAACAAACAGAACCAGTAACCCATTTTATTATAAAGCATAATCATTTGAGCATCCATTTACAGCCTGTTATTGGCACTAACCTCAGAATGCAGAGAAAACATTCTCTAAAAGTAAGAGCTAAGTGAAGGATGATATGGCTGGTGCAAGACAGATTATATACAGAATATTAAAAGGCCTAAGAAAAATAAGTGATTGTTGCATTTCTTTCCCCCTAAACTATTCTACAACATATTCTGCAAAAAGCAATTTTATTTTTCAGCTCCTAGAGTAATAACTTGCCAAGGCAGCTGTGTGAGAGAAGCTGCCCTTTCCCTGACCCTCTAAAGCCCAATCAAGCCATAATCAACAGAAAAAGAAAGAGTAGCTAAGTATATGAATCACTTTTAACAAATGCATATATTTCTCTGCGGTAAGCAAGTCTGTACCATCCCATTCAGAAATGCCATCAATAAATTTCACAACATCAGATAGGCCATATTTATTGTACGTAGCAACTGTGAAATGATCACCAAAGGGACTAGCAAACAATATTGCCTAGCAGAAGTTGGTCATCTTAACTAAAATCAAATAAAGTTGCACTAGAAACCTTGTGGATAACTTAATAGTGATTGCTTAAGCCAAGTGTCTGTCCGTAGTGCAGTTTTCACAAAAAATCCGTGATCTAATGTGCAACAAATATATAAACCACTGCCTAATTTCTCACTATGACTATGGCTTACTACATTCACTTAAAAGAAAACTGGTATAGTAATTATTGCAGTACCCTTTGGAACGGATCTTTTTCATATTTTACTTCAACAAACAACCATTCAGTAAAATTACATGTGCAAATTAATATACAACCTACACAGCATCCTTATCCCATTATCAAGCTGAAACCACAATAATTTTGATGCAGAGCTGCAAATGCATGCCACATTTTCCTCTTTTTTCAAATTGATCGTCCATGACTTCATGTATATGGCAAAGAAAATATATATACACAATTTCTCCAAAGGGTAACTCAGAAAACAAAAAGTCCTACACCTTTATTATCTGAAACAAGAAATGCCAAGATGGTGGAAATCTAATAACCCAAGGTTGCTGGAATAGCAAAAGCCACGCATGAATACATAGGCAAATATAGCACAGGGAAAAGCAATAGGGTCCTTCTGTCCTTATCCCAGTAAAATATAATCAAAAGACTGTACTACTTTTACACATTTTAAAGAAAGTCACCAGAGAATTTAGGTTGTAAGATGTCTGCACAACATATGAAAAAAAACTAAATAGAAAGTGCCATCAGGTTGTTAGCTAAATAAATGAGTTCTCTGTCAGAGTTGACACAGTCACAATGTAAATACACTGCAAAAATAACTTGGCCACCATTTGGCCAGCTGGTTTGATCGAATGATCAGTAATAACCAGATATCATTTCCTAAAGGTGAACAGAAATAGCAGCAACCGGTTTAGTTTTCATACCCACTGCAAGATCTCAAAATGAGAATTACAAGCTACCATCTCATTTTCAAATTATGATGCTTGACCACAGTAATGTACAGTGATATGCAGAGCACTCATTATAATATTAAATGACGAGTCTGAAATTTACCTGCATCACTTCACCATTCTGGATAGGTCTTAAAACAAAACAACACAACAACAGGGGAAGTCAGGCAGAATTGTTTTTCCCAAATGAATCTCACACCAGAAATAAAGTAAAACTAAACTTGTCTTTTTCACAAATCCACATTATACCTTTCATCCACCATTGAGCGTATGCTTGACTTAAAGCTACTTGACAGGTGCTTAAAATATGCTTTACATGATTTGCTGGCACCAATGCCTAAGTGAATTTATAGCATGGTCAGACATTTATTGAGTCCTCCAATTCTAATACTACCTCTTTGGACAAAAGAGATAGCTGATGCACAACCACCACCACACCAGATAGTTTCTGCACTTATTATAACTTGTTTGATTTCTATCCTGTTAGACAATTGCCCCATCCCCATTTTGAGATCAAAAGCTTCTCTCACTGCTGCTAGTGCTTCTCTATCTAATGTGACCAACAACTGTACTAGTGACGAATTGCGAGTTGACAGGCAAGTATGCCGCAATTAAAAGCAAAGGCCTGAACAAAAGGCATCAAGCTTGTCTAATATCAATCCTGTCAATACATCTGTCTGTCTGTAAGAAAGCTTTAAGCCCAGACTAATTGCTGACTACAAAGTAGCTACTGCTTTTTGTGCTGGAAGAGGACGGAATCATAAATACTGACATAAATTCAACAGCAGCAGCAAACACTTCCATCAATAAAGTCCTCTCTTTTAATAAAGAGAAGATGGCAACGTAACAGCAATGAACAGTGTTTGCAGATGTACCTCCCACTGAACAATAAACTTCTTTTTCTCCCATTCACAAAGACAAGGTAGCCAGCTTCAGGAGCCACTGGACAGACATGCACAGCAAGTGGGTGACCTCGTTTGCGCCTGGCACAAAGGTCTCATAGCAACACTGACAGTGGAAGGACCATTTTGCAGTATTTGTTGTACTGCCTAATGCCTACAATGACATCTGAATAGTACAGAGGTTTTTACATAGTGAGGGACAATGGATCTGGTGATTCAGGCCAAGCCATCACATATCGTAAGTTGTCTCCATCATGACTCTCATAAGGCAAGAGTGACTCTCATATGGCCTTGCTAAAATCCTCTAGGCTCTGGTTCATATCCAGCCCTTGTTGTACACATTTTTAAAGGCTAAAGCGGATTTAATTTTTACTTTTGAAGTATGAAAAACTATACAACTATTATTAAGGAGGAAATCTAGAACAACGACAAAAGTATTGATAGGCAACTATAAACCTGCTCTTTTTCTCCATTTAAAGTTCCTCTGCCTTTTGAAACTTCCATTCCCTAATATTCTCTTTCAGAATCACCAGCCTTGAATTTACTTTCAAGAATAGTTATCAGTACTACCATGAACAATAGCCAGAGAAAAAATAAGGATGAGTTACATGAAGAATGAAACAGCATGCACATATTAAATTAAATTAAACAGAAAAACCCTACCAAAACATAAGACTATATTGCACACACAATTCACCCCCTGGGGAAAGGATAAGAGACAGAATGAAACACAAGTGGAGGATATTAGTCAAGTCGCTCAGTGCACTGCATTGAAAGGTTTTCGGGCACTAGAATGCTGAGGGCACTATAAGAATATAGACAGAATAAAATAAAATATAAATTTATAACATAGAAGAAGAAGCAGCTATTTATGAAAGTGACCAGACTTCAGCAATATTGATGACAGAGCTGCTATTGCTCAACCAAATACATATTCAATACAAAACTTAAGATGGATTTTTACAGTGTCCAAAAATGTGCTGGGTGCTCTTCATAAGAAATAGGAACACTTGGTCCATGACTTGAAATGTTTACACAGACCTGACATGACAAGTCACGATCACAGGAGATTGGGTGAGGAATGTTAATGGAACATTAGGGTAGAGGTGTCAGTCATCACAAAAGGCAAGAAATTCAATTGCAACATTTTTCTGCCGTGTCACACGCCCTGTATTGAAGATACATGACAAAATATACACAACACAAATCCCAGCACGTTAACTTCTACGTTTTAACAAGAAAACAGGAATAAAAAATGCTGCATGTGTCCAATGTGGCCAAATCAAAGCACTTTTGAACAGTGGGAGTATTTTCCTTGACTTCAGTGAAAATTGGATCAGGCCGTATGCACAAACCAATTTCTTTTGGGCTGATATGGTCTGTGTGAGGATAGCTATGCATCTATAATTATATCTGGAATCTTCAGCGCTTTTTTGAAAGGTAGCAGAAGGGACCGCATCTGGAATTAGTCATTTAAACTCTGACAATTCAATCCTTTTCCAGGACTGATAGGATAACTAGTTTGCCTGCAGACAGTGGATTTTGTGACAGGAACACCTGGGGCTTACACTGAGATCACCAGCCTGCAGCCAGAGGAGAATATTCAGTCACTACATACTCACCTAGATTGCCCACAAAGTAGTGAAAATGAAGGGAAAGGCTTCCATTACCAATCCTCTGTGCTTTAGTTACTGGAAATACCATGTGTGTGTCTGTATAAAAAAAACAAACAGACACACAGTAATTCACAGCAGACTAAGCATACAGTGTAAAACACATCAAATGGCAACAGCACCAATGGATGCAACATTAAGTATCACATTATTATGACAATGTGCAACCCTGCTCAAATAGTCTCACAACAAATCCCAGTCATTAATATTTCAGAAACCCAAGAGGATGGCTACAATAGCACAAGTTGTAATAGAGCAGCCTAATAACTCAGCTTTTAAAGAAGACTGCATTTGCAGAGGATAAACAAAATAATATTCACTAAAGCAAGTTCAACAGCTTGGCAGTAGCTGAAATATTGTTGCACATTAGCTAGATAGTGGGGGGAGGGTTTGTCCCCCAAAATAAAAATTTCTAAAAAGTTATTTGAATACCTTTAATTCCACATAGAATAGATTACTACTACACTACCCTAGGTATTAAAAGATAAAGGCATTTCCCAGTAAAGAACAGTAATATAAAACACCTTTCAAGATATCAAGGTAAAACTCTATTAGCACAGTACAAAGAAGATGAGAGGGAAAAGTGAGGGTGAGAATGTAGCAGAAAATAGCCAACTTCAATCTCCATAATTGTAAATAATAAGGAGGTCCACATAGTATACAGTATATCAGGGCTGCAATTTGCACAAGCAATTATTTCAGCATATCATGCTAATTTCTTCCTTTTGCTTGAATTAAGAACCTCTTAGAGACTAGCTCACTTTGATCTTTTCTCTACCCAGCATCACTTAAAGCTGTATAATCCATTTCCTTCCAAACAGATCCCTCAATACTGAGTTTGCAAGCACATTTATGCTTAGTGGGGCAGGACTCATGCTTTTATCTGCAACTGTAGAGTACCCAGTACAATGGTGCCTTTCGGCACTATCACAGTATAAAGAAGAAGAAGTGTGGACACCAATTATCCAGTCAAAGATTTCCAACTCAATTTCCTTTGTTCATAGACTCCACATAGGAGAAAGCATTTAAAGTGACAGTATAGAATATAAACAAACAACAACATTAGTTTGAGGGTTCAAAATGTGAAAAATCCATTACAAAATTTCTCACGGTGAAGGTATGTACAGTATGTAAATGAACTAAATATAAAATAATGAGTCCCTCTCTGCTTGATTAAAATCTAAGTGCTAGTTATATTTTCCAATGTATTGTAGGTAAAAAACTACAATACAGTTCATATAAAAAAAATACACACGTGTAGCTCAAGAGTTGTTTTGGGCTTATAGAATTCTGTGAACTTTAGTACAGCGGTGTGCTGTGAGAGGGTGAATTTTATAGAGATTTAGTTTGAAAACTTAGTCGTGAACCGTTTGAATTTGACTAAAAATCAACAGGTTTTGTTTTCCTCCCCCTCCTTTCAGAAGAGGAATGGTGCTATTTTAAAATATTAAAATTACACTTGCCCTCCTCATCTCTTCCTCTGCTGCTTTTCCTGCCTCCCCTTTGTCTCCTTTCCTTCATCAATTTCTATTCTGTCTCCTGCCTCTCCTCTTTTTTCCCCTCTAACTTCCATTTGTTATTTTGTAGATTCCTAATACAGCCTGTTATGTTTTAAAAAGCACTAATAAGAAAAGGAGTACTTGTGGCGCCTTAGAGGCTAATAAATTTATTAGAACATAAGCTTTTGTGAGCTACAGCTCACTTCATCTGATGTATATAGTGGAAAATATAGTGGGGAGATTTTATATACACAGAGAACATGAAACAATGGGTGTTACCATAAATGTTACCAAAGCACTAAGTTTCCCCCAAATGAACTAGAGAATTGCAGAGTGAGGATGGAGGGGAGAGCAGGAATAGAAAAGTAGCGGCTCATCACAGAAACTATGCTGACTTTTAACTGAACACTGCATCTTGCCCTGAATTCCAGGGTAATTAGTGTGGATACAGAATGATAGGAAATTGGCCCAGATTACATAAATGCAGAATGCGCTGTAAAGAGCTACATTTTAAGAACTGCAACATCATGGCGGTAGACACACTTACATCTGTGGGTGCATTGCTGTGCCCATAATTTTCACCCTGAAAGGGTGTATTTTCATCCAAAAGGCTCAAATTAGCATTTGCACTTGTATGATAACAGAACCATGGGTACAGCATACGAGTGCCACAGCAAATCTGCAGAGGTCTGTTCAGCTGATTGCATCCTGCACAGCAGGTTATGGTAATGACTTAATAAAAAAAAAAGCAGCAGCAGGAGCTACCCAGAATCAAGGAAATAGTGCAAGACAGGTGGCAATAGGATCCTCAGTTCAAACTAACAATATTAGATCACAGAAGTCTCATCTATTGCCACTCATATGGTGTGGGGGTAGGCTACACTTGGACTTACATTTCCACCATCATGTCCCTTCAGGATGTGGTAGAAGCCACTAGTGCAGATGACACACATTTATGGATGGCTTGGCATGCATCAGTATAACTATTCTGTGAGGGAGTGTGGAAATTTGGATCATTTATTGTTCTCAATCTCCTCAAGGGATGAACAGTGTCTGCAACGCCCTGAAAATATATTTCTCTTATGGAGTATTGTCTCTCAGTAGTTTCCTTGAGCTTGATCATTTTAAAACTGCATGAGGAAAACAGGGACTCTCCCTGGTCTGACACACCCCAGCCAACTTGATGTGTTCTCCTTCTGTGCTGTTAAATTCAGGTTTCAGAGTAGCAGCCGTGTTAGTCTGTATTCGCAAAAAGAAAAGGAGTACTTGTGGCACCTTAGAGACTAACAAATTTATTTGAGCATAAGCTTTCGTGAGCTACAGCTCACTTCGTCGGATGCATTTGGTGGAAAATAATTCTCCCCACTGTATTTTCCACCAAATGCATCCGATGAAGTGAGCTGTAGCTCACAAAAGCTTATGCTCAAATAAATTTGTTAGTCTCTAAGGTGCCACAAGTACTCCTTTTCTTTTTGTTAAATTCATTACATGTTCCCAGATATATGCCATTACATACATGACGAGCCGCCTTGCCTCACAGGCATCCTATCTGTTGATCCAGCGTAACCCCTTCACATTTCTACAGGTCTCCTCATTTGTTTTTGACATCTGCTTGATGTACGCCTATTGCTGAGCACCCCGGGGGGCAGGTGATTGAAAAATCCCACCAGTATAGCTTAGATTCCGTGTGTTTGCTTTGCCTGATTCCCCTCAGGGTGGTTCAAGATTTGTCCCTGGTTGTTCCTTTGCTCCTCTGACAAATTGTGCTAGGTAACCAGTGACCTGTAAAACCCGTAAAGAAAATATATAGTCACCTTCTGTAGCATTCCTGGAGCCATTTGCTCTGTTTTTCCTCCTCTCATCCTAAGAATGGCCACATAACCCAGTAGTAATTCTAGCAGGCAGACAATGATGCCAGAAGAAATCTGTCCCCAGCTGCAATGGGTAGCCTAATGAGTCAATGCAAGGTAGCTTTGGTCATACAATGGGAGCATTGCCAGATACAATTTGTGGTGCAAATGTGTGGGGCTGCATGTGACTTGTTTCTACATTCATCCTTTTGAATGTTCCATTGTTACATTGTCAAGGTCATGCCTCAGTTACAACCCTTTGTCCTACTAGTCACTTATACCTGCTGAGCATTTTCAAACTGTGGCACAACCCTCCTTGATACTATGGATATAAAAGTCTAGTTCAAAGGCACTAACTGTTTGAAAATTTAGCCCACAGTTCTATAATTTCATCCTTCATCAGATGACTAACCAGAATCCAAATCCTATGATTAACACTTTCAAGAAAAGCTGTTTAAAAAAAAACCAAAACAAAAAAAAAACAGGAAAAAAAATGACACTGAGCCAACATAATTGCCTATCAGGCTGTTGTGCAAAGATGTTGATCGTTCTGCAGCATGAATAAGCATTTCAGCCCTACTTCTACCAGGGGGTATTATTGGGCCCCAACAGTAAGCTTTAAAGGAAAAGAAAATTGCAGCCAAGAGAATTAAGGAGAGAAAATTAGAGAGAAGGAAATCATTCTAATCATTCTTTGATTCTTTATAATTATGATGTTAAATCATTCCTTTGGGGTGATTATGGTGGTAACCATTTAACAGAGATGCCAGTAGATTAGGATCTTGATATGTTATTTCTAACTCAGTGCAAAATGGAGATGATAAATTATAATAAGTTGCTCTTTTTTTTCCAACCTCTTTCTTTGTTTTTAGTGTGACAATACAATTACTGTAGAACATGGGGAAAATGAGAAACTTGAAAAGGTTCCAAAAGAAGGAGGAACAGATTTACAGTAAATGAAAGAACAGATTCTCCTCGCCTCCTTGCCTCTGTTAATGATGCACTAATGTTCCCATGGGTTCATGTGCTTTTAAAGTAAAAACAGAGGTCTTTTAAATCTCTCTCAGGGACTTATTTAAAAAAAAAAACAGGGAACTAAATCTTGTTTTCAAATTCCAGAATCCCACTTGTATGTGCTGCAGTCACAAAAAGATGAACCAGTTCAAACTAAACAATCAAACCAGGAGCAACCTATCCCCCAAGCCAGACATTTCAGAAGGTTTGAAAATGGTTAATTAACTTTTAAATTTTATTTTTGAGAATGTCTGCACCTTCCTGCAAGGGGAACTGCTGAAACTATACAAGAGGGGCTGTTCTTGTGGGAATGTCAAGGCATTTCTTGAGATAGTAATACTTGAAATACCACAAGTCTCTTCTTGTGAAATTTCAAGCCCAGTTTTGGTATGCCACAAGGTTAAAACAGTGTTACCAGACTGGGTCTGTAGTTTCCAGTTTCTGGGGAGAATGTATTTGCCAAGTAACTTGGGAGTGGCCTTATTTTCAGAAGTGCTGAGCACGTACAACTCTTGCTAACCCCAAATTATGAGCAACAAAAACAAAGGGGTAGAATGGAAACTGTTATGCAACCTTAACCTTAAAAGTTGTGTGTGTGTGCCCACTAGAGTATTTCAAGTTCTATATAGCAGAGCTTTGCAATACAGTCAGAATTTAGCATCTATTTCATGTTTTTTTTTCCCCCCAGAGTTTTTCAACTTGGGTATTAAATATCAAAATTTGCTTTAGAACTCAACTTTTCAGTAAGGTTCAGAAAATAATGAGCAAGATTTAAATAGTTGGTTTTCATCATGGCAAAAAAAATTAAAAATTATCCAAGGTTCTCTACTAGATCTAGTGTTTAATAAATTAATTATCTGTAAAAGGGACTACTCATATATCTTACAAGATTCTAAAGTAATTGTATCAACTCAGGAAAGGGACTTCAGCATCACAGTAGACAGTTCAATGAAGACCTCCATTCAATCTGCAGCTGAGCTCCCCGCCCCCTTCCCCCCCCCCAAAAAAAAAGCAGCAAGAAGGCTGTTAGGTTGTGTAAAGAATGGTACAGAGAACAATTTGGAAAAAATTATGAAGTCATTAAATAAACCAATGGTATGACTATCTGGAATAGGATGGTGTAACACATTTCAAAAAAGATGTGGAGTCAGAAAAGGACAATGAGAATGACTCAAGAGCATGGGAAAATTTCCATGGGAAGAGAAATTGGAAAGAACAACAATGATTACCTTAGGATAAAAATAAATACGGGATATGATAAAGTACATAAAAGTGAACTGTATAGAGACGGTAGATTTGGAGCTTCTATTCTCGCTATTTTCATAAAACAAGAAAGGGATGTTCAGGGACATTGAAAGGTGGCCAGGTTAAAACTGAGAAAAGGAAATACTTTTTTACACAGTGTGTATTTAGATTGGTCAAACTCATTTACACAGGAAGTTTTTGAGGTCAAGAACTAAGTAAGATTCAAAAAGCAATTAAACATATATATGAATAATAAGAAAATCTACTGTTATAATTAATCATAAGAATTCGGAAAGAATATTAAATCTCAAGCTTCAAGGCTTAAACTAATCTCATAAGAATATGCAGACTGGGTCCATCTAGCCCAGTATCCTGTCTTCTGATGGTGGCCAATGCCAGGTGCTTCAGAGGGAATGAACAGAACAGGCAATCATCAAGTGACCTTCTGGCAAACAGAGGCTAGGAACACTCAGACCATGGTTTTGCATCTCCATCTATTAGAGATCAGAATAAGAGCTAATATGGGGGGGGGTAGATTATCCCACCTCTGCCTACTGAGGGGTTCTTACACCTTCCTCTGAGGCATCTGGTGCTGGCCCCTGTAGGAGACAGGATAGTGGACTGGATGCACATTGGATCTAGTCCAATATGGCAATTCCTATGTATGTAAATGAGCCTAGGAGACTATTTCCTTCCCCAGTTTTTGTTGTTGTTTTTTTAATAAGGGGGCAGATGTAATTTTAACAGAAAAATTTTCATTTGGATTAACATTTTCTGTTCTTTTGAATAAACAAAAATTGAAATCACTGTTCAAACACTAAGTGTTCAGTTTCCTTTTGACAAACCAAAAACAAAAAAACAAAAAACAAAAACAAAAAAACCAAGCACAAACTGTTCACAGGAAAGTTTTCTTTTTCCCAAATTTTCTACTAAAAATAATTGGCATTTTCAACCAACTCTAGTAAATACAACAATCTACACTTTATAAGGGTGCCTCTGCTCTTCCTTACACCTATCTTTTTAATTTCCTTAATACATGTACTGGACAGAGACACAGACAGGAACCAAAAAAGAGAACAAACCACTGATGAAGGCATAACTATGATGTAATCTTGTAATCAACAACCACTGCATTTTGTGCCGCTCTGGCATACTTCAGAATGTGCCTATGTTTAGAGACAACAAAGTTTTTTAAATCTGTTTGTAGTGCCAACTCCATTGTAAATATCTGGGAAATAAGATGACAAATACAGAAATCAATCTTTGACTAGCTTTAGTTCCCTTTATGTTGAAATTAGCCTTTCCTACGGTATCAAATGCTTCAGTGTGCAACTACAATTCAGCGATATAAAATAATTTTTCAACAGCAGATATTTTTGATTCCTCTTCTAATTTTCCTCTGATGATCAAGGTCCCTAGCTTTATAATTCCATCATAGCAGAAATACGACTGTGCATGTAATACCACATAAGCAGCCAACTACAGAGGGTCTAGGAACCATTAATCTCAGGACTCAAGTAAACATCCTGACCAATATACATTTTGGAGGTTTCAACCTTCTCTGTTATTCAAGTTGGTTCAATAAGCATCCTCCCATTCTAACAAAGAATGATGGAATACAGCTATCTTAGCCCTGGTTTACACTGGGGTGGGGGGTGGGGAAAATCGATCTAAGTTACGCAACTTCAGATACATGAATTACATAGCTGAAGTAGACGTACTTACATAGACTTACCGTGGTGTCTCCACCGCAACGAGTTGACTGCTGCCACTCCCCCATCAACTCTGCCTGCACCTCTTGCAACGCTGGAATACAGGAGTTGATGGGAGAGCGCTCGGGGGTCGATTTATCGCGTCTAGACTAGACGCGATAAAATCGATCCCAGCTGGAACAATAGCTGCCCATTGATCCGGCGGGTAGTGAAGACATACCCTTACAAAACAAGAAACCATAGTAAAAGGACACTTGAAAGACAGCATGAGAAACAGATTGGAAAACAATTATTCTGTCTTCATGTCACATATGTGGCTCTTGCATATGCTTACAAAATAATAATTCTATAGTTTTCTTTAAATCAAGATTCACAGTGTTTATCATGGAATGTCACAGATACTATTAGACAGACAAGGTGGATGAACTAATATCTTTTATCAGACCAACTTCCATCGGTGAAATAGACAAGCTTTCAAGCTACACAGAGCCCTTCTTCAGCTATGGGAAAAGTACTGAGGCCTGGTCTACCCTAGGAAATTAGGCTGGTATAAATCCACAACACTGAGCAACATAGTTAAACTAACCTAGCTCCCATTGTAGACATCACTAAGTTGATAGCTAGATCAATGGGAGAAGTCTCCTATCACCTCTTAGGAGAAAGGTGGATTACCTATGCCAACAGAAAACCCTCCCTGTTAGTGTAGGTAGTGTCTATACTGAAGTGCTGCAACTGCACCACAGCAGTGTTTTAAGTGTGGACAAGCCCTCAGAGCATCAAGGATTAATACAAGGTGGAAGAGATTGTTTAGAGTAAGTAGTTAACACATATGTAACAGACCATTCAAGTAGAATTGGCATGTTAACACCTCATAGGCCAAAAATAGGGGATGGGGAAAGGGTTTAGCGGGTTACAGATGGTTGTAATAAGCCATAAATCCAATCTCTTTATTAAGATGATTTTTAATGTCTAGCAAAGTTACAAATTTAAGGCTCTTCTTTGGAAGGTGTTGTACAGATTTCCTTTGAGGATGAGGACAGAGATCAGATACAGAGTGATGGTTCTGTGAAAAGTGTTTGCACACAGATGTTTGTGTCTTTTACTACTTTTCTGTGTTAGTTCATTTGAAAGCATAGTGATTGCCTGGCTTCACCTACATTGCGAATGCCGCTTTAAGTGTATTAAGGTGTGTATTCCATGGATCTGAAATCTCACAGAAGGTAGACACTTAACTTCACAGACCCATTAACCACACCAAAACACACCAAGAAATCTGTTAGCTCCAGCCAGGTATTCAAATACCACAGAATATACTCTGAGGAGAATGGTTTGTGATATACATCTTGACACTCTTAAAACAACCTTCAAACATTCCACCGGAAAAGTTGATAGCATAATGGAATGGACCACCTAAATACCTCAAGAGAATGTGCTTCAATATGGAAAAAATCCTCCAGCCACACACCCCTAGTTGTCACCTATCACCCCACACTGGAACCCATGCGGGGTATCAAACAATTACAGCCCATATTCCACCACATCCTGAAAGAAATCTTTCCCAAAAATCCACTTCTGGCCTTCAAACAACACGTCCCCAACCTCTCCAAGCTCATCATCTGAAGCAAGAATTTGGAACACACCAACACAAAATGGCACCAAACCCTGCTATTACTGATGTAAAACCTGTAAACATATCTCCACTACTATGATGACCAGTACTCCCCATAATATATCTTTCCAAATCCATAGGACACGTGGTATAGACTTCATAAAAATGCACTAACTGCCCCAACAACAACTATGTGGGTGAATCCAGATCATTACTGTGCTCTAAAATAAGCACTCAGAAAAATGATAAAAGACAAGACCACCATATCATCTGTGGGCAAACACTTAACAAAACTAATACTCCATAACTGACCTCTCAGACCTTATCAAAGGAAACCTATACAACACCTTCAAAAGAGAAGTCTGGGAGATTAAATTCAGAACTTTGCTACTTAAAATCATGGTCTTAATAAAGACACTGGATTTATGGCTTATTACAAGAATGTGTAACCCACTCTCTCCCACCGGCATAGCACTGTCCATACCAGCGCTTAGGTCAGTGTAACTTATGTCGCTTGGAAGGTGGCTTATTCATACCCCTGACCAACAAAACTTATAACATAACCTGTAGTGTAGACAAGCCCTTAGTCAATGATACTTCTGGAGGTGAGAGATTGTGGCAGTGTATCACACAAAGGTTTCTGAAGGGAAAGAAGTCAGTCTATTTATTTAATTTATTTCTGCTCTTCCAGAAATCTTGGTAATATGACGACATCAGTTCTAAGATTGGCATTGAATAAGTAAAGCAGTTACTGTAAATTCTGATGCTCCAAAGCAAGAAGTAATTTACTAATTAGAAGTCTCAGGATAGAGGGTAGGAGAAGAAAACAGTTTCACAAGGGGAATGAACAAGAAACAAACACACAACATGAAGGGTAAACAATTTTTTTTTAGCTCCAGAGGTCTCAGGGGGTAAGAAGGGGGCAAATGTTGAAACAAGGAGAGCATTCAATCTTTATCCTGACAGATCTCTAGATATCACTCTGTGTAACGATATTTTATTATTGGACATTCCAAGATGCGTGAAATTGCCTTTTTAGACCCCATTTTTTTTTAAACAAACACAACAATGGTGACATTTAACAGCTGTCTATGTTCCAATTTCCAACAAACTGGGACAATTACAGACATTACTACTCACAGGTTTCAGAGTAGCAGCCGTGTTAGTCTGTATACGCAAAAAGAAAAAAGGAGCACTTGTGGCACCTTAGAGACTAACAAATTTATTTGAGCATAAGCTTTTGTGAGCTACAGCTCACTTCATCAGATGCTGTAGCTCACGAAAGCTTATGCTCAAATAAATTTGTTAGTCTCTAAGGTGCCACAAGTACTGCTTTTCTTTTTACTACTCACAGGTACCTACTACTTCAAGGAAGTCATCTGAACTTGAATCAGGAGCAAAGTCTCTAAACTAGTTTAGTGAATCCCTCGTTTTTAATAATTTTTCAGTCAACAAAACTGTGCAGGATATTTGGAAATAAGCAATGTGTAAAAGGATTGTATAGACTATCAAGGGTTTTTAGTTTAAGAAACGGAGAATGTAGACATTCAAACAACAAGATGGGGGGGTTTTCCCCCTAAAACAGTGTTTCCCAAACTTAGGATGTCGCTTGTTCAGAGAAAGCCCCTGGCGGGCCAGGCTGGTTTGTTTACCTGTCATGTCTGCAGGTTCGGCTGATCGCGGCTCCCACTGGCCGCGGTTTGCTACTCCAGGCCAATGGGGGCCGCGGGAAGTGGCGCGTGCAGAGGGACATACCAGCTGCCACTTCCCACAGCCCCCATTGGCCTGGAGCGGTGAACTGTGGCCAGTGAGAGCTGCGATTGGCTGAACCTGAGGACACGGCAGGCAAAAAACTGGTCTGGCCTGCCAGGGGCTTTCCCTGAACAAGCCACATCCCAAGTTTGGGAAACACTGCCCTAGAAGATATGCTCTAGTTCAAAACAGGAATTAATTCAGAGAAATTCTATGGCCTTTGTTATAGATGAAGTCAAAATAGATGACCACAATGGTCCCTTCTAGCTTTACAATCTATGAAACTACATGTCTTGCATTCTGGATTTCTTAACCTTTAAAAACTCTTAATATGAAGTTTAAACTTAACAGCACTGAGTTATGATCTATAAATCCAATTGAGCTTTGGCACGTGAATCCTGCCAACTACGCCAATTGTCATGCTGTCTGGAATGGCTCAAAAATGAGACTACCAACCTCAGGGCAGACTGTTAAGAAGCAAAGCAGAAATCCCAAATGGGTTGTGATTTCTATCATTCTGTTTCATCCAGTAACAAGTGTAAACTCCTCAGGCACTACACAGCCTTAACGGGGAGTCACAGACAGTTCCTTTGAACATTCTGATCCATCTTGACACCCAGGCAAGCTTGACTGTGTGACAGATGGTCACTTTACACCAACAATCACAAAATATTCAGGTTACTCTCAGTCCCAAGGAACCAGTCACTTTACTGCATATTAATCTTACACCAAAGACAACCCTTGTAACCAGTCCTCTAACAAACTAAGTAAAGGTTTATCAACTAGGAAAAAGAAATAAGAGTTATTTACAAAAGGTTAAAATTGATAAACGCACACACAAATGAGTTGCAGTCTTAGGTTTCAGATGTTGATAGAGCTGTTGAAATATGCCAGCTCTGTCCATTAGGGTTAACCCAAGTTAGTCTTGGGTATCTCTTGCTTATGTTTAGTAATCTTTGCCCCTTAAAGTTTTTTTTTATTCTTTTTAGACACTCGTTCCTTTTGGTCAGGGATTTTTATCCTCATCGCCCTAGAGTTTTAAGCTGATGAGACGTAACCTTCTGTACATAACCTCTTCATGGGTGGGTGTAGGGAGCAATCAAAGTTTGTTCTAGAATGGCCCCTTTGGATTCAATAGTTCTTCCCGATGGACAGGAGATAACACCTTCTTTAGGAATCCAGCATGTTGCATTAGGTGAGTTTTTTTTCCAAGTTCGGTGAGTTACAAGTTTTCAGAACAAACATTTTACATCTAGAGAGCAAACACTTAAATATTACCTTATATCATAGGACACAGATATTAAAAGTAGGATTAATACATGCAACATTCTACAAGCATTCCATCAAGTCTAAACACTAAACAAACACCAATATCTGTTTCAGAGTAGCAGCCGTGTTAGTCTGTATTCGCAAAAAGAAAAGGAGTACTTGTGGCACCTTAGAGACTAACAAATTTATTAGAGCATAAGCTTTCGTGAGCTACAGCTCACTTCATCGGATGCATTTGGTGGAAAAAACAGAGGAGAGATTTATATACACACACACAGAGAACATGAAACAATGGGTTTATCATACACACTGTAAGGAGAGTGATCACTTAAGATAAGCCATCACCAACAGCAGGGGGGGGAAGGAGGAAAACCTTTCATGGTGACAAGCAGGTAGGCTAATTCCAGCAGTTAACAAGAATATCAGAGGAACAGTGGGGGGTGGGGTGGGAGGGAGAAATACCATGGGGAAATAGTTTTACTTTGTGTAATGACTCATCCATTCCCAGTCTCTATTCAAGCCTAAGTTAATTGTATCCAGTTTGCAAATTAATTCCAATTCAGCAGTCTCTCGTTGGAGTCTGTTTTTGAAGCTTTTTTGTTGAAGTATAGCCACTCTTAGGTCTGTGATCGAGTGACCAGAGAGATTGAAGTGTTCTCCAACTGGTTTTTGAATGTTATAATTCTTGACGTCTGATTTGTGTCCATTCATTCTTTTACGTAGAGACTGTCCAGTTTGGCCAATGTACATGGCAGAGGGGCATTGCTGGCACATGATGGCATATATCACATTGGTAGATGCACAGGTGAACGAGCCTCTGATAGTGTGGCTGATGTGATTAGGCCCTATGATGGTATCCCCTGAATAGATATGTGGACAGAGTTGGCAACGGGCTTTGTTGCAAGGATAGGTTCCTGGGTTAGTGGTTCTGTTGTGTGGTGTGTGGTTGCTGGTGAGTATTTGCTTCAGATTGGGGGGCTGTCTGTAAGCAAGGACTGGTCTGTCTCCCAAGATCTGAGAGAGCGATGGCTCGTCCTTCAGGATAAGTTGTAGATCCTTGATGATGCGTTGGAGGGGTTTTAGTTGGGGGCTGAAGGTGATGGCTAGTGGCGTTCTGTTGTTTTCTTTGTTGGGCCTGTCCTGTAGTAGGTGACTTCTGGGTACTCTTCTGGCTCTGTCAATCTGTTTCTTCACTTCAGCAGGTGGGTACTGTAGTTGTAGGAATGCATGATAGAGATCTTGTAGGTGTTTGTCTCTGTCTGAGGGGTTGGAGCAAATGCGGTTATATCGTAGCGCTTGGCTGTAGACAATGGATCGAGTGGTATGATCTGGATGAAAGCTAGAGGCATGTAGGTAGGAATAGCGGTCAGTAGGTTTCCGATATAGGGTGGTGTTTATGTGACCATCGCTTATTAGCACCGTAGTGTCCAGGAAGTGGATCTCTTGTGTGGACTGGTCCAGGCTGAGGTTGATGGTGGGATGGAAATTGTTGAAATCATGGTGGAATTCCTCAAGAGCTTCTTTTCCATGGGTCCAGATGATGAAGATGTCATCAATGTAGCGCAAGTAGAGTAGGGGCATTAGGGAACGAGAGCTGAGGAAGCGTTGTTCTAAGTCAGCCATAAAAATGTTGGCATACTGTGAGGCCATGCGGGTACCCATCGCAGTGCCGCTGATTTGAAGGTATACATTGTCACCAAATGTGAAATAGTTATGGGTCAGGACAAAGTCACAAAGTTCTGCCACCAGGTTAGCCGTGACAGTATCGGGGATACTGTTCCTGACGGCTTGTAGTCCATCTTTGTGTGGAATGTTGGTGTAGAGGGCTTCTACATCCATAGTGGCTAGGATGGTGTTTTTAGGAAGATCACCAATGGACTGTAGTTTCCTCAGGAAATCGGTGGTGTCTCGAAGATAGCTGGGAGTGCTGGTAACGAAGGGCCTGAGGAGGGAGTCTACATAGCCAGACAATCCTGCTGTCAGGGTGCCAATGCCTGAGATGATGGGGCGTCCAGGATTTCCAGGTTTATGGATCTTGGGTAGCAGATAGAATATCCCAGGTCAGGTTTCCAGGGGTGTGTCTGTGCGGATTTGTTCTTGTGCTTTTTCAGGGAGTTTCTTGAGCAAATGCTGTAGTTTCTTTTGGTAACTCTCAGTGGGATCAGAGGGTAATGGCTTGTAGAAAGTGGTGTTGGAGAGCTGCCTAGTAGCCTCTTGTTCATACTCTGACCTATTCATGATGACGACAGCACCTCCTTTGTCAGCCTTTTTGATTATGATGTCAGAGTTGTTTCTGAGGCTGTGGATGGCACTGTGTTCTGCATGGCTGAGGTTATGGGGTAAGCGATGCTGCTTTTCCACAATTTCAGCTCGTGCACGTCGGCGGAAGCAGTCTATGTAGAAATCCAGGCTGCTGTTTCGACCTTCAGGAGGAGTCCACCTAGAATCCTTCTTTTTGTAGTGTTGGCAGGAAGGTCTCTGTGGGTTAATATGTTGGTCAGAGGTGTGTTGGAAATATTCCTTGAGTCTGAGACGTCGAAAATAGGATTCTAGGTCACCACAGAACTGTATCATGTTCGTGGGGGTGGAGGGGCAAAAGGAGAGGCCCCGAGATAGGACAGATTCTTCTGCTGGGCTACGAGTATAGTTGGATAGATTAACAATATTGCTGGGTGGGTTACGGGAACCATTGTTGTGGCCCCTTGTGGCAACGAGAGACTGCTGAATTGGAATTAATTTGCAAACTGGATACAATTAACTTAGGCTTGAATAGAGACTGGGAATGGATGAGTCATTACACAAAGTAAAACTATTTCCCCATGGTATTTCTCCCTCCCACCCCACCCCCCACTGTTCCTCTGATATTCTTGTTAACTGCTGGAATTAGCCTACCTGCTTGTCACCATGAAAGGTTTTCCTCCTTCCCCCCCCTGCTGTTGGTGATGGCTTATCTTAAGTGATCACTCTCCTTACAGTGTGTATGATAAACCCATTGTTTCATGTTCTCTGTGTGTGTGTATATAAATCTCTCCTCTGTTTTTTCCACCAAATGCATCCGATGAAGTGAGCTGTAGCTCACGAAAGCTTATGCTCTAATAAATTTGTTAGTCTCTAAGGTGCCACAAGTACTCCTTACCAATATCTGTTTTAACTATACTAACCCACAGGTATGCCAGATTGGTTTACAGTTATGCTTTGTCAATGTTCAGTCAGGCCGAAATCCTTGGCATGAGCTGGCATGAGCTTGGCATGATGCTGGTGTGCCAGCATCACAACTGGGTTAGTAATCTGTTCCCTGGGATTAATTATTCTGTTTTCTTTGAAAGCCCTATTTTAACCGATGACTGAATTAAATATGTTTAATTCTTAGATACGATCTATTCCTTGAAGATGTAGTTATTTCATGATAACACAGAGAATCTCGAACATCTAGAATCTCCATAATGCTATAGGCAAAAGTTTTAATTGATGCATAATGTGCATTTTGGAGCAATAAGAAAGGACAGCTCCTATAGATATGAGCAAAGGGTCGATGCCTTTATGTCTAATGTGTGTCTTTTTCCACTCTCTATATGCTGTGTGCTTCTGTAAAACCTAGGCATCACTAGATCTGGGTGTAAATCACATGAATCTGGTTAATAAACGGCATCAAGGTTCATGTGTGTGTGGTTTTCCTCTTCCCCACCCCCAAACACAAGTATGGATATTTTATAATATTCTGAAACAAGTACATTGATCCTATTGCTGTATTTGCTGGACAAATCTTGTCCAGATCACCACTAATCATATATAGGAAAGTACAAAACATTAGAGCAAAATCTGGAAGTTTGGCCACTGTGTCACATTTAATTACCAAGAGTGCATTGCATCTTAAGATATCAGTCAAGTACATCTTCGTACACAGTCATACAAAATAAATAAAATTAGTGCTTTAGTGGTGCTGAAAGGTTACAAAACTGAGCAATACATCAGCCATTCTGGAATTTTAGAAGAAATTATTTTCTTCTATCTACTCTATCTAGCTATACTCCACTGAATCAGCTTCTAAAGGAGAAATGTCAAATTAAAACCCAATAAGGAAGAAAAATAAATGTGTGTACTGTTTTCACAGCAACATATTCAGTAGCATATTGCAAGACCTTATTACTTAAAGCAATGCTGTAGAATGCAAGCATCAAAGAACTTGGAGCAGACTCCACGGGAACTCATAATCATAAAGTAATCTTAGACAAGGATAATAAAAACACAGTTACAGTAAACAGATTTCATGCTCAGTAATGCAGGATAAATCAGAGGGAGAAAAATGGAAGTAATGATTGCAAGAGCACAATTCAGTCATCATTTGTACAGAATGTAGAGGAATTAGCAGACAATGAGATTATAGAAATGTCACAATGACAGAAATAGAGGTCATTAAGACCTCTCTCTCTATCACAAGCATTTCTGAAACTTCTGAAACATATACAAACTTGATGGCGTTGCAGAAGGAAAGCAAAGAGAGTTCATTCTTTACATTAGATGGAAGACTTCTCAAGCAACTTGTACTTGACTAATGATAATGATACAGTACTCCTAGGCTTTGACAATTAAGGGCACATTGCTTTCTCTCATTACATTATGGAAGCTGTTGGCTGCAAATTCAGATTCCATGGAAGGTTCGGTCTATTAGACCTTGCATATTGAAGCATTTTTAAAATGGTATTTGCATCGAGGGAGTGTGACTAGGTAAATGTTAGAAAGGCAACAGAGACTTGTCCTTGAGCTGGAGAAACAGTGGCCAAGCCACCCTTGATTACAGAATGAGCTTCACCAGAGGGGAATCAGGCAATTTCTAATGAACAGTAAGTAGAAGGTGGCTGCTGTAATGGGGAAGCTTAGTAGGCTATAGTGAGACATTTTAACCTTTTCTTACTGAAAATTTTGTCAAGATCAACATGTTCTTGCGAAACACTATGAATTCAATAAAACTGCAGTTTAGTGGAAGATTGTTCTATTTTTGACCAGCTCTAGTTATTAACAATTGTATTTAATTCTTAATCCTATATTCACAAATTGACCTTATTCACTATTTACCATGACTTATAATGGCAGTAAAGCCACAGGCTTCCCTCACTAAAGATGGCCAATGATTCACTGAAGTTTGATGTGAAAGTAGAGCTGTTTCTAGTAAAGAGAATCATCTCCTATTCTTTAGGAATTAAATAAATGAAGCCGAGCTATCTTTATGCTCTATAGTTAGAAACTATACACAAAATCTTAGTTGTGACCTCGTACTTCCTGCATTTAATCTCTGTGCACATATCAATGCTGAATATTTGCTAATGTTACTGAAATTGTCATTAAGATTTTACATTCTACTGTGAGAGAGATGGATGTGTGATTTCTTTCCTTATCTGTTGGAGTCAGAAGGAAAATTCATGTGGAGTAAGTGACTGTCAGAATACATGCTACATGGACATTAGGATATGACTAAGAGTATGTCTACACTTACAGCAGCATGTAGCATACATATCCTGTATGCTCCCCTAGCACAGGTACAAATAGTAGCATAGACTTAGGTGAATAAAGACACACCAGAACCTTATGATATGTACCCTACATGGCTCTCTACCCGTCAAACAGTGCTTCCCCAATCTACACAGCTATTTTTAGCCATATACAGTCCCACTGACTCCCTGCTGTTGGAGCCTTTCTCCACCACAGTGAAAGATTTTGGTAGCGTGGAAAGACTCTGGCAGCTCTCTGATGCCAGAGCCTTTCTCCACTGACCCCCTTCACACTCCCATCAGATCCGTTCAGGGTCACACACGACTTCACACCACAGTGTGAACGCAGCCTGTTTTTCACTGTGGTGTGTAGCTACATGCACTCTACATGCCACCATAAGTGTAGAAAAGACCTAAGAGGGGTCCTATAACTCAGCATTTCATTGCTTTTAAGGGTTTGCATTAGAGTGATGTCATATTTAACTAACCTTAATTCCTTTTACAAGTAGTGTTTGTTTATAGAATATTTATTGGAATATGGAACATCAAGCCCTGCTACATCCTTTTCTTGAAGTTTCTTCATTTATTCACTTATTAAGCAAAGCAAAAATGAGAGCAAGGTAAGCTTTAAAAAGCTGAGTTTGAATTTAAGTGTCTTCCACATTGTAACCAAGAAGTGTCTGAAACACCTCAAAAGCATTTAAAATTGACACAGTGAGGAGGTCTGATGGCTACATTCATTATATAATGTAAAAAGTGAAAAGCTAGTTAAGTGATGGATAAAAAGAATTGCTTAGTATAAGGAAATGATCAATAGGCTGGGAGTCTTTTCAAAGGCTATCAAGGGTCTCCCTATTAGAATAATCTTCTAATTCCATTCTGTAGATTAGTGGATCTCATAGCACCTCTTGTGGCCTCAGGGAAGCCCTGCATGCAGCCTGTCAACTCAATTTTCCTTCCTGAATCCCCAAATAAACACTACACAGGGTTCTCTTTCCAGTTCAATCACAACAGACCTACTTAGGGTCTTATTTATTTACTTAACATTCAAAACTAAATACGAATGTCTTTCCTTCAGCCTTCAACTATCTGGTCTTAGCAAGCTACCCCCAACCCTTCCTAGCTGGAGCAACTCTCCTGGTCTCAGAATCTTCTCTGCAGGAGACTTTCTCAGGCTATCAAAATTAGAGGCAACTGTGCTAAATTTGCATGGTCATAAATCACAAAGTTGCAAAGCAGGTTTTTTTTTTTTGATTCTATAACAATTTCAAATCTGGGCACAAGTGAACAGAACAATCCATAAAGCATGGACATTTTGTCTTATGAGCATTAACAGTTTTCCCATCCAATACTTTTATTTTAGGAGTTATCTGCCAAGTTCCCTTCCAAATTGACCGATTTGCTACATTTTTTTCAAAAATTACATTTTCTCCTGACATGATTTATTAAAAGCATGACACAGAAGTGTTGATGAAAGCCAGTTCTTTATTTTCTAGACCATCACGTGACGTGGGAAGAGCTATACAATGGTATGCCACTCATTCCAGTGAGCTATTGTAAAGTTTTAATGGCAAACATCACACACATGAAAATTAAGTGGCTGACCCCTAGAAAATATAAGAGGCCTACAACAATGAGAAAGTGTGGGAGACGACCAGCAAACACAGGCAATCTACCTTACCTGAAGTGAGAGAAACCTCTCTCAGGCAGAAGAACTATAGAATTCTAGTCTCATGTCTGTAGCTATATAATATGTCTAGTTACTATGAGAGTAATTATTACATTGAGCAATTATTCTGTCATTCCATTATAGTATTTTTGAAAGAAAATGATAATTTATTAATTCAGTGAATTCATATGAATTATAAGTGTGTACCTGTCTGGTGCCATTAAATGGGGAACATTTTTCTATCTGTGTCCTCCCCACACACACAACCCCTCGGTTAAGAAATATCCCAAGTCCAAAGGATACATGATAGGGATGGGGAAAGTTCACTGTTGTGTACTTAGAGAAAGCACTAGTAGTTTTAAAAGCAGCAGAATTCACAATACAGAAAATGTGTAAATAAACCTCTTGATGGCTTGGTTCAGATACAGAACAATGAAACAAAGTAACAATATAGGCATCTGCCCTGCCCAGTGATTAAATGACCCTTCTCCCCTCTCCCCCAAAATTTGACCTATATTAATCTTGGGGTTAGTGCAACATAATAGCTGCCAAGTGCAGTCAGCCCCATAACAACGAATAGTGGGGAAAAAAAAGGAACTCCCTTCCTCACCCTAAACCAAATATTGATAAGGTGGTTAAGAGGGATTCAGCGTCCTGATAACAAAGGTTTGTAAACAAATGTGAACATTTAAGACAAACAGATTGAACAATGACCATTACAACTCAGGTGCCACTCTCCACAGCATAAACCCAACCCTTGAATGTATTAACCTAGTGAAGGTGCCATGTTATAATACTCCATAATGGGTGAATAGTCACAGGAACAAATAATTAATGACCATCAGCTACAGGGAACAAAACAGTCACAAAGCCACAGAGCCCCACAAATATGTACCGATGTTCACTCATGTGCTTTTCCAGCAGCTGCACAGGATGTGAAGGTGCCCTTGACATAGGCAGATGTCATCCTCTGCCTCCCTGCTGTTGCAAAATGTGTGTACATATTTGATCCCCGATTTCTCTTGTCCTCTGGGAACCAGGACCAGCATGTACATTGGTGGAATCTGGCTGCCTGTAGAGTTTGCAAACCAGACTTTTCCTGTGCCCACTCTGGAGAGAAGTGCTCCCTTTTACCCTCCCAAATGTTACACAGTGTGCAGCAGGAAACGATTCTGTGGATGGCATAGGCAGCACCAATGAGATTTCAGACCACCAAACACACACACTGACCATTCTGCAGCTACTGACTTTGTAATTGAATTCCTTTTTTCCAGGAACATTGATGTTGGGGTATGGTTTCATCAGTCAAGTTAGTATACAGGGTGCCTTAAAACAACAGTTGACACAGGCACACCATAGAATCACATTGTTTCTGAGGAATAAAGTCTGGTTCTTTCCCATTCAAGTACAATCCTGATCTCCCAAGAACCCTGGCATTATGAACCTTTCCAGTATTTCCCACGTTGGTATTCATGAATCTGTCTTGTGGGCCATTAAATCATGCAGAAGCAGAATGAGCAAGTAGTAAAGATTTCAGTTCACACACATACTAAGCCCTTTTGATGGGCATGTACTGGGATGTGGATTTCTTCAATGGCCTCTGCACGGTTCAGTAACCCCATCCTCTGAAATCCAGCTATTACTTCTGCAACTTTGCTAATGTCAAACACCCATGGGTAGATCACTGTGTTAATTTCCTCACAAACCTGCACAGCCATGACTCCAACAGTGGACGTTCCAGCTCCAAAGTGGTTTGCAACTGATTCATAGCTGTCTGGTGTTGCCAGCTTCCATTGAGCAACAGTCACCTGCTTCTGCATGGGTACAGAATCCTTGAATTGAGTGTTCTGATGCTGGAGGTGTGTTGCAAGGTATTCACACAGCTTCATGAAGGTCCGTTTCCTCATTTGGAAGTTCTGAAGCCACTGCTGATCAACTCAGGTTAGTTTCCAAAATGATGTGATCCCACTCCACATCATGCTTGTTTTCCTGCAACAGTAGGGATGGTTCACCCATGGGAATACCAGTATTTGCCATATTGTTACATGGGATACAGATATCAACTTTCCAAAGTGCTAGGGGGTGCCTGAGCCCCTGCACTCCTCCCCTTCCCCCCAAAACTAATAATTTTCCCAACAATGTTTTGGTTTGAATATATTAAAATTTTCTGATCAATATTTTGTCCAAGTTTCCCAACCAAGGCTAGTCATACAGTTCATTTTGTTTTGTAACCACTGAATTGAAAATACCACTTGTCTTTGTCTGCAGTTCAGTACATTACATTTTAAGGTAGCAGTCCACTTTATGTTTATCACAGTTGTATATACAGTAAAATATTTTGCTAGTGACAAATGTAGCACATGAATCTTGCTAGAGTTTTAGAATAAATTATTTTCCCCAATCTATTGTATAGCTCTATAGCACTGAATCAGTTTTCTAATAGGACTTAAAATTCCTCAGTTCATAAGATGAAGAGAAATATATTTGTGTACTTGCAACTTAGCAGCACATTCAGAGCCATCTTTCAAAATATTATGATACATTGTAATTTTACAAAAGGCAAGCTAGATCTTTCAGGATGGTTACTAAAATGCCTGACTTCATACTCACATTAAATCAATCCATCAGTCAGGGTAGAGAGGAAGAACAAACTTTGAAAACCTTGCAGAGGTTATAAATCCATTTATAGAACATATTCAGCCCTTATTCATGGTGATCATGCTTCACCACTCTTGTCGTGAATCTTTGAGCCCTTTGTAAACTTTCTTCTGTGATGCTTTTATCTACGTGGTCACTTGCTGAAATGTGTCTAAATTTTACAAATGAAGATACCAAGCCCGATTCTCTACAGCCTGGCACCTTGTGAAGTCATTTGTATTTGTGCAAAATGAGTGGAAGAAAAAAAATGATATTTTACACCTATTTTGGACAAATGTAAATCATTATATATGGTTGGGATTTTCAATGAAGCCAATGGATTTGGGTGCCTGTGGAAATCCCTGGCTATATTTATAATAGGCATGTAAAGGTCTACTTCATGTGTACATTTGCTGCACTCTTGCAAAGGGACTGGAAGCCCTGAGAAAAATAATCATGATTGAGCAAATATGCCAGAAGATTCTTGGATAACTGCTGCATTGCTGGTCACTAAGGTTTTATCCAGATGGTCCTGGAAATAAGCATATTAAAACTGTCAAAACTAACAAAAAGAGCAAAGAAAACTGTTGTGGGTTTGCTGCACACGTTAGGGTGGTTCATGGAGCATGTGCTTAAAATTTCTAAGAATTCTCCTTGGGCTTGTCTATTTTGCAGAGTTAACTCAATATATAACTCAAGTGTTGCTCCTAACTTGATTCCCATCAATGCACACAAACCTTTAACTTGCTTTTAACTCAAGTCGGTTGGACTGTCAGGAGGTATAGACGACAGGCTGAGCTAACAAACTCTTCAACTACTAACACAACCACTCTGTGTAGCTTGAGTGTTATTTCATAGCGTGGCCACTTTCACTGAAGTTAGCCTAACTCAAAAGCTATTAACTTCAGTGTCGATAATTTAACTCTACAGTGAGGAGAAACCTCTGCATCTGCAGAGATTTCAACTACTTGCCTGAATTACTGCAGACTGTTAGGAGACACACATACACTGTGCTCTCAGGAAAAAATATTTTTTTCTTTCCTTGTTTTTCTTAGTCTAAAATACAGCCAAATGAAGACTGGAAGTGTTAGAAAGTCCCTTTTGCATTTTTTAGGCATGAAAATTTCATAATATGGAGAAACAACAACAGAGAGGCTAGCTCTGATGTTTAAGAAGGTCTGTAAAAAGTACTAAATGATTATCACCTTTAAGTTTCTGTTAGGGCTGTTGATTAATCGCAGTTAACTGACGTGATTAACTCAAAAATTAGTCATGATTAATCGCAGTTTTAATCACACTGTTAAACAAGAGAATACCAATTGAAATTTATTAAATATTTTGGAAGTTTTTCTACATTTTCATATACATCTTGTATTCTGTGTTATAATTGAAATCAAAGTATATTTTGGTTACAAATATTTCCACTGTAAAAATGATAAACAGATGAAAAAGTATTTTTCAATTCACCTTATACAAGTACTGTAGTGCAATCTCTTTGTCGTGAAAGTGCAACTTACAAATGTAGATTTTTTTTGTTACACCACTACACTAAAAAACAAAACAATGTAAAACTTCAGAGCCTACAAGTCCACTCAGTCCTACTTCTTGTTCAACCATTGTGAAGATAAACAAATTTGTTTACATTTACAGGAGATAATGCTGTCCTCTTTTTATTTACAATGTCAACAGGCATTTGCCTGGAACTTTTGTAGGCAGCATTGTAAGGTGTTTACATGCCAAATACACTAAACATTCGTATGCCCCTTCATGCTTCAACCAAAATTCCAGAGGACACGCTTCCATGCTGATGACGCTCATTAAAAAAATAACATGTTAATTAAATTTGTGACTGAACTCCAAGGGGGAGATGTACGTCCCCTGCTCTATTCTACCCGCATTCTGCCATATATTTCATGTTATGGCCATCTCGAATGATGACCCAGCACATGTTGCTCGTTTTAAGAACTTTCACTGCAGATTTGACAAAACGCAAAGAAGGTACCAATGTGTGAATTGTAAAGATAGCTACGGCATTCAACCCAAGATTTAAGAATCTGAAGTGCCTTCCAAAATCTGAGAGGGACGTGGTATGGATCATGTTTTCAGAAGTCTTAAAACAGTAACACTTTGATGCGAAAACTACAGAACCCGAATCACCAAAAAAGAAAAATCAAACCTTCTGCTGGTTGGCATCTGACTCAGATGACTAAAATGAACATGCGTTGGTCCACATTGCTTAGGATTGTTTTCGAGCAGTATCAGCATGGACGCATGTCCCCTGGAATAATGGTTGAAGCATGAAAGGACATGAATCTTTAGCACATCTGACACAAATATCTTGTGACGCCAGCTACAACAGTGCCATTAGAACACCTGTTCTCACTTTCAGGTGACATTGTAAACAAGAAGCGGGCAGCATTGTCTCCTACAAATGTAAACAAACTTGTCTGTCTGAGCGATTGGCTGAATAAGAAGGAGGACTGAGTGGACTTGCAAGTTCTAAAATTTTATACTGTTCTATTTTTGAATGCATTTTTGTACATAATTCTATATTTGTAAGTTCAACTTTCATGATAAAAAGATTGCACTACAGTACTTGAAGTAAATTGAAAAATACTGTTTCTTTTGTCTTTTTACAGTGCAAACTTTTGTAATCAAAAGTATAAAGTGAGTACTGTGCACTTTGTATTCCGTGTTGTAATTGAAATCTATATATTTTAAAAAGTAGAAAAGATCAAAAAATATTTAAATAAATGGTATTCTACTATTGCTTAACTGTGCGATTAATTTTTTTAGTCACGCAATTAATTGAGATTAATTTTTTTAGTCACTTGACAGCCCTAGTTTCTATATATGGAAAAAATGCTCTAACATTATAAGTGGTATTGAAAAGAACATAGACAGCAGTTACTTGAATATGAATTGGTTGGTACAAAAACTTATTAGCCATGATAGTTTCCGTTGAAACTCTGGTTAACTTTTAGCAAGTCTTGGAATTATTTTTGGATGCTCTGAACAGATCCAGATTTACACTTTCATTCAATTACAGGTTCTGTATACAATATACTACAGACAGTTATCTGGCTTCTGCTCAAACTTTCCTGTGGAAATCAAAACCAAACAAAAACAAAACCAGATGATCATTAGCTAAAGAGCAACTCCACTTGGGGTCAGGAGATTGCCTGCTCACTTCTGACCTCATCTACCAAAAATATTTATGTCTACCGGAAGGTAGTAGAATGCATAGGGAAGGTAGAAAACATTGCTACAAAGAGAACTTCACCTATTGTTTGTTCTGCCATGAGGAGGAAAATCTTAAGAGGTCCTGCTCCTGAAGGAAGACCCAATAGTAAATCTGAACAGATAAGACATGAAAAGGAATCATATTGTTCACTGAGATTAAAGGCAGTAACAGGGACTGCCAAGATTTACAAAGTGTCAACTACAAATCAATCCCTAGCAGGCCACTAGTGGAAAGGGTACCTCAGGGAGACACTGTCATCACAGAATAGGAGGGTTTCCAAGAGTAAGTTGGAATCTGGCATTTAGCTAAAGGCCTCCCACAAGAGGATGGGGTTGTTGCAGATATTCTCCTGACCCCATAGACGCAGACAGAAAAAAAAATAGTGGGTGCTTAACACCACTGGCAGCCAGTTTCCCTCCTCCCCACAGTGCCTCCCGCCCACCGGCAGCCCCATTGATCAACTCCTCCCCTTCCCTCCCAGCACCTCCCGCCCACAGTGATCAGCTGTTCCACGGCATGCAGGAGGCGCTGCTGGAGGGAGAAGAGTGGGGATGGGGCACACTTGTGGGAGGGGGCAGAACTGGGGAGGAAGAGGCAGGGAAGGGTGTGGGGCCTTGGGAGAAGGGGCCAGGTGGGGACAGGGCCTGGGGCGGAGCGGAGGGGTTGAGCTTAGAGGAAGCTGGTGCCTGTGCCAACCCAGAGATTTGCATAGATTATTTCAGTCAAACTCTGGTTTATAATTTTTACTTCATGCCATGAAGGTTTCAACCTGAATCAAATACACAAATGGTATCCAACCCATATATGTGTGAGGTTCTCCCCCACTTCCTCCAGATGTGGATTCTCCTTTACTAGTGTCAGTGAAGGGGGCTTGTGATACTAAGCACCCCTGTATTCATACCTTATGACTTCTGTAATAATCTGTGCAGAATAAGTCTTGTGAGGCATCATTTGAAAACTAACTCACTGGTCACTGATATTATTGTGCGATATATGTACATGTTGGGTAATAAGAGTATGACTATGTGCTGGAATTATAACTAAATTGTGTTCAAACCAGGTATGTCAGAGGAGATGTTAAACAGGTATATCCTAAACAAAGGCATGTGTGTTTACCTCTATTTACATATAAGCAGTAAACAGACCCATCAAGGAGTGAAGGCAAACCTCACACTAACAAGCTGGGGAGGAGACAGCATGGCAGCTACCTGCAGGGGAGAAAAGCTTGGACTGGGGGGTTTTACTTTTCAGAAGAATTAATTTAAAAGGTTTACTGTTCTATAAAGACAGTGGGGGCTGAACCTCCAGTGATAAGCAACTGAATCAACTGATAGTATACAGTATTACTGCTTTATAAAAGCATATAGAGTGAGGTCTTTTCTGAAAGCTAATGACACACTGGTGATTATTTTCAGAGTAGCACCGTGTTAGTCTGTATTCGCAAAAAGAAAAGCAGTACTTGTGGCACCTCAGAGACTAACAAATTTATTAGAGCATAAGCTTTCGTGAGCATCCGATGAAGTGAGCTGTAGCTCACGAAAGCTTATGCTCTAATAAATTTGTTAGTCTCAAAGGTGCCACAAGTACTCCTTTTCTTTTTACTGGTGATTATATCATTGTGAGATGTATGTAACAACACCACATAAGGAATTATGGATGCTCATTGATATTAAGCTGTACAGTCTGCCCAATCAGGAGGGAAGGTTACAGCTACCTACCTTTCTCCTATGTAATTAAGCATGGTGTAATCAAACAAACAATGAAGGCCCATTTACATAGAACTCATGGAAATGGGACGCCCACAGGAAGTGAAGAACAGCTTCCTACCTCTTGAAACAAAGTCATTGAAATTTGGGAGATATAAGGAAGGACAGAAGCCATCTTTAGCATCCATCACTAGACAGACAAGCGAACAGAGGCCTTGAGAGCTGAGAAAGATGGGTCCTTCAACCAAGGAGAGGAGTTTGAAGTCCCTGGAACTGAATATAGATGAGAAACCTGCTTTGGTAAAAGATCTTTCACCTAAGACAACAAGGAAAGCCTTGTACTTTTGTGGAAGGCCCTGACTGAGGGAAAGTCAGCTATGGCTGGGAAAAAGAATGAGTGGTGAGAGAAACCATCTTGTACAAAGCCTGTATCTTGTTAGATTACGTTTTAGACTATTAGATGTGCATTTTCACTACTCTATGCTTGTAACCCTTTCTAACTTTATTCCTTTTACATCACCTAACCTATGTCCTATTGTTAATACATTTGTTTTACTTTACTATAAATCGACTTAGTGTGGTGTTTTAAGGGAAGGGTGTATTCACCCTCAGTTAGGTTAATAAGATGTGATGTGGTTTTGTGTCATTAAAAGGAACAAACAAACATTGTTATTTCTCTGAGCTGCCAAGACAGGCTGGCCACTTCAGGGCACACAGTTTTGGGGAAATCCAGAACTAGGAGTGTGTTGGGGTCACCCTGCAAGTAGTAACCCAGGCTAGTGGAAGCCAGTGATAATGTAGACAGGGTGCTGGGGTCAGAGTTGCTGAACCAGGCTGTCTAGCAAATAGACACTAAAGGTGTAACCTGCACAGGGGTGCTGGAATTAGGGAGCAGCAGCACCCCCTGGCTTTAAGTGGTTTCCATAAAATACAGAGTTTACAGTTTTGTTCAATGGCATTCAGCACTAAAAAATTATTCCAACACCACTGAACCTGCATGCTGGTACCAAGGTTATGAGCAGCCCAGGTTGGGAGCTACAACAGCAAAGCTTTGTGAGGCACCCACAGTTACAGAGCAGGCAGTGACACAACTTGGATTTGTCCCCTTGAACCATGACACCTTGTTACCCGCTAGGAACCCTCTTAGACTGCTCTCCCCTGGATTGCTACTTCAATTAGCTCTCCCTTCCTGCATTGTAATAGGAAGCAAGGGGCACTGTTGCCAAGAGTGTTGGGAAGGAGGAAGTGGCTATACTGCACTTGTTATGAAACTCTGCCAAACACAGAAGGCACACAATACACAGAGGATCTCTACTAGGCAAAGGGGGAACTTCAGGCAGTTCAGGTGAAATTCCCAAGCAGCCTGTGGCTGTTCATGAGCTTATGTACAGCCACCAAAATCAGCATCCACTTATTATAGTCACATTAACTTTGAGAATATTGGAAACTCTCCTATAGTTTATTTTTAGTACAAGATACCAAGCAGCATCACCCGCTGCAGCCCAGAGAGCGCAGCCATACCCAGCCCACCTCTTTAAAATCTCACCTAGAAATTTAAATAAAAAGAGGATTGTTGATCCTCTTCTGTCTAGAGCTGGGTGAATAATTGATTTTTCAGTTTGCAGATGGAAGATTTGAGTCCTCATCTCCCAGATGAGTACCTTAATCACTTTAATCGCCTCTGCGTGATTTGTCCAGGAAGAGAGTCTTTTATCAAGGGAAATCATGCATCACCAATCTATCAGAATTCTTTGAGGGTGTCAACAAAGATGGACAAGGCTGATCCAGTAGATATAGTGTATTTGGACTTTCAGAAAGCCCTCACCAAAAGTTCTTAAGCAAAGTGAACTGTCATGGGATAAGAGGGAAAGTTCTCTCATGGATCAGTAATTGGTTAAGATAGGAAAAAATGGTCAGTTTTCAGAATGGAGAAAGGTAAATAGTGGTTTCCTCCCAGAAAGCTGTATTGCGGACCAGTGCTGTTCAACATATTCATAAATAATCTGGAAAAAAGAGTGAGATAGCAACATTTGCAGATGATACAAAATGACGTCCAAAGCAGACCGAAAGGAGTTACAAAGGGATCTCACTAAACTGAGTGACTGGGCAACAAAATGGCACATGTAATTAAATGTTGATAAATGCAAAGTAATGCACATTAGAAAACAGTCACAACTATATATGCAAAATAATGGGGTCTAAATAGCTGGTACCACTCAAGATATCTTGGGGTCATCATGGATAGTTCTCTGATATCTGCTCGATGTGTTCCCATTAGGAAAGGGATAGATCAATGGTTCTCAAACTTTTATTTTGGTGGACCACTTGAAAATTGCTGACGGTCTCAGCGAACCACTTAATGATCTTCCCAAAGGTTGTTTGTACCATTAGCTAACTATTGTAAAGCACTTTGAATAAAAACCACTATATAAAAAAACCTTAATTAACTTTTTTGTTCTACAGATGAAAGCACACAATATCAGTAGACTTACCTTTCTAATGTGATGGGTGTGCGCTCTCCCCCTCACTGCAGCAGCCCCAAGCTGGGGCTAGGAAGGAGCAGGGTTTCTCCCCCGGCCATGGCAGCCCCCAAGCTGGGGCTGGGAAAAGTCATCTTATTTTCTGGCTGCCACAGCCCTGCATGTTCCAAATTCCCCCACCCCCTTTTTTCACCCCACTGCCCCCTCCCACCTATCCCTTATTCCCCACAAGGCCATCACCTCACCTTACATGTGCATCTTCTCCAGGGTCCAGGCACCTAATTAGTGGAGCTACGCCTGCATGGCTCTACTAAATAGGTGGGTGGTCCTTCATTCTTTTGTGTGCGGCCGCGAGGCGCGCACCTTAGAGGAAACTATTCATGGACCACCTGAATGGAGCTTGCAGAACACCAGTGGTCCGCAGACCAGTTTGAGAACCTCTGGGATAGATAATAAGACAGAAAATATCATAATGCTACTATATAAATCCATGGTATATGTGATGGGGCAAGGCCAGATGGCTATGGAAGAGTAGGGGGAGATAGATATATTAGCTCCAGGCTAAACAAATCCCTGGTACCAGGGTAAGTGGACAACAGGGGAGGGAATCACACGATGATTGCCTGTTCATTCCCTTTGAAGTATCTGGCATTGGCCACTTTTGGAAGACAGGATAGTGGGTTAGATGAACTATGGATCTGACCCAGTATGGCCATTTTTGGACTTATGTTCTAGTGTTCTCTCTCTCTCTCTTTCTCTCTGGCCCAATGAATATTGAACTATTTTATACAAAGTGGAACAGTTTCAACAGGAGAAATGGAGAGAAACCCACTCCAGAATAGCATATTGCCTGTTGGTTAGGATGTTCACATGGGAGGAGTAGATCTAAGTTCAAGTCCCTGCTGCACAGTGGGGATTGAAACTTGGTCTCCCACATCTCAAGCAAGTGTTATAACCACTACAATAAAGAGCTACAAAGGGGGACAGAAACACACAGTTAGCCTGGAAGAAGTTTTTCCCAGCCAAAACTAATCAGGTCAAATATGTGAATAGTTTCAGGTCAACAAACTGAATTTTTCAGCAAATAAACTACTAATTCAAACAAATGTAATGCAACTCTACTTCCATTTCCTTATATTCTTACGTCTTTTCTTATTCTGAAAGAAAAAATATGGAGATAAAACAACATACCTTCACAAAGGTATTCCTTAAACTAACATGCCTATTAAAAAAATACAAAGACGACCATGCAGTCTGGTTTCACAGTCTGAATCAGGCAATCAGTGATGCACTTCCATTTACAGTTCATTGCAAAGGCTTTTAATTGATTTGGTGTTTTTATTAGTATACCCGATCCAGTTCTTACTGGCTTGTTTGCTTCTAGTTCAATAGGTATTTCTTACTTGAAGGTTGGTTTTCCCTGTGCTGTTTCTGTCCTGTTGTACTTTAAAAACAAAAACAAAAAGTGAATGGGTGGTATTTCCTTTCACTTCCAATTCCTGAATTCCAATATTCCCTTCCTGGGGAATTTGAAATTGATGGCCATGTAATACACTTTACTATTCTTGGTGGGCTGTAAATGTCACTGGTTTCTCCATATAATTTGTCATTATTAGTTTGTATTTCATCCGAGTGGTATTTTAGAGGTTAGAGAATTAACTTTTTCTATGGGTTTCAGAGTAGCAGCCGTGTTAGTCTGTATTCGCAAAAAGAAAAGGAGTACTTGTGGCACCTTAGAGACGAACAAATTTATTTGAGCATAAGCTTTCGTGAGCTACAGCTCACTTCATCGGATGCATTTGGTGGAAAAAACAGAGGAGAGATTTATATACACACACAGAGAACGTGAAACAATGGGTTTATCATACACACTGTAAGGAGAGTGATCACTTAAGATGAGCCATCACCAGCAGCAGGGGGGGGAAAAGGAGGAAAACCTTTCATGGTGACAAGCAAGGTAGGCTAATTCCAGCAGTTAACAAGAATATCAGAGGAACAGTGGGGGGTTGGGTGCGGGGGAGAAATACCATGGGGAAATAGTTTTACTTTGTGTAATGACTCATCCATTCCCAGTCTCTATTCAAGCCTAAGTTAATTGTATCCAGTTTGCAAATTAATTCCAATTCAGCAGTCTCTCGTTGGAGTCTGTTTTTGAAGCTTTTTTTGTTGAAGGATGGCCACTCTTAGGTCTGTAATCGAGTGACCAGAGAGATTGAAGTGTTCTCCAACTGGTTTTTGAATGTTATAATTCTTGACGTCTGATTTGTGTCCATTCGTTCTTTTACGTAGAGACTGTCCAGTTTGGCCAATGTACATGGCAGAGGGGCATTGCTGGCACATGATGGCATATATCACATTGGTAGATGCGCAGGTGAACGAGCCTCTGATAGTGTGGCTGATGTGATTAGGCCCTATGATGGTATCCCCTGAATAGATATGTGGACAGAGTTGGCAACGGGCTTTGTTGCAAGGATAGGTTCCTGGGTTAGTGGTTCTGTTGTGTGGTTGCTGGTGAGTATTTGCTTCAGATTGGAGGGCTGTCTGTAAGCAAGGACTGGACTGTCTCCCAAGATCTGTGAGAGTGATGGGTTGTCCTTCAGGATAGGTTGTAGATCCTTGAGGATGCGTTGGAGAGGTTTTAGTTGGGAGCTGAAGGTGATGGCTAGTGGCGTTCTGTTGTTTTCTTTGTTGGGCCTGTCCTGTAGTAGGTGACTTCTGGGTACTCTTCTGGCTCTGTCAATCTGTTTCTTCACTTCAGCAGGTGGGTATTGTAGTTGTAGGAATGCATGATAGAGATCTTGTAGGTGTTTGTCTCTGTCTGAGGGGTTGGAGCAAATGCGGTTATATCGTAGAGCTTGGCTGTAGACGATGGATCGAGTGGTATGATGTGGATGAAAGCTAGAGGCATGTAGGTAGGAATAGCGGTCAGTAGGTTTCCGATATAGGGTGGTGTTTATGTGACCATAAACTTTTTCTATGTTCACCTATTGGTCGCATTCTTATGCTGTCCTTTTAATTGAGTAGTGGGAACACCTTGGCAAATCTAGTGTAGTTAAGTTTTGTCTGCTTTGATTCTTTCATATCTTTTTTTGGGAATTAGTGAATGGACCTAGTGTTAAAAGTTTTCTGTAAACAGTAACAATGTTTTTGACTTTCTTTTCATCAGTATGTTGAATGCTTATGATGATCTATTTTTAGGTATGGATCAGCACCGGTGATTAAGATGTTCTCCTACAGTGAAAATTAAGTGGTATGTCTCCACCTTTGCTCATGGTTTCTTTCTCTGGTATCTCCTTTGTCTGAGATTATTTATTCTAGATGTTTTCCCATATATGGACAGATGTCACACTGCTCTAGGTAGTGCCACAACTATGTGCTTTCTTACTACTTCATTCTCCAATAATGAGTGTCATCTGATACCAGGTAGTCCCTCAAAAATATGGCTTAACTTCTGTTGAAACCCCTCGGCAACTTGACGCATTTCCATAGGCATTCACATTACTGATTTATGGAACCACCATACCAGCTCTTCCCTCTATTGGCACAGGCTGCCCCAAATACATTAAAAAAAACCTCACAGATGCTCCTCCTTCCTCTCATGTTTTTTTTAAGATGATGCTGATATTCCTTAAACCAACAGCAGCCTTGTGTCTTATTCAAGGAGCATTTGCTGCTTAGGTATTTCTACTGCTCATGGTCCCACTTTTTTTGACATCAGCAAATTCCTAAGTAACAGGTGGGTGCTGTACTGGCCACCATGAAAAAGTCAAAATTTACAAAAAGTTACTTACCACCCTATGGTATCCGAGTTACAATACTGGAGATTTTCAATATACTCAGAACAGTAATTAACTATCTGGCTTCTATTGCCAAAGACATTCTTAATGGTGACTGCTCAACCTGTAAAAAGCAAAGTAGTAGAGAGGAGCAGCCCACTCTCTCCCTGTGATTGGCTGATTAGTCATTTTGTCCCACAGTTTTAGAAAAAAGCAACAATGAGTATAACACCAAAAAAGTGAATATTAAGCAGGAGGAACTAGTTGTCACAACAACAAAAGATACTTTTGTGAATAAAAGTGATGGTATTTTGGTACTTTTATCATAATCCATGTATATGTATTTTTACAAGCCTCTTATGTAAACATCTCTCTCTCTCTCTACATAGGAGTTTTTGCGAGTTTCTATTTAGAAGGTAGAACAATGTAAACTCACTTTTACTATCTTAGAATTTTGCTATTCAAATTATCTGTTATCCAAACATCCCCAGATTTTGCCCCTCTCAATTCTGAGGGATTGGGGAGGTTTTTGTAGTTATTTTGCTTATCAACATTGCTAAAACTCTTCCAAAAATGAAATGATAAATGATTCCTGTTTAATTCTATCATGCAAGATTAATGGGCAACTGGTCAATAATCCATTCTTTCATTTTACTCTGTGTATTTTTAAGTGGAGGCAGCTGTGCTGGGGTTGGGTACAATGTGTTCCAACTTCAGTGAATCACTGATAATCTTTGCATAACCAGGGCCAAACTATTAATATATCTAATTAGAAATTCAGTCTGAACTAAGTCCCTTTGGAGAGAACATGGATTTTGAGCAGGAAAGCTACAGCCCTAACCTCAGTCTCAAAAATGACTAGGAAATATGGAAATAAATCATTCCTGAAATTTTTACAGGGGTGATTTTAATCTAGAAAGTGTGACCCCTAGATTTGCTCCATAATGCGGAGGTACAAACAAACAAACACCACAACCCCAAAGTTTTTTTTAAACTGATAATGTATGGAAATTCCAAATACATCATTGGAGGATGATGAATATATAACTATTTAACAAGATAAAGAGGTGGGAGATTGGTAATATGTACCAATACACTAGGCACATTTCTTTAGGATTTTCTGCTGCACAGCATCTGATTCATTTCACTTTTTCGGTTCATGATTACGTGGTATGTGCTTTTCTTTTTAACAGGTTCATGACAACAGTTCTGCTGTTTATTATGAATGAAAAGAGTTTCAGCACACAGATGACTATGTGAAAACAGTGAAAATGTGAAAATACTGTAGTTATGCAGGAAGCTGAATATTGTAGCAGAAATGACAATGTCCACCATAGGTAAGGTTTCATAACAGTTTCCATTGTAAATCCCTGTTTTCATTAAGAGCTACTTTTCAAAAACTTTTGCTTTCAAGGGTGAAATTTTCCAGGCTTGTCTCCCACTGTAGGTGCTTTGGTTTGGAAAGGCTAAGCACAACCAATTAAGCTGCTTTTGAAAAGGGGAAGAGAGTGAAAAATATTCTTGTGACATTTTCTGAACAGCTTGCGTAGAAACTACATTTACATCAGCTTTCCCTGGACAAACAGAAAGAAGTTGTAAAGAAATAAATTAAAAAAAAAGGTTGTTTCCAGACTTGTGAATTCCTTCAAGTTTGAAGGAATGAAACAAGACATAAAAGAAAGGTAAAGAGCTCTTTAAAACTGAGATTGTATACCCCAAGAATGCTAATATGCCACATTTAGTAGAAAAACTGGACTATAGTTCCTAGGCACAATAGTAATACAAATAATAAGTACTATCACCTATCTCACTATGCTTGTATTTATAACTGAAAAATATTCAATATTCCAGTTCAAAGTTGCCCTTAATTTTAAAAAGTCTCCAGGAATTTTCTCCAATAATCTCTCTCTAACTTCTGTTGGTGAAAGAATCTTCTCGATTAACCATCTGGCCATTCAAATAACTTTCCTGTATTTTTCTGCCTCATGCACCATCGATCTATTTTCAAATCTTATTTGGAAAACCACCTCTTTCTCCTTAGTCTATGTATTTTGTAATACCACCATCCCTCTATTTCATATTTTACAGATAACTGCAATTGTATTATTTAATCCTGTAGCATGTCATGACAAATAGCCTGAACCTACTGCTCTTAATTAAATAAGCATTTCCTGTTGACTTCAATAAAACTATTAAATGTCAGGGCTGCAGAAGTTTAGGATGCCATAGCTTCTGTTAAAGACAATATGGAAAATGAAGCTGCATTGTATTGCTTAAACTGATTCCTTCAATAATATCACTTCCAACTTGAGGTGCAGGGTCTAGTGTCCATTTTTCCTGTCACTTCGTTTAGGTTGAATCCCTACCCTGTCCTCAACAAAGCACACATTACTACCCCTCCTAAGAGTTTAGTGTATAGACTCACTCTCTGTCTGGGGTTTGACTTAACTGACAATTCATTAACACAACAAACTTCAACCTAAAATTCCTCAGAGACTTTGGCTGTCTTTGCAATTTCCACCGAGTCCTTCTCTCAGTTGGCTCCCTAGTTCCATTTCTTGGAGACCCACTCTCAGCTCCCTGAGATCCTGAATTAACAAGCTGCACATGCCACAATTAGTCAACAACTCCAGCACCATTAGACACTAACACTTGGCCTTCTCTACATGCAAAAGTTGCTCTCATTTATTTACGTCATTCTAGAGCCTCTCAAAATCAATGACTGTCCATACAAAGTCTTTACACTAGTTTAACTACAACAGTTTTTAAATCAATTGAGCTAAATCAGTACATCTTGTGTGGACAGACTGGGCCTTAATGACAGGTTAGCGCAAGAGTCCTGCCACTCTGTTACAGAATCCCTTCCTGTTATTTCCTTGTATAGCGGTGTGTACTTCCTTTGAGTAACCATTAATAATTTTCCCTGTGTGTTGAATTTTTTGAATATTGCAATGAAAATACATGTAAAAAGGATTGGAGGTTGATTGATTAAGTAGTAGAATTTTCAGTGCCTCAGTACTGGGGACTTATTTCCATTTTTGGCCTCCTTCATACTTTTGTTGGTTATAGAAACAGATGGTCATGTTTTATGCCCCAAAAGTGGAAAAATCCTATTTCATTGATTGACTTAATTAAATTGTGTTAGTCGCTGTCCAAAGGGCGCCACTGCTTTTTTCAGTTGGTCACTTGCAGAGGGACTAGGTACTTAAGGAGCAAGTGGATAGGGACAGATGGAAGTAACGAAACCTGGGGTCTAGACCAAGCTGAGACTTTGAAGCACAGAGAGATTAAAAGATGTATGCAGCTACCCAATCCGTAAAACAGAAATAATGCTTGCCATCTTTGAAATATGCTTGGAAATGTGTGTGTGAAAAACACTATATCATGATTATATACAATTACTGCTTTAGAGGCCAGACAGCTGTTTCTTTCCAGTGCTATGATGTATGCATTTTTCTCAGAAATACCCTAACAACCTTCAGGGTTCTAAAGCCATTTTGGACAAGAAAAGGCAATCAATTCGTGAGTCTGAAAGTGGTTGGTGCCCTCCCAAAAATATATATATAAAATATAAATAAATATATATATTTTTGGGAGGGCACCAACCACTTTCAGACTCACGAATTGAGTATTAGGGTATTTCTGAGAAAAATGCATACATCATAGCACTGGAAAGAAACAGCTGTCTGGCCTCTAAAGCAGTAATTGTATATAATCATGATATAGTGTTTTTCACACATAGATTTCCAAGCATACACACACACTGTTGATTTAATTGCTTACATATTTATTGGATCATGATCATTTCCAATATTGTTGGTCTGTATTCAGAGCCTTCACACCCTTCTAGAGTGCTTAATGTTCTAGAGCTCTAAAGACTGTCTGTGCAGTGCCACAAGTCAAATGACAAGTCCAGTCCTCAACACCAAATGTGTGCATACGTTCACTGACAAACATGTCTGTATCATTGCCTTCACAGAAATCTGAGTAAATGAGAAAATATTAAATTTTATTAAACAAAAAAAATGGCCAGCTCTGCTTTGCAAAACATACAACGCTAATTTAAACTAACCAACCAACAATGCTCAACCATGTAGTGCTCCATGCTAGTTATTGACTCCCCTGTGCCACAGAAATACTTAGAAGAGGAGTTTCTTCTCCCTTCATATCACTGAAAGCATAAAAGGCAGTAAAGTGCATGAGAATCTTGGTCTTAACATACACAATTATGTATATGAGGTATGCATGCAATTGTTCACCTAATTTATATGCAATTATGATTACAAAAGCAAATGTGGCAACTGCACACGCAGAAATCTAGATAGACATGGAATTGGACATTTTGCAAGCAGCTATCCAATTTTGTGTAGCTCTCCTGGTAACTGTACATGCAAATTGGGTGGGCAATTACACATTTCCTCAGTTTTTTTCCCCTAGTCTTCTAAAACAGTCACTAAAGTCTACAGCCTCGTATACATTCAAAAGTATGGCCTCTTTGGCTTTCTTCAAGAGCAGCCGATGGTGAGTTTGCTGACACAATTGTTTTAGATTCCTTCACAATCCATGGCCATTCTATTTCAAGGTGCTTTTTTGGGGTCGGAGGGAGGAGAAGGGGATAAAGGAATATTGAACATTCAGCAAATTCTAAAGCCAATGTTTTTCCATTTAGGGCTTTGTAAAAATACCCAACAGAGGAGACGTATGATACAACAGTTCCAAATAGACATGACTAAGGTGAAATATTGCCAGCTTTTCAGTATTTTGCTTTAATTTGGGCAGTATATAATCCTTATCACTCCCTTTGAGTCACCAAAGCATATCTAGCTCTCAACATGACAGAGCACTGGGATTCAGCTAAGAAGAAAAGGAAAATAAAAACTTTTCCTATCCATCTGAAGATAATGTTGGCAGAAAAGTGGCACTACTTCAGCAGATGAGATTCCCATAAGATGCTGCCAAGCAGAAAATGCTAAAGGAAACTGCCAAAAGAAATAAAGTACTGGACTATAAATTTAAAGTATCAACCAGACAGAAGAATCAAAAGAAATTGGAGAATTTATTAAGATTAACAAATTTAAATGGAGAGACAGGAAGAACACACAGTTTGTCTTCAATGGGAGAATGCCAACAACTCTTAAAAAAATAAGAGAAACTCCTTTTCCAATAATGTGATGACCCTGGGATTCAAAGTCAATGTAATAAGAGAAGAAAATGCTGGATCTTAGGGATACAAGAAATCACTTAAAAGGGTGATTATATCACTGCCCTCACAAAACCTGCAATATACATAGTAAGTTTTATAAAAAAACCAAGAGCCAGGTATTGACTAGATCTATTACTGCAGTCTATATTGTTGTTCATCAACATACTCCAAAGATTTATCTACAAAGAATGGTTGTAAGATACTCCTCTTGAAACCTCACAGTCAAACTTTTGAAGGTGAAAGCATAATCCAATTTTAAAAAGTTAATTCCACACTGCAGGAATCTAGGTCGGAAACTGGTAACCAGCAAAAATTTGGGTAAAAAGGGAAGTCACTCAGTTTTTGTTGTGGTAGATAACTAGCTCAAATTCTCTCTAAACAGAAATACTCCAGAAAACAGCAGCCTGAGGATCCCTAGTACTTATTTGTCAGAATTCAAAGTTTTAATTTTTTATGCATACGCATCTTTTTATGTTTAATATCAAGGCATTCATTCACTAGCAAAGAAGATAACCAAATATCTCCACCCAAATCCAATATAAATATCTGGAAGATCTTAGACTGTAACAGTCACCTTGAATTCTGAAGGCCAACTGCAGTGCCTCTAGGATGTCTCTGTTCATCACTGGTTTAGGGAGGCAAGTGACTCAAGACAATTTAAGAAATTAGATATCTAGTAGATTAGAAACCAATGATTTTATATCTTTCATATATCTCTCAGCACTTTCTAAATTATCAGATTCAATGGCTATGTATGCAAAGATCGTAGCTCTTATATTCATCAAAATGCTACACAAGCAGTCCTGTTTTATTGAAAGAAGGAACACTGGCCAAGACAGCAGGTGTCTCCTTTGCTTTCTTCATAACATTCCAGTGGCCAGATCCTCAACCTGTGTAAATAGAAACTTGCCTGCAATTACCTGAAAAGTTATTTTTCTTCAAGTAATGAAGTCCACAGATCCATTACAATGGGTTCTTCAGCCTGCTTTCAGCTTGAGGGCAGAATCAGAGCAGTCAGTCATTGGCAGCAGATGGATGCCCTACCTCCTGCAATTATCTCCAGTCAAGACAACTTCCACAGCTAAGATAATTCAATTCTACTTTCTTAAATTACAGGATTGTGTTAATATATTTTGAGGCAAAACCACAACAATTTCTCCAACCTTAGAGCATGTGAAATTCTCCCCAATGAAAACAAACCCAATTCTTCAGATGTCCATTTCCATCTTTATTCTTGATGATCCACAATGGGCTGAATCTCTGAACCTTATTACACAAAAAAGGAAATTTTCAGGTAAGCGGAGACATTTTTCTATTCTTCATCATGCTAAAATCCACAGATCCATTACCATGGGGATTTCATGGCTGTCTCTCTCCAAGGTGGAAAGCAGAATAACCATTTAAATACGGTAATTCAAAATGAAGTGTATTGTACATCTTCCCCTGGGCACTAAGGCATGGAGAATATTTCTGGAAAAAAAAAGATTGACTAAACATTAAATAAGTAATATAGAATTAGGTTAACATGTACTGATGGCCTTGGAACCTCCGGGCTGATTTCAATGCGGAAAACATGATTTCTCTAACCTATGATAGTCAGTGCTCCTAATGACTGGACTTTGATACTTAACAGAAGGAACAATATTTGTTGAATTTACTTTGGGAATGAATGCTATAATTATTGTGAGGACTATTTGTCTGAAGTAAAAGTTCTACACTGGGTCTCAAAGAAAGCTCCCAACTTCAAAAACTTGTCTTAATGGAGATAGTAGCTATTGAAAGATCTACTTTAATAGACAAAATAAAATACTTCCTGCTGGGGTTGTACCTTCATAGTTCTATACGGAATAGAATGGAGGTTCCAAGGTCATGCTGTATGACTTTGTTGGGCTGAAATAAGGGATGTTATCTTATACACCAACATCAAGGCCCTCCTGGTTCACTTGTCTAAAGCGGATTTTGCACCAGTCATAATTCTACTTGTTGACTTCTTTCTAGGGTCCATGACACTTCATCCAAGTATCCATTTTCAATCTGTCTAATCCTGGGGGAAAGTTTAGAGGTTTTGCTTTGCAATATCAGACCCCTCTGTACAGCATCAGTAGGTCTCATATGAACTCTTGTTCTTTGGAACAAGTTTGTGTAGATCAGCATTCCGAATCAACAAGAATTGGATTTTTGTTTCTGTGACACCACTTGTTTTCCTTCATGTCCATATTCACCTTCTGTTAGCATTCTTCTGAGATGAGATCGTGCACTTGATATTATTCTTATGCTCACACAAGATCTATGATTAACTTCCTTGGCACCATGTGTCTATGTTGATCATTAATCCAAGATACTCCAGGAACCATATCACTGTGTACTCTTTCAACTTTCTTTTTGTACAGACCCCAATCAGAAAAATTGTCCTGGAAGAGATAAAAGTGAACAAACAAGATAAAGTCAGTAATACCACCATGATCCTGGAAAAGACCCTGGTGGTAACTGTCAGATCAAATGGTAATGAACAAAGTTTAGAAAAGAAAAAAGTTGCCACCCATAAAAAGAGAAGAATTGTCTATGGGGATGTGAAGATAAGCCTCCTTTAGGAGCTAAATGTTTCTGACAGAGCCCTGCGCTGTTTGTTTCCAATTCTCTGAGGCTAGAAGTTGGATGGGGAGCAGTTGGTATTGCTCCTATCTGAAGTGAAATTATGGGTGACTGAATTAATGTCCTGGTATTTCCATGGATTACTAGAGACTGAGAATGGGACAAAGCTCTTTCCTGTTTCTCTTGCACATCTTCACAGAGTACCCCCTGGACAATGTCCAATGACCTCAGATTGACCAGAGCTAGAGGTAGCCATTTACTTCCAAATTGAAAGAACCTAGCACTACTCAGGGTTCTAACGCCAGACTGGGCTGGTGGGGATCTCCTGAATTTGTTCTAACTACCCCCTGCAAAGTGGTATTTTCTTCTGCTGTACTCCACAGACTGCTTCAACTTGCCATATATAACCTTTATTACTTTATATGTTTCTGACAGGCCAAATTCCCTGACTACCAGTGAATTTCAACTAAACACTTCAGCCATTTCCAAGAACCAGGCTAGGGAAAAATACATTATTTTGCCTATTGTTATTTGGTACCCCCATGATTTGGAGCAGAGACTTGAAATTGGGTGGCCAATTAAAATCCACTCATATCTGGCCAAGAGTAAGTCTGAAAAACTGCAGTTTGCACATGCTCAGAAGAGACTTAATAGAGCTTTACAGCTAAAAATCTCTGAAGATTCTGTCCTCACTGAACATGCTCAGGCTTCTCAATTCCTTGTGCAGACTAAACTGTACATGTGCCACCCCCACAGAACAGCTGAGCTGAATTTTCACTGTAGTTGCTTCTCTTCTCCAAAGAGTGAGGCTGGGCACTGGAAATGAAAGCAGGGAGCCTGTCTTTACTGTGCTCTCAATTACTCCACTTCTGGCATTCATGCTCTGTGGAGGAGGAAGCTGTCTGATTTCAATGCAGAGGGGAATAAAACATGATCGGGGTTGCCAACTTTCTAATGGCACAAACCAAACACCCCTTACCCAAGGCCCTGCCCCACCCCTTCATCCCCCCTCCCTCCATCTATCACTCTCCCCCACCCTCACTCACTTTCACTGGGCTGGGGCAGGAGGCTGCGGTGTGGGAGGGAGATGAGGGCCCAGCTGGGGGTGCAGGCTCCAGGTTGGGGCTGTGGATGAGGGGCTTGGGGGTGCTGAGAAGGGCTCTGGGCTGGGACAGAGTGTGGGGGGGCCTCTGGCTGGGGGTGCGGATGAGGGGTTTGGAGTGCAGGAGGGGACTCAGGGCTGGGGTAGGGAGTTGGAGTAGGTGTGGGGTGCAGGCTCCGGGAGGGAGTTTGGATGTGGGAGGAGACTCTGGGCTGGGGCACGGAGTTGGGGTGCAGGGATACCAGTGGTGACTGCAGCTCACAGGAAGTGGCCAACATGTCTCCTCAGCCCCTAGACGCATAGGCGGCCAGGGAAGCACCGCACACTGCCTTCACGCCTGCAGGCATTGACCCCATAGCTCCCATTGGTCATGGTTCCCAGCCAACGTGAGGTGTGGAACCAGCACTTGGGACAAGGGCAGCACATGGAGCCTCCCTGGCCGCCCATGGACCTAGGGGCCACAAGGACCTGGTGGCCACTTCCAGGAGCTGCGTGGAGCCAGGGAGCCTGTCTTAGCCCCTGGTCCCCCGCTGCACCACCAATCCCAGCTATCTGGACTGGAAGGTAACATGAAAAGTGACTATAATGAAATAAATCAAGAAAAACATATGTAATGGCTCATAGCCTTTCTGGAAACACTGACCATGAAATATACTTGATTTTAAAATAATGGGCCTTAAGAATCTAGGACAGCCAATCTGTGTCTTTAGTGATACAACAATCATATATTCAGACTAAAATTCTGTATTTACCCAAGTGCCTTTCTTTCTTAATTATTGTATGAGGAAAAGCACTAAAAATTGCTATTAAATCAAAACAAAGTACATATGACAGCCATATTTATAAAAAAATAAATGTGCACATTGTGTATATTCTTTATATATCAAGAAAACTCAGATAAGCAACCTGAGCTAAGAAGAGAAACAAGCCATAGGAAATGGGACAAAAATTGCATACTCGTTATATCATGAGACTGAAGTACCACCATGTAAAGCCAGGCCATATCACATAAATAGTGATACTGGACTGTACCTATCCCCAGCACTGCTTCTCTATACCCTTTAATAGAGTACCATTACATGGTGCTAGTCCACATTATTGGTCAATTGAACTCTAAAGATAAAGAGCAAGTAACTCAATCCTCAGCCCTGGACTGGCCCCTTTCCTCTGAAGGACAAAGAGGGCAGAAAGCTGAAAACTCCTAGCTTTGGATTCCCCTTGCATAATAGGATTCATTGAGCAGTTTAACTGGCTCAACACCACTCTCTCAGAACATGCCTGAGCAAGAAAGGATCAAAGCAGACTTCACTCTGACTATCCCCAGCTGGCCACTTGGGGGCCAAAGGAAGCAGGCTGACCTTAAACTACACTGAAATGGCCCCTAGCCATCCTCAAGGTCAGGAAGCCACAAATTGCTCCCCACATAATCATCAACTGTATCATGCAATTATGGGTACAACAGACAGTAATGAACTTGGGGTGTTTTTCCCCTCTCTCTTTCAAGAGCTACTGTGTCTCATAACCCACTGTTCCAGTTCTCTAACCAGCATTGTAATATCAGACATCTTGCACCAGTACTCTTGTGAATCAGTAAGTGCAAGCTTTAATTTGATGAGTCATGATATAAACATTTCTGGTTAGAATTGCTGGAACAAAAAAAGAATTTCCTAATAAGTTAATTCTCTACGAAATAATATTCCACATACTGTAGCCAGTTTTCATATTAGTTTCCTCCTCTTCCATATAACATATCTATAAAACATGAAGTATCATTATACTAAATGCTGAAAACTGATTCACTGGCTACAAAAATGGCTTCTTGAATTCCCATGTTTATTATCTCTCATGAGACTCTATACTTAAACTGGGTGGACTGGATATGGATTCCCTCTGTAACTGTCAGCCCTGCAAACTCATCTTGGGATCAGCAAGGCAAGCTCCATTTCTTTCTGGCTCAGATATCACCAGTAAAACGTTTGTTTGTGCTGAAACTTCATTAAAAATCCTCAAACCAAAAAAAACCTAAATTATGTTAAACAGGAGAAAAGGCTCAGAGCACACATCAGTATACAACATTACAAGAATCTTTTATTTATCCCCAAAATATGCATTACAAACCTAGAAATACAGAGGTAAGTTTAAACATAAAAGAAACCCAAACGTATGAAGGTATGGAAATGTAGAGTTAGATGGCACCCAAAAAACCTTAAATCTGCCTCTCAGGGATACCATGAGAGAAAAATGTTAAAACCACCACTAATGCTTCTTTTAAAAAAAAAAACAGTTTAATATAGTTTGGGACCACAAACACTAGTTGCCTTAATTGCAACCATCCAGTTATTGCACCCTGCAGTACATTATTGGCATTGCATGAACAATGAAAGAAATCAGAAGTAAGGGAACAGATGTTAATAGACAAAGCACGAATTCACAAGTGGCCTTGTAAAGAATATGTAGCTAGCAGCTAAAGAAATAGTAAGAAGAAGAGTAATGTGTGATAAGCATACAGCTGCAGCTTCGCATACTAGCACAATTGGTAGTGCATAGTTAGCTCTTGATCTATACAGGGATTGATTCACAAAATTAGTACGCCAATCAAAGTGTGTGATACAATTTACAATGTATATAATCGGATTTATAATTATGTACTTTGGAATTTGTGGACAAAACCCATGCCCCCTACACCTGAGCCTGATCACCCCAGGTGTAGCTTTATGAAATGCCAATAAAGAAATCTCACTGATGAGACCAGATTCAAATTGAGTTTTTGGATTCCAGAAAATTGGATAAAGTGTTCTCCAAGAGCTGGATGAGGTGTTCTGGATAAACTGAGTGGAGAAAATCTTGGAGGGAATCTCAACATACATCAGCCAAACTACAGAGTGATAACATCATTGACAAAGATTAACCCCATGTGTGCCTCGTGTTGTAAGACCCATTTCTTTTCACAGACCTTCCTTCAATTCTGAAGTCTGAAAGTAGTCCAATGTCATTTCTCTTGGAAGACATTCACACAGGCTTATTTACTTCAGGAAGGAGGCTAAAATGAGGGATGGGAGATGCAATTTGATCTCTTTTTGAGATCATTTCTATTTTAGATACCACAGTAATGCATGTGCTAAAAATGCTTAGACAGACAGAAATACAAGTGGCTTCATGTTGCAAATGAGTTATGCATACAAACTTCATATTGCCTTTAAAAAAAAAACGACCATACATTCCAAGCCAAGAAATAGAAATCTTATCTAAAAATCCAGAAGATAAGAAGGATATTTGTGGACAAAATGGATAAAAGAAGAACTAGAAAACAAAAACTATTTCTTTCTGAATTTCCAGGCCAACGGTCACTGAGTTCTGTGGAAATGCCCTGCTTTTCTCCTAGCGGAAAGAGTATTACCCTGCAGTGACCGAGTGATCTAGGAGTGGCCTCCCCAGGAAATTCAGTTAGATTGTCCATAACATTTTACTATCAAGGATATTAATATACCAGATAAGGATATTAATACACCGGACACCTGGTATATTTTTGCTAAGCAGCAGTGCATGCAGCACCAGGCAAACATAACTGAACAGACAGAGGAAGTCACCTTGGTCAACAAAATCAGAACAGGTAAACCTTGTATCAGATAGACAGAATGTAAATCCCTTTCAGAAAAGTATTTTTCCCTCCTTTGACTTATGGTGCTGTATTAGTAAATGAAGAATGCTAGATCAGTCTAAAACCTATTATCCACTATATTATATTTTACCACATTATTAAAACAAATGCATCATAAAGGTGCTATATTTCTGCTAAATCTATAAGGGCAGACAAAAATAAAGTTCTTCAAACAAAAGTATTCATGGAAATAGCATCAACAAAACTCCATTTGTAGATATAGCCATGTTTATTTTAGCAGCTAATCTCTCTCTTGGACATAACTACCCCTTCTTAAGTTAAAATAAAGCAGCAGCAGCACTGAGTGAAGATTTACCAAGGTTTCTTTTCAAAGGGTTGCTTTTTTTTTATTAATCATAGCAGACTACTTTGCGTTTCATTGTAGGTTATTATGCCATGGGAGTGAAACTAGTCAGTTGTCACCCCCACAATGTCAGCAGAGTCTGGAAATGTTCAGGCTGTTAACTAGCAATTTTTCACATCATTGTTAGAGCTTAGTGAACACAGACATTTTTGTGAAGGCTTCAGAACTCCAATTTAAATTCCTGGTGCAAGGCACTAATGACAAACTAGAAATCATGGTCTTCACTGATTTTTCAAATGTATGTGATCCGTTCTAAATATTACATATTGTGGGAGATTTCCATTCATTTTACTATAGCCCCAGTCAAGGAACTTGGGGATGTGTTGATTTAGTTGGGATCCCGCTAGCATCTCTGAGACACCAGATGGTACACCTGGCCAACACTGAAGCAAAATGTGGTTTTGAGAAAAGAAGAAAATATTGTGCACTGTACCAGTGCTCAGAAAGACTATTACTTTGATAAAATATTTATATGTCATACCCTTGGTTACTAATAATATTTACCATTTAACTCAACTAAAACTAAAATTGCCAAGGGTTGTTTTCTCCCAAGGAACATGCCTCACAGGTGAAGATTTTAACAAGTTTTCAAATATATTAGGAGAAACAGATTCTAAACTATCACATGGTGGCATAAAACTGCAAGAGCTTTGCCGTCATATACCATATTTGTACATTTCCGTCACTTACTAGTTCTATATTCTGTAACAAATCTTTTTTATATTGCTCCTTTATTAGGCATCCCTTTCTCTCCCCCTTCCCCCCCCATAGTTGACTAATAAAATTGAGTGGTAGGGACATCACCATTGTTTAGTTGACTGAAAATGCTGTAATAAAATACACATCTACTTTCATGTATTTTTAGATCAGTGTCATGGGGTTTCTATGGAAGTGAGCTGTAGCTCACAAAAGCTTATGCTCTAATAAATTTGTTAGTCTCTAAGGTGCCACAAGTACTCCTTTTCTTTTTGCAAATACAGACTAACACGGCTGCTACTCTGAAACATGAAAAATTATGTGACGTTAAATAAAGAATAAATTTGTTACAGTTCATGCAATTGTTATTTATTTTAAGAGAGCATATTATACCATACACATTTTTAAAGAATATAATTTTCTTCCCCCAAAATGCTAAAAAATCATAAATATTTTGACTTAGTCACCATGTCCCTATAGTTCCAGACAGTTTACATATCTGAGCGACTTCTCCCCCAATATAGGCCATTCCTCCTAAAACTGGACTGCACAAAGCATTTGAAATTATACTACAGGAGACAATCCATTATATTTCTCTCTCTCTAACTTCTGATTGTATTCTTTCTTCCACATCTGGAATCCCATGGGAGGCTGACCAACAGATGTTTACACTTCATTGACCTATTCATCACAATCTCAGGTAGATTAGAGGAATATCATTATTTCAGAAAATCTGCAGTACACAAAGATTTGTGGAGGCTACTAACCTTAAACAGCTAATGTTCAGCGCAGCATAATGCACTATGATCTCAGCTCCAGAACAATACACTATAATATCCAGATCAAGCCAGCAATTCAGTTTATACTGCTGCAATTGCACTGTTTTAAAAATTAATTGAAATTGTACTTGACAATGTCATATTATACTGGAGAAGCGTCACCATAGTTAAGGTTGCATCATGACTTGTGCTTAAAATCCTTCTAAATCCTCTAAAATCAAAATGCTTAATTAAATTGCTTTGAAATTTGGCGTGCCTCAGGATAGTACAGGACAGGGTTAGTGACCTAAATTTGGGGCCATTTGAGCTGGGGTTGTGGAAATATAAGACCTGAAAAAATATCTATTTTGCAAAAAGTTTCTAGGTATATTTTGTTTTTTTTTCTCAGAGCTAGAGATTAAACTATTCATGTAATACAGGACAACAAACAAACTTAACACAAAGTTAAAGTTGCATGGTGGTATATCATCCCCTGGCAGAATGCCGAGTTGAACAAAATTTCTGAAAACCAGGAAATGCAGTTAAGATTTCCACGCAACATTAACTCTGCCTTCTTTCAGACATGCCCCGATGCATCCCTTTACGGTGCCATCCCAAAGATGCTGAAACATGAAACCTTAACCGTGTGTTTCCTGGTTCTAAGAAGTTGGAATTTTGCTCAGCTCAGTATTCTGCAAGAGGACAACATACCACCAAACATCCTTAATTGCACATTGGCATTTTTTCCATGATTTAATCTTCACAGGCATGTCAGACTTGGACAGAATCATTTGCACATTCTTGGCTGAGAATCCTGTCTTTAATATTCACAATTTAGAAACGCATGTGCTACCTTGGCACCTTACACCCAGGCCCATCTGTTCAGATGGCATGAAGTCTGCTCACAAGTTGGTCAGATGGTTGCTCTACGGCAGTATTTCTCAATGATTGGTCCATGGACCGGCACCAGTACCTGAGAGCTCCCTGACAGAGAGTTTAGGAAGGCAACTGCTGGTCCCTGGTATCAAAAAAGTTGAGAAACTCTGTGTTCAGAGTATGTGCGGCATGCGATGCTAGGTTTAGATGAGCAGCCTGCATAATACATGCCCCCAGCCCCTCCCACCCCATGTCCTGACTCTTGCACCCTCCACATTCCTACCCTGAGCACCAAACAGGAGCTCCTGCACCCACCCCCCACCCGCACATTCCCACCTTCACCCCTCGCACCAAATGGGAGCTGTCCGGGTAAGCACTCCACCCCAAAACCTCCTGCCCCAACCCTGAGCCCCCTCCCCCATTCTAGCTCCTGGCCAGACCCTACACCCCAGCCTGCTCCTTCATCCCCAGCCCTGTGCTCAGTGCACTCCCACCCTCAGCTCAGTGCAGAGAGAGAGAGGAAGAACCAGGGAGAAGGTCGGTACCCACTTTATGTGGGCAGGGCCGGGATCCCAGACTGGTAGCGGAATGAGCGGGGACAGCAGCTGAAACCCTGGCTGGCAGGAGCTGGCGGACTGAACCCCAGACCGATACCGGGCTGAGTGGCAGCGGGCTAAGCTGCTCAGCCCACTGCCAGTCTGGGGTCTCGGCCCCGCTCAGCCCGCTGCCAGTCTGGGGTTCTGGCTGCCAGCCCTTTACCAGCCAGGGTCCCAGCCGCAGGCCCCGCTCAGCCTGCTGCCAGCCTAGGTGAACAGAACCCCAGGCTGGCAGCGGGCTGTGGGGGCTGGCAGCATAAGATCAGCATTTTAATTTAATTTTAAATGAAACTTCTTAAACATTTTGAAAACCTTGTTTACTGTACATACGACAATAGTTTAGGAATATAATATATAGACTTAGAGAGACCTTCTAAAAATGTTAAAATGTATTACTGGCACGCAAAACCTTAAATTAAAGTGAATAAATGAAGACTCGGCATACCACTTCTGAAAGGTTGCCGAACCCTGGTATAAAGTGACACAAAGGAAGGTTCAGAACCACGACTCAGTTAATTTAAACAAAGCTCATGGCCGAAACACTGTAATACCTAGAAAGATGGAGTTAAGAATTCAATACAATGGAAGGCAATGCCCTTTCATATTGGCCAAAGGAAATTGAGATTTTACTTCTGATCACTGTAGCTAGGAAGTTGCATGGAGTGGAGTCTAAGGGTATATTCACATTGCAATCTGAGGTTTGCAATTCTGGTAGACATACATGCAATAATGTTATCCATGCTAGAATGTCTAAAAATAGCATTGTAGATGCAGCAGTGTAGGCTTCAGCAATATAAGTAGGTACCCAGGGTCTTCATCATGCTTGTACAGCCATGTGGACATCCCATGCCACCACCACATCCACACACTGCTTTTTTTAGCCACGCTATCACTGGTAAAGATCACGTATATATAGATCTACCCAAGCTGCAATCAGACCTCAGACCGAAGCATAGACATACGTTCATTGACAGCAACAGCTCAGAAAAGAGATCATCTTTCTTGTAGATGCAGTCAGTCCCTGGACAGAGGTAGAGCAACATAGCAGTGCACTGCAACATTCAGAGTTTAGATATTTAAACACTTTTTGGCTCATAAAACAGGATGAAGTATCCACAAGAGTTACTCACTGGAAGCATCCCTCAGGCATATTAGCTGAATGACAGGGTCACATAGCGAGGTTAGGTCAGGCAATTTAGATTCTCTAGAAAAGAGACTCATGTCCTCCAATGTATTGTATGCATAGTTGGATAAGATCAGATTTCAACATCTCCATAATAGTGCCATGCTGAAGAAAGGGTTTATTCTCTCCTCAGTCTGATCAGGTGCTTTGGCAGACAGATAGAAAAACAGATTGTCCCTTCACCAGTCTTACCTATTTGTCTCAGTTTAGCATCCCTTCTGATGCTACCAGAAAAGATGTATTGAAAAGACTACTATTTGCATGCATTAGGACTGCATGCAACTGTGATTGGTCCTAGCCTGTGAACAGGAGTAAGAGAAACTTGTTAGCTTTTACTGTTACCGTTACTTTTCTATTGATTGAAATATGATGGCTGAGGAGTATTAGACTATTCATGCCACCCTGATCTTTATTTTTTTAAGAATCTAATCCACTAATATTTTCACAAAGAAAGGCAACAAGTTCAGATACTGTGATTCATTGGACCATATTATTCATTTCTCACAACTATTTAGACACCCACTGCCAGTCAGGAAAACGTTTGTTAATCCTAGAAGAATGCGCTAATTTCACCACCGATGATTATTAGTCCAATAATACCTAAATGGAGATAACTAACCATATAAAATAAACCCTTAGTAGCAAATAAGTGGAAGCAGACACTTGACAAATTTTCTTTAGTTTGAAGATTATTCATCCTAACTATTTGGGGAATAAAAATAAAAAACAACAACAATGTTTTGGGGGGTCACAGACAATTTGCTAACCAAAAATGTGCTAAATGTGTAGGTAATATTTGGAATGAGTACTTTGAAATTCTCAAATATACAGCTTTTTTATATAAACAAATTAGCTACTCAATTATATTTTAGAAGGCATAAAATTAGGAGACAAAGTTTTATAATGCAAGTCAACTAACAGGCCCAGCCAAAATTATAATGGGGCCACGGAAGGTCAGTTCTTAGTGAAACTTGGTGATCTGTCTAAGTCTGATAGAATGACTGCTGCTCACATAATAGAAAACATTTCCTACAATAATTTGTTTGAATTCTTTAAGTCAGTGGTCCACAAACTGAGGGGGCACAGAAATAGATTCAGGAAGCCCCAACAGAACCCAAGCCAGCCCCCAGGAGAGGGCGGGGAGGGAGTGTCATCCAGCCCCGCTCTGCCCCCAACTCTGCTCCAGCCCCAGCTCCCAGCCAAGGCTCTACTTCCAGCCCAGACCCCAGCCTTGGCCCTTTGCTCCTGGCTTGGCTGCAGTTCTGCTCCTGGTCCTGTCCCCAGCTGCAGCCTCGGCCCAGCTGAGACTCCGGCCCCAGCCTTGACCCCATCCCTGACTTTGGCCATGCTCCTAACCATGGCTGGAGGTAAGGGCTACACACAGAAGGTAAGGGAGGGGCATAAATTAAAAAGTTTGAGGATCACTGCTTTAAGTAGTTCATGTTTGCAGGGTGTTTGTAGCCATGTTGGTCCCAGGACACAAGAGAGAGAAGGTGGCGGAGATATAATCTTTTATTGAACCAACTTCTGTTGGTGAAAGAGACAAGCTTCTTACTCAGAGCTCTTCTTCAGGCCTGGGAAAGGCATTCAGTGCCACAGCTAAATAAAGGAGGGAAGATAACATATATTGCAAGAGAGAATTAAGGTGAAGTGAGTAGTGAACAGCTGTAGTCATAGGACAAAGGAGGTTACAGATTGTTATGAATCCATAAATCCAGTATCTTTAAGTCCATGAATTTTGTTTATCAAAGTTATGAATTTAAGCTCCCAGGCTCATCTTTTGAAGATGTTGTGCAGGTTTCCTTCGAGTCAGAGGACTGAGAGGCAGGGCCAGCGCCTGCTTTTTTGCCGTCCCAAGCGGTGAAGGAAAAAAAACAAACCCCAAGCCTGGTTGAGCTGCTGCTGAAGCGCCACAGAAGAGGAAGAGAGGGACTGCAGGGCCTGCCGCCGAAGGCCCATGCTGTCCCAATGACAGACTGAGTGCTGCCCCTTTCTATTGGCCACCGCAGGCACCGGCTTCCTTTGCGGGTGCCTAGAGCCGGCTCTGCTGAGAGGTTAGATATGCAGTGATCATTTTGTAAAAAATTGTTCACCCACAGGTGATATGGTGTTTTTTTTTCTTTTATCATTTTTCTGTGAGTTCAGTCAAGAGCTTAGTGATTTGTATGGTTTCACTCACATGGTTGTTTAGTGCACTGGATGAGGTATACCACAAGATGTAATAGACCCATGGATCTTGAAAGGTGCATTGTAAGGAGTATTGATCATTGTAACGATGGAGACAGGTCTACAGGTTTTGAACCTGTTATTAAGACAGGAGCTGATGTCCCTTTGAGATGGTGCATTCTAGTCTGTGGGGAGCTTGCTTCTGCTGATGAGCTTAGCTACGTTCGGATGCTTGAAGACCCAAAAAGGGGTTTGTGAAAGATTTCTGTCATGATGTGGTCCCCATCAACTATGGGTTGTAATTGTTTAATGATACTCCACATATGGTGGTGATAGCTGACAAGTAGAGGTGTGTGGTCAGAGGGTTTTTCCCCCCCTCACTGTATTGAAGCAGGTTCCCTCAGGGTATTTGTGTGGCCCATTCCATGATGCCATCTACTTCTCTGGTGGAGCATCCATACCTGGTGAAGGCAGGTTAAAGTCTGTATCCCAGACTTCTTCCAGAAATTCTGCAGCATTAACAATCTCCCTCAGAACACCATCCTTGCCACCACAGAAGTCACCTCCCTATATGCCAACATCCCTCGCAATGACAGAATTACTGTATGTCTCAAATATCTGAGACATTAGACAACACTCAAATATCCACCCCAAACACAACAACAAACTGATCCATTTCATCCTCACCCATAACAATTTTACATTCAATAGCAAACACTTTGTCCAAATTGTGGAACAGCCTGGGCACTAGGGTAGCTCTCCAATATGGCAACCACTTCATGGCCCACCTTGAGGAAGAATTTCTGGACAAATGCACCATGAAATAAGTGGATTCCTGAGATACATTAATGATATTTTTATCCTCTGGAAAGACAACCTAAACTACCTCAGAGATTTCCAACACAACTTCATCCATCAGACTCTCTCTAGAACACATTTACACCTGCATCAACTTCCTGGACATTATCTTTAGCAATGGAACCCTACAGATAACTATATACATGAAACCCACGTATCACCATACTTACCCTCACAGATACAGACTACCCCACATGCACTCCAGATCATATTATTCATTGTTCATAAGTACTTGGACACAAAATAAATGATCTTTATCCCAGCTAGGCTAAGCTCTCAGTCCCTCAGAGGTTATTCGCCCACCTGCCCTCTAGGTTAGGCACTCAGACTCTATCCTTCTACTCAGGTGTGGGAGATACCCTGCCATGGCCTGGCTTAAGCATTAGCAGGTCTCCAGTGAACTCAAATAGTCCAGTACTGGGCCTGCCTTCTATCCAGGGAGGGCCCAACTGGTCACAGTCCTACTCCTTTGCTGGCTCCAGCCAGGCATGTCTCCCCAAATAACATCTAGTAGTTTGCCTTCCTTCTTGGCCAGCCTCAGCTGAGCCAGCTCTCTCCTTTTCAGCCCTTCCTACAGGCCTGATACCCACTAAAGGTGTAGCAGACAGGGCAGATGGTTATCACTACAGTTCATTAATCCTTTCCAGCTTTGGGTGGGATTGGTATGCCCCATTAGAGGTTTTGAAAGAACATCCAGTCAAAGAATGGAAACAAGGCTATGATTTATCTGTAGGGTTGCCAACTTTCTAGTTGCACAAACCAAACACCCTAGCCCCAGCCTTGCCCCAAGGCTCTGCCCCACCTACTACATTCCCCCCTCCCTCGGTGGCTCGCTCTCCTACACCCTCACTCACTTTCACTGGGCTGGAGAAGGGGTTTGGGCTCTAACTGGGGGTGCAGGAGGGGACTCCTGGCTGGGGCATGTGAGGGGGTGAGAACTGTGGTTGGGGGTGCAGGTTCTGTGGTTGGAGGTGTAGGAGGGGGCTCCACGCTGGGGCCGAGGGATTCAGAGTGTGGGAGGGGCTGCAGGTTGAGGCAGGGCATCAGGGTGCGGGAGACGGTGAGGACTCTAACTGGGGGTTAGAATGCAGAAGGGGGTTCTGGGCTGGGGCAGGGAGTTGGGGTGCCAGAGGCAGTGAGGCTAGGGGTGTGGGGTTTGGGGTGCAGGAGGGGGCTCCAGGCGGGGGAGGGGGTGTAGAGGGATTTGGAATGCAGGAGAGGGCTGCAGGTTGAGACAGGGGGTTGGAGTGCAGGAAGGGGTGATGTCTCTGAGGTGGGGTGCTGGCTCTGAGGTGGGGCTGGAGGGGGCTCCAGACTGGGGGGTGGGGCAGAGGGATTTGGAGTGCAGGAGAGGACTGTGGGTTGAGGCAGCAGGTTGGGGGTGCAGGTTTTGGGTGGGGCCAGAGATGAGGGCTTTGGGGTGCAGAAGGGTGCTCCAGTTTTGTGGGGGCTCAGGGCTAGTGCAGGGACTTGGGCTTACCTTGGGCAGCTCCCAATCAGTGGTGCAGCAAGGAGACCAAGGCCGGCTGCCTGCCTATCCTAGCACCATGCTGAGTGCACCTCAGAAGCAGCCAGCAAGTCTGGGTCCTAGTTGGGGGGGGCCAGGAGGCTCCATGCACTGCTCTTGCCCACAGGCATGCCACACTCCCCCACCCTCATTGGCCGGTTCCTGCACATAACATTACTTATGTATTAAGTATGGTGCGCTCAGTACTATAAAATAAAGAAATACTGTCCCTGCTGCAAAGAACTGACTTTCTAAATTGGGCAAACAGTTAATTGCAGACACACAAAATACAGTTTGTAACATTAAGATGTTAGCATGTACCTACACTCCAGATAGTAATAATTGAAACACCATAATTTTTCACATTGTTTAAAAATACAAATTAACTGCATCATGGCAGATGTGGAGCAGCTATGTAATAATGTTATGAATAGTATATGTAACCTCATTATTGAGACACACTGTCTAACTATATTGCGTTAGTAGAATGTTTGTTATATGCCTGTTTTGTTTTAATTCAGTGGGAGCTGTTGCCAGGAAGAAACAACAACATGTCAGCACAGACCTGAAAAACATTCAGAAAGCACTTAGCATCTGAGGTTTCCCATATCTTATTTCCAACAAAGGTACAAGACTTGTTTTCCAAGTGCTGAGAACTAACAGATCAAAAGGCTATAAACAGTTAAGAAGTGGCTTGGTCCTAGGGTAACCAGATAGCAAGTGTGAAAAAATCGGGGCACTTTTTTGGGGGGGGAAGGTGAGATGAATATAGTTGTATATATATATAAGATAAAGCTCCTAATATCAGGATGCGTCTGGTCACCCTACTTGGTCCCTTTGATGGGTCTGATCAAAAGACTTAGCAGGATTTAAAGACATACTCCCTGAAGTAGAATATGAGAATTAGTTTATGACTTAAGGGAAAAGAAGACCATGTAGACCCTGAAGGCTTTCGAGTGTCTGTAGGAAGGGCTTGTCTGCCCAGTAGGATAATGTGCTTTTTAGGGCATGATTTCTAAAGCACATGAACACGTTGTGAATTAATTAGTCCACGCAGGTCCTGCTGATGCGCTCTAACAGTTCCCTAGTACACTTAACTTAGTATCATTTCAAACAGCACAACATTAAAGTGCATCAGTAGAGTCTCTATGGAACAAATAATACACAAAGTTAGTAGGCTTTAGAATGCAGACCCCCACAGACCTCATTACCCCCTAGTGTAAACAACCCCTAAGACCTGCCAGGATCCCCAGGGGGAAGATAGACACCCTGTAAGACATGATTGATAGACACATGGCGAGGTGGGACTCACCCCTGCAGTGCCTCCTGCTGGACATCCAGGGAATTGCATTTCCTGCCTCTGGAGCGCCCTCTGCAGACTGGTGTCCCGCTTGGCACTGGGCCCCGAGTCCCTCCCAGACCCCGGTGCCCCTTTCATGCTGGGGTGCTTTCCCCTTGCAGTACCCCCACAGATCTGGGTCTCCCCCCTCCTGGGGAACCTCCACCCTCTATCCCCACCTCGGCTCAATCTTTGGCTACTGCCAGTCACCATCTAGCCCCTGCTCCCTGGGGCGGACTGCAGTATAATTGTCATTCACCATTGGCAAGGAGATTCTGGACCTGCTGCTTCTGCCTACCCTTGGGCTGCCCTCTGCAACCCCAGTACCCTTTTCCTAGGCCTTCATCAAGGCCTGCAGCCTGGGGTTTTCTCAGGCCAAACCTCCCCAGGTCCTCTGGCCTTTCCCCAGCCCTGATCTACTTTAGGTACCCTGCTCAGCTCCCAGCAGTCAGACCCCACCCTCTCAACATTGAGAGAGAGAGACTGTGTCCTCCTGGCCCTCTGCCCTCTTATAAAGGCCAGCTGGGCCCTTATTGGGGCATGGCCACAGCTGTGACGGTTTCCCCAATCAGCTAAGGCTTGCTGCTTTCCCTAGCAGCAGCCCTTTTGCAGCCCCAGCTCTCTCCCAGGCCGATTTCAAGCCCTTCAGGGCAGGAGCAGGGGACCACCCCACTACAACATTCTTACAGTTTATTTATTGTTTTAAAAATCTTTTTTTCTCTGAAAGGCTTTGGCTCTAAGTAAGCAATCCTTTGTATTAAGAAGGCTGGTGAGTAGATACTACTGGTCACAGCTCCCGGTGAGGAGGGGAGAAAATTGTGGGTACTGGACTTAAGTGAGGCTACACCAGGGAACTACAGCCTAAGGCACAGCCTGAGAGTAGGAGAATCATGCGATTTCACTCAAGAAAAAGAGGTGACAGCTTGAAGCCTGACACCGGAAAGGGGCCAAGGAGGGGTTAGAAGTGCCGTTAGCCTGGTAACTCCGACAACCATAACCTTCTGTTCTATTTAGAGTCGTATATTGTGTCCATCACTGTAATATTTGACTGCCTGCAATTAAATGTGACTTTTTAAAAGGCAGTTACTGTACTTGAAGAACAGATACTGGAAAGTGGAGGGGTTTTGTTTGTTTCAGAGGAGAATTATTCTTCAAAGGCTTTGCTGAAGAAAAGAAGGTCTGCTTGAGACATTTCAGTGAAGACAGGGTTGTCCATTAAGTATACACTCAGAAGGGAGTGTTCCCAGAATAGGAACCACATGGGAAAAAGCATGAAGATGAATATGGGAGAGTGACAGGACCATGCTCTGTCCCTGTCCTCTGATTCCCCAGAAACTGCTCTGACCCAACTTTCTTCTTGCGTGCAGGCTGTATTTTATTCTAAACCCATCTATCAACAGCAGTACAGTGCAACATCACAGTTTTAATTTATACTTCTTTCAGCCTCTCTTTACTAGGGCCCTAAGAGGAAAGGAGGTCTCTTCTCTCTAGGGAGCTCATGACTTCCAACTCAGCTAACCCTGTCCTTCTCTTCTGTAAGACTTCCTTCCTGGCTTTGTGTCAGGCTGATCAGCTGAGAACTAATTAATTCCTTATCTACCCTTCTGACTCACTAGTTAATCAGCCATCACTGGGGGAACTAAATGAGGCTACGGTAATCAGAGTGCTGACCCACCTATCAGATCTCAACACAGGGTGATAGCCATAAAAGGAGCAATTGTGTGTTGTGGGAGTTTGTGGGATGTATTTAGAAGGGAGGACAAACCCAAATAAGTTGGCTCTAGCCCCAAAGTTGACACAATTCTGCCATAAACCCTGATGACACTGAAATCCCAGTACAAGAGAGCCCAAATTGCTGGTAGCCAAAGAAATATGGCTGATACAAAAGCTGTTGGTCCCCATATTCTCTGCATGATCTAGAGATGGATTTTTTATTTGGCTAGATATTTTCTCCAGGTTTCTCCTGCTATCCACATGTGAGGGACCATGAGCAAAGAACAGTGCACATGAAACAACAGCAAACAAAAGTGAGTAAAAAAAAATCCAGTTGCTCAAAACATTACTTGCTTAAATATAGTGGGCCTCATTCTCCACTCTGCTATACTAATTTTGCACTAGACTGACTATATTGACTTAAGTGGAGTCACACTGGCATAAAATCGGCATAAGAGTTGCAAACCAGGGCCCCAGCACTTCTTGACTCAACATCTCTGCTCCAGGCTACACTGGATAGTCTGTTTGTCCTGCATTCTCAGGGGAATAGGGAGGGCCTGTCCCAATCATAGAGAAGCTGAGAATCAGAGAAGTAAAAAAGCATTCAGTACACATATTGCAGAAAAAAAAAAAAAATCACACTATCAAATGGATGGTTAGACCACATGAAACAACTTCATCAAACAATGAACCTTATCAACCTTTGCAGCATGTTCATTGTCAATAAGTGCCATTTCACAGTACCAGATAAAGCATAAGGGAGGAAAAGTCTAGCTGAATGCATGTCTACTTTGACTGAAAAGGAGGTTCTCTAAAATAAGCATAGTGGACATTGATCTTTCAGTAGAGTGCAGTTTCAGCTTCAAAGTATGGCACGTTCCCAAAGCTCAGAATGCACAACTAGCTGGCACTGCACTTGTGAAATGAAATGTGCATAAAATCATATCTACATATAAAGAATTACATGTAATAAGCAGCAGAGAATAAAATATTTGTAGTAAATCTACCTTTAAAACCGGAGCCTAATCAAAATATTTTAGCCACTGCTCTGGATCCTAACTGTCAAGCATTTTAAAGACTCTAGCTCTACCAGATGTAATCTATAAGAAAAGTAGACAAGCACTATACTATAATAGGTCATTGTTCTGAGATAGGACCAAAGTGCCTGCCCGATCTAAAATGAAAGAACCATCATCTCCACTCATCCCTTCAAAGACAAAGCAGATGATGCCCAACTGCTGTTTTAGAATCACACTTTCATTAGAATATTCTCAACAGGCTCCATCTAAATATACTAGCAAAGAAACAGAAAAGCCTATAATGAGATGCATTTCAGGAACGTAAAATTTAGGCTGAATTATTTGGGAAGAACTTCCTTAGTGCAAGTTTTATTAGGCTGTGCAATAGCATCCAAAGGGAAGTGGCAGAAGCCCCATTGTTTAGGTCAGATAGACCTGGACAGAAGAAAATGCTAGAAGCGTACCATAAGAACAATTCTATATTGGCTGGTGCTGCAGGACTGGGGAGCGACACTGAATGACTTGATATTAACTTCTATGATGTCCACAGATTGCACCACTATGCTGAATGCTGCTCTACACAGATTAAGTAAAACTTGCTGCTATAGACCTCAGGACTCAGCCCCACAGCCAAAGTCTTCCCAGCGCTTTGTCCCTCATTTGAAGCACCACGAAGAAAAACAGGGCCCAACTGTCCAGAATAACAATGAAGTACTACCTGCATAGAGCCCTTCAAGAGTAAAGAGGGAAGGTGCTTCATGAGAGAAAGTCAGATTGTCACAACACCAACCGGAACAAAACAAACCTTTTTTTCAAGATGGTCACCAGAGCTGATTGCCTAATGCATGGTGTTTTTGAGTCAATCCTGCTACACAGGAGTCAGCTAAACTGGGCCAGGGTAACATGCCATGGAAAGGAATCACTAATGCTTCTGTGGATGAGGTATTTCAAAATTGAATAAACTATGTAATAATAGGTTTCAGAATGGTAGCCGTGTTAGTATGCATCAGCAAAAACAATGAGGAGTATAGATACATGAAAAAATGTGAGTTGCCTTACCAAGTGTGAGGTCAGTCTAACGAGACAATTCAATTGACAATTCAAATGATGCACTGGAGGGGTTTTAGTTGGGGGCTGTAGGTGACAGCTAATGGTGTTCTGTTACTTTCTTTATTGAGCGTGTGGTATAGGTTGGTGTTTATGTGACCATCGCTTATTAGCACTGTAATGTCTAGGAAGTGGACCTCTTGTGTGGACTGGTCCAGGCTGAGGTTGATGGTGGGGTGGAAATTGTTGAAACCTTGGTGGAATTCCTCAAGGGCCTCCTTCCCATTGGTCCAGATGATGAAGATGTCATCAATGTAGCACAAGTAGAGTAGGGGCATAAGGGGACAAGAGCTAAGGAAGCATTGTTCCAAGTCAGCCATAAAAATGTTGGCATACTGTGGGGTCATGTGGGTACCCATAGCAATTTATACCTTCAACCCACTGACTTGAAGGTATAAATTGTCTCCAAATCTGAAATAGTTGTGGGTGAGGACAAAGTCATAAAATTCAGCCACCAGGTTTGCCGTGATGGTATTGGGGATGCTATTCCTGATGGCTTGTATTCCATCTTTGTCCACTTCCTAGACACTACAGTGCTAATAAACGATGGTCACATAAACACCACCCTATACCAGAAATCTACTGACCGCTATATTTACCTACATGACTGAGCTTCATCCAGACCACATGACATGATCCATTGTCTGCAGCCAAGCTCTAGGATACAACCACATTTTCTCCTATCCCTCAGACAGAGACAAACACCTACAGGATCTCTATCAAGCATTCTTAAAACTACAATACTCACATGGTGAAGTGAAGAAACAGACTGACAGAGCCAGAAGGGTACCCAGAAATCACCTACGACAAGACAGGCCCAATAAAGAAAGTAACAGAATGCTACTAGCCGTCACCTACAGCCCCCAACTAAAACCTCTCCAGTGTATTATCAAGGATCTTCAACCCATCCTGAAGGAGATCTCTCACAGACCTTTGGGGACAGGCCAGTCCTTGCTTACAGACAGCCCCCAAATACTCACCAGCAATCAAACCCTACAACAAACTCTGTTGCCAAATCTGTCCACATATCTATTCAAGGGACACCATCATAGGACCTAACCACATCAGCCACATCATCAGGGGCTCATTCACCTGCACATCTACCAATGTCATATATACCATTATGTGCCAGCAATGCCCCTCTGCCATTTATATTGGCCAAACCGGACAGTCTCTACGCAAAAGAATAAATGGACACAAATCTGACATCAGGAATTGTAACATTCAAAAACCAGTAGGAGAACACTTCAATCTCCCTGATCACTCAATAGCAGACCTAAAAGTAGCAATTCTTCAACAACAAAAAAAAAATCTTCAAAAACAGACTCCAATGTGAAACTGCAGAACTGGAATTAATTTGCAAACTGGACACCATCAGATTAGGCCTGAATAAAGACTGGGAGTGGTTGGGTCATTACAAAACCTAAACTTAATTTCCCCAATACTAATTTCCTCCTACTGTTACTCACACCTTCTTGTCTACTGTCTGAAATGGGCCACTCTCATTACCACTTCAAAAAAGTTATTTTTCCTCCCTTGGTATCCTGCTGTCAATTAAATTGACTCGTTAGACTGACCTCACACTTGGTAAAGCAACTCACATCTTTTCATGCATCTATACCTGCTCCTGTATTTTTCACTCCATGCATCTGGTGAAGTGGGTTCTAGCCCATGGAAGCTTATGCCCAAATAAATTTGTTAGTCTCTCAAGTGCCACAAGGACTCGTCGTTGTTTATGTAATAATAATCCACAGAGGGAGGACCGGAACCTTATTAAGACAAGTCCTCCTCTTCCCAGGGCCTATCAGCATTGTGTGGCAATGGAAACAAATATATTTATAAGAAGAATTTTTGCTAGGTGGACAATTTTTTTTGACAAACAGCACATTTGGATATGCAGACCTGACCAGCATATGCACACATCAGGAAGCTGCATAATCTTCTCAATTATATCTGATGAATAGAGTTTTGTGTCAAAGATATACGATTAGTATCCTAGTAGGGACTGAGTTGATAAGTCCATTTATGAGAGGAACCTACTTATACATAGATTTATAAATCTGAAACCATGCAGAAAGTTTCTGATATGCCACAGCAACCTCCATTCCCTAATAAACTCAGTACATGGGGTTAGATTATTTATCCTCAAATAAACAAGGAGAAAAAGAGTTTTGATAAAAACAGAGCTAAATCGATAAGAGAAGCCTTTCTACCATACTCAAGTTTTAAAACATTTGTCCTTGAACACAGCTTGGGACTGGAGTACTTTAAGTTGAATGGAATTATGTGCAAATGCCCACATCAATAAAAAATGGTTTGTACAATGTTAAACACAGTCCTTGGAGGTAAGCTAATTAGTAAACCTGAGAGTTTTCAAACTCTCAAATGTCTGTCTTGGTTCAAAGACGGCATCTACTAATGAAGTCCCCAGTGGGTTAAGAGTCTAGATTTGGCAGCATGCATACTGCTATAGCTGAATTTCAACGATGTAGATACACAGGCAGCAATATGGAAAGTTGTGTTTAAGGGGGGAAAGGGGGTCAGAGCATTTATAATATTCAGGCCTAATCTGTTATAATATAATACTAGTTGTCCAAATAATATTATTTGGACAACTAGTATTTCTCTTCTCATTTATTAGTTACAGTTCAAGGTGTATGGTGAAGTAGTACAATCTAAATGTCCTATTAACTGTGAGGAAAACAACAAGTCAGACACATTTATGGATGACTAGTTTTAGGCCATATTTGAAAAATGTTTTACCTATACAAAATGTAACAAGATTTAGACCAATGAAAGCAGTATAACTGAATACATATGCAGTATTGGAAGCGGAAAAAATCCCTCTTTTGACAATACTTTCTGTAAAACAAAGTATGTGCATTTACTCTTTGCTGAAACTGTTTAGCATAAAGTACCTGGGTTTATGATTAAACTCTGATTAGAATTTCAAATGTAATAAAAAATCATAACTGGAGTAAATATTTAATTTTGAGCTCTGTACGGATTTCATAATGGTCTTAATTTTGACAATGGGAGAAGGATTGTATCTGAAAGTGTTACTCACTGCTTATTAAGAAAACATGATTTATTACAATGCAACCAGAGAAGCTGGCTATATGAGACACATTATCTAATAAGCATCATACTTTCATACGTAACTACGATTTCTCCTCTCTCTCTAACTATGCAACCTGCAGATTAAACTGAGTTGGCTTCAGGGGATAATTGACACAAATCACAGCTACTAAAAGATACTGGCTTCTTAGAACTTATCACAGTGCAAAGGACAGGAAGAGTGAGTGTGTAAAGCAGGCCTGGAAAACAAAATAGCAGAAGATATCATTTTAGAGGATAAGAAAAATCAGGATTTTTAAAGCAGCCACCTAGGACAAGACAGTTGGAAGGAAGGAGCAAGGCACAATGGAGAGTGCATCTCCCAAAAATGGGCGGACAAACAGCAAGATCAATAAGATCAGGTACATATGTGAAAAGAGAATTATGTTGTTATTTTCCTCCCTAGAAAGAATACTTTAATTCAGACTATTTTCTTCTTCTGAGTCAAAGCCTTACGCCCTTTTTTGACATGTGGCTTTGTAGAAAGGGAGGAAGTAAAGCATTCCCAGGCTACTTCAGAGAGAATCACACGGCTACAAATGACAGAAAATACCTCAAATACATCCAAAATGTGATGACATTCTCTCCCACCTTCCTTTTCCATTCCTGCTTCTTAGATAAAGCACAGCTGAGATTTTGTTGTGATAGCAGTACACTTTTTTTCCTGTTGAACTCTAACTTAAGCCTGCCTTGCTGACACATCTATTCTTTTATTTGCCAGATGGGACTAGCTTCAAAGGAACACTTATGTTTATTCAATCTGCAGCTTCATGCAGTTTTATTGGTATTTAGTGAATAGTTTAATCTAGGGGTGGCAGGAAAACGTAGAAAAAAGTGTTGAAGTCATCTGGGAGAGGGAAAAAAAGCAGGGATATTAAATTTCTTTTAGAAATGCAGGAGCAAGGGAAGGGAGCTTAAATGATAAATCACATTTTCTTTCCTTAATCAGGCAATGTTGGAAGAAGGAAAGGGGAGAAGGATAAGAGCAAGGATAGGTAGTTGTTTGAACAGCACTGTGGGTTTCAATTAGACATGTACGTGAAATAAGAGGCAAGTGTGGGAAGAGGAGAGCCTGCAACAGGGAAAGATGACCAGCTGCCTGTGAGGAAAGGAGATTCTGAACAGAAAAAGTTTTGGCAATAGAAAGGATTCATGACAGGAAAAGAGAAGGAGTTGGAAAGAAAAACACACACACAGTGGTATAGGGACAGAGAGAGACTGATAGAAGACAGACAACTTTTTGGCTACATTATCTTTCAATTAAACAAAAAGATTATAGGATAACAAGAAATACTCCAGAGAAAAGCATGAAGGTAGTTTATTGTCCCAGCAAATATAGGTCAAATTATGGCTCAAATATAGGTCAAATTATGTGAATCTCTGATTCACATTTGTGAGCAGTTACTCATACAAAGTAGCAACCAGTGGGTGTGGGTTAGCTCAAAAAGAAAGCTCCAGATGAGGTAAAGGTAATATTTATCAAAGTTCAGCAAGAATTCCATACTAAACAAGGGTCAACAAATGAACATTGTTGAATGAAACTGCTCTGTCCCCCACGAATAGTGACCCATAGGGCCAGCACAAACTAGCATATTCTCACATACAGAGGAGATACAGAACACATCAAAGCTTTATTGGACAGCTTGCATTTCTTACTCCTATATTCATTTTTGTTGTTCCTGTTCCTTTCTGGAAGGAAAGATATGATGCACAAGATTGATCTCCATCCTTTCCACAAGCCATATTTCTATTTCTCACAGAAAGACTGTCACAGGGCATCCCTCCACCTATCCTGTGAGTATTTCAACCTACCTGTTCTAATCATCTCCTAGCCACAAACACATACAGACCATTTACCTTTCACTACATCTGTACTCAAGCTTCAGTTTCAAAGTATAACAGTGTACCACAGGTATACAGCAGCTCTCTCTTCTATCTCTCTCTACTTCCTGTTCCTTTCAAAGATACATCCTCCCATTTACTGAGCCAATTGCCTTATTATCTCAGCAATTGCCCCCCAAGTGTCAGTGATCCCCATCAGAAACTGGTTAATTGACTTCAATTAAACCCACAGTCCTCCTAGTGCTGCAACAACCTCAGTGTCCAGGATCCTACAAGTTTCCCTGTCTCAAAGACCCAAAATGTGAGCACAACTTCTGTGAATCACTTACTAGACCCTTTTATTCAAGGCTGAAGCCTGGGAAGGGAGTGGAAACTTTTCTCGTGGATCTAGTATATTTCCCACCCATTTGAGTGTAATTTGATCATTTTCTTTCCAGGACATTTTAGAACAACATTCTGCAGCCCATTTTTGTACATACAAAGCCTCAAACGGCTGCATGCAAAATTCACAGTTGCAATAGGGATCTAATGACCTCACTTAGATTTGTTAATACAGTTTGCATGCAGAAGATTGAGGTTTTGCATACATAAAATTGTGGCTGCAAAATTTACACCTGAAGCGTTAGAGGCTATTTAGAAAATATGGCCCCAAATTCCAACAGCAGAGATTAGAACAGGGATCTCAAATTCAAATCGCCACGAGGGCCACATGAGAACTAGTACATTGGCTCAAGGACCGCATTACTGACACCTTTTCATACAAAGATACAAAAGCGCCCCCCACCTGTCCCCACTCCACCCCTTCCATGAGGCCCTGCCTCTTCCCACCCCTTCCTCAAAGTCCCCACCCCAACTCTGCCCCCTCCCTGGCCCTATTCCGACCACTTCTCCAAATCCCTGCCCCGGCCCTGCCTCTTCTCCACCTCCTCCCCTGAGCACACCACATTGCTGCTCCTCCCTGCTCCCTCCTGGAAAGTCTTAAGCGCCTCCAAACAGCTGTTTGGCAGCAGGAAGTACTGGGAAGTAGGCAGAGGAGTGGGGACATGGCGCACTTGGGAGGGGGCGGGGGGGAGCTATGGCAGGCCGCAGGAAATAACTCCACGGGCTGCATGCGTGTTTGAAACCCCTGGATTAGACAGACAGGCAGACTCTGCCCACTCATTGGGCAGGCTGGCTGGCTTTTCACTTTTTAATTCCATCCACTTCTGTGTTATTTCTGATTTAAAGCAGTGTAAATGAGAGGGAAAACAGGTTATATGAATGCCCTGAGGCAGGGACAGAATAATGGAGGAAGAGAGACAGATGTTAAATATTGATATTTTAGTGCACTGTGAAAATCCCCTTAAGAATTTATAGTACTAATAGTCCTCCTAAATGTGTCTCTCCCTAGAGAGAAATTCTTAGTAAAGTTTGTTGTTTACCTGCAGTTGGTGTGACTTATTTGAGAATCTATTTGAGTTGAAAATAGAACACTAGGGAGAGAAAAACAACACACAAAAACAGTGAGGTCACAAGAACAGAGAAAAGCAAAGATCATCATCATATCATTCAATATTCATTGATTCATCCAATCTACATGATCATACATTTGAGGGTCAAATAAATCCCTTATGTACCTCCACTGATCAGTGATCTAGGAATGAATAATTTTTAAACCCTATCCCCATTTTATTGAATCCCAAGAACATTTCCTGTTTTTAAAAAAATATATGTTTCTTTAAAACAGGTTTACTTTTGAACTGTAAACATCTACAGATTCTCCAGGCCTTATTTTATTTTGAACTTTTGCATAGCACTCATTAGATTACAGCTAGTCTGAAATCAGTTTTGAACACATTTCTGTTTCCCTGCCAAAGTACCCTCAGAAATTCAAATATTATTAGAACCTTCTGACTAGTTAATCATCAAAGCCTGACATCATTATTATTATCATCATCTAATTAAAATATCTAATTTAGAGTTTTACTGCACACCATGAAGTTTCTTCTGTTGCAAGTTTATACAAAAATCACTATCCAGACTTCATCTAATTGCACATCTCAAAGTATAGCTCTGTTATTAATTAGCATAAACAAAAACTATGTTGAAGTAATATCAATGACCTCACCAAAGAGTATGCCCACAAAAAGAACACTGTAGTTATAGAAACAGCTTTCAAAGGAATAGCTCTCAGCCTGTGCTTTTTAAAAGCAATCTTTCTGCTAACACCCTGAAACACCTGCATGTTTTCTTGCAAACATACCCTGAAGATTTTACACACACACACACACACACACACACACACACACACACCATTTAAACATTATAATTATAATTTGTTTCAAGAAGAGAAAAGAATAGTGTATATCACAGAAACTGAAGCTGAGCCAAACAGGAACTTTAATAAAATTCCAGCACTGGAAGATGTGAGCAGGAGAAAAACTATGCTGTCCACATGCATCTCTCTTTTCAAATGTTGTGGTTCCAATACGATAGAAATAAATATAGTCAAGACTGCCATAATGAATTGAGCTACTCAGCAGTATCTATCGTAGATACTGATGCATAATATATACAATCGCCATTCCATTATTCAGAGACTCAGGTTAGAGGAGTGGACTGACTGGCCACTCACTGAAGATCTTGGAGAAAGGAAGGCACCGGTTGGCTGCTCCTGAAGATATTAAGAAGTTCTGGCAACCTGCTAAGGCTTCCTTCTCCAGAAGGATAGCACTACAGAAGCAGGGCCGGCTCTACAGTTTTTGCCTCCCCAAGCAGTGAAAAAAACTGCCACCGTGGATGGCAAAAGAAAGACACTGTCTCCGATTTGCTACCGTGGCGGGCGGAACAGAGAAGCTGCTGCCAATTTGCCGCCACGGCCACAGGAACTGCCGCCCCTTTCTAACTGCCGCCCCAAGCACCTGCTTGGAACGCTGGTGCCTGGAACCGGCCCTGTATAGAAGGGGTAAAGGCCCAAGCCAATTTGGGAAGAAGAGACTTGTAGAGCGGTATCTGAGCCTAGACCTGATCCATACTAGGTTCATGCGAACCTCACCTATATTCACTTTCATATAAATTATAAATGATGGAACTTTTCTAGTCAAAAAACCACGTGGTAACCTCCCAACACTGTGATATTACAATGAAACATGAAGAAAACATTTTTAATTGCAGAGGCGCTTGGCACCACCACATGACAACACTATTAATGCAATGTAAACATGGGCTATAATGATGTAACAGGAAAACATCGCACTACCCTGAAATTAGTTTTTGGAATGGTTCCTCAAAACACATGGCAATCTGAAAGTATAAAGAGAGCTTTAAACTAGGAATTAGGGGGAGATGGTTGGGAGATGTCCAGTAATCTCCACGCCAGATTTTAGCATTGAGAGGGAAGACGACGAAGTAAGAAAGGATACAGCCGTGGGTAGGAGAATGTATATAAGGAGCGAGGGCGGTGTGGATACTAGTCTAATAGGTTATAATGGCTGTAGAATGACTGTGCCTAATAGGGTACAAAATGTGAGCGAGGCCAAACAGCAAAAATTAAGATGTTTGTACACCAGTGCGAGGAGCCTAGGTAACAAAATGGAGGAACTAGAGCTACTGGTGCAGGAAGTGAAACCAGGTATTATAGGGATAACAGAAACATGGTGGAATAGTAGTCATGACTGGACTACAGGTATTGAAGGGTATGTGCTGTTTAGGAAAGACAGAAACAAAGGTAAAGGTGGTGGAGTAGCATTGTATATCAATGATGAGGTAGAATGTAAAGAAATAAGAAGCGATGCAATGGATAAGACAGAGTCCGTCTGGGCAAAAATTACACTGGGGAAGACAACTAGTAAAGCCTCTCCTACGATAGTGCTTGGGGTGTGCTATAGACCTCTGGGATCTAATCTGGATATGGATAGAGCCCTTTAATGTTTTTAATCAAGTAAATATTAATGGAAACTGCGTGATCACGGGAGACTAACTTCTCAGATATAGACTGGAGGACCAGTGCTAGTAATAATAATAGGGCTCAGATTTTCCTAGATGTGATAGCTGATGGATTCCTTCATCAAGTAGTTGCTGAACCGACTAGAGGGGATGTCATTTTAGATTTAATTTTCGTGAGTAGCGAGGACCTCAGAAGAAATGGTTGTAGGGGACAAGCTTGGCTCAAGTGATCATGAGCTAATTCAGTTCAAACTGAATGGAAGGATTAACAAAAATAAATCTGCAACTAGGGTTTTAGATTTCAAAAGGGCTGACTTTCAAAAATTAAGGAAATTAGTTAGGGAAGTGGATTGGACTGAAGAATTTATGGATCTAAAGGTAGAGGAAGCCTGGGATTACTTTAAATCAAAGCTGCAGAAGCTATCGGAAGCCTGTATCCCAAGAAAGGGGAAAAAACACATAGGAAGGAGTTGTAGACCAGGCTGGATGAGCAAGCATCTTAGAGAGGTGATTATGAAGAAGCATACAGGGAGTGGAAGATGGGAGGGATCAGCAAGGAAAGCTACCTAATTGAGGTCAGAAGATGTAGGGATAAAGTGAGAGAGGCTAAAAGTCGAGTCGGACCTTGCAAAGGGAATTAAAACCAATAGTAAAAGGTTCTATAGCCATATAAATAAGAAGAAAACTAAGAAGGAAGGAGTGGGGCCGCTTAACACGGAGGATGGAGTGGAGGTTAAAGATAATCTAGGCATGGCCCAAAACCTAAACAAATACTTTGCCTCAGTCTTTAATAAGGCTAAAGAGGATCTTGGGGATAATGGTAGCATGACAAATGGAAAGGAGGATATAGAGGTAGATATTACCATATCAGAGGTAGAAGCGAAACTGAAACATCTTAATGGGACTAAATCAGGGGGCCCAGATAATCTTCATCCAAGAATATTAAAGGAATTGGCACCTGAAATTGCAAGCCCATTAGCAAGAAATTTAATGAATCTGTAAACTCAGGAGTAGTACCTAATGATTGGAGAATTGTTAATATAGTTCCTATTTTTAAGAAAGGAAAAAAAAGTGATCCGGGTAACTACAGGCCAGTTAGTTTGACATCTGTAGTATGCAAGGTCCTGGAAAAAATTTTGAAGGAGAAATTAGTTAAGGACATTGAAGTCAATGGTAAATGGGACAAAATACAACATGGTTTTACAAAAGGTAGATCGTGCCAAACCAACCTAATCTCCTTTTTTGAAAAGGTAACAGATTTTTTAGATAAAGGAAATGCAGTGGATCTAATTTACCTGGATTTCAGTAAGGCATTTGATACCGTGCCACATGGGGAATTGTTAGTTAAATTGGAGAAGATGGGGATCAATACGAACATCAAAAGGTGGATAAGGAATTGGTTAAAGGGGAGACTGCAACGGGTCCTACTGAAAGGCGAACTGTCAGGTTGGAGGGAGGTTACCAGTGGAGTTCCTCAAGGATCGGTTTTGGGACCAATCTTATTTAATCTTTTTATTACTGACCTTGGCACAAAAAGTGGGAGTGTGCTAATAAAGTTTGCAGATGATACAAAGCTGGGAGGTATTGCCAATTCGGAGAAGGATCGGGATATTATACTGGAGGACCTGGATGACCTTGTAAACTGGAGTAATAGTAATAAGATGAAATTTAATAGTGAGAAGTGTAAGGTTATGCATTTAGGGATTAATAACAAGAATTTTAGTTATAAGTTGGGGACGCATCAATTAGAAGTAACGGAAGAGGAGAAGGACCTTGGACTATTGGTTGATCATAGGATGACTATGAGCTGCCAATGTGATATGGCTGTGAAAAAAGCTAATGCGGTTTTGGGATGCATCAGGAGAGGCATTTCCAGTAGGGATAAGGAGGTTTTAGTACCGTTTTACAAGGCACTGGTGAGACCTCACCTAGAATACTGTGTGCAGTTCTGGTCTCCCATGTTTAAAAAGGATGAATTCAAAGTGGAGCAGGTACAGAGAAGGGCTACTAGGCTGATCCGAGGAATGGAAAACTTGTCTTATGAAAGGAGACTTAAGGAGCTTGGCTTGTTTAGCCTAACTAAAAGAAGGTTGAGGGGAGATATGATTGCTCTCTATAAATATATCAGAGGGATAAATATAGGAGAGGGAGAGGAATTATTTCAGCTCCGCACCAATGTGGACATAAGAACAAATGGGTATAAACTGGCCACCAGGAAGTTTAGACTTGAAATCAGACGAAGGTTTTTAACCATCAGAGGAGTGAAGTTTTGGAATAACCTTCCAAGGGAAGCAGTGGGGGCAAAAGATCTATCTGGTTTTAAGATTCTACTCGATAAGTTTATGGAGGAGATGGTATGATGGGATAATGGGATTTTGGTAAGTAATTGATCTTTAAATATTCAGGGTAAATAGGCCAAATCCCCTGAGATGGGATATTAGATGGATGGGATCTGATTTACTATAGAAAATTCTTTCCTGGGTATCTGGCTGGTGAATCTTGTCCATGTGCTCAGGGTTTAGCTGATCGCCATATTTGGGGTCGGGAGGGAGTTTTCCTCCAGGGCAGATTGGAGAGGCCCTGGAGGTTTTTTTGCCTTCCTCTGTAGCATGGGGCATGGTTGACTGGAGGGAGGCTTCTCTGCTCCTTGAAGTTTTGAACCATGATTTGAGGACTTCAATAGCTCAGACATGGGTGAGGTTTTTCATAGGAGTGGGTGGGTGACGTTCTGTGGCCTGCGCTGTGCAGGAGGTCGGACTAGATGATCAGAATGGTCCCTTCTGACCTTAGTATTTATGAATCTATGTTTTGAACTTTTCCTTTTGTCAGAAAAGAGCATTCTTAACAACAAGTTCATGTTCAACACACTTGATCAGGAGCAGAATTCCATTTGAATAGCTTTTGCCAACTCCTTCTTTCCCGATGGTTCCTTTCCACAGATTCGAGTCTTGTCCAACACGTGCATTGAAATCCCTCAGAAGGATGACAGTCTTCTGTGGGGGTCTCCAATAAAATGGTTTCCAACTGAGAATAAAAATGTTCCTTTACATTCTCATCGGCCTAGGCACTCACTGTAGTTCCCTATTGATTTTTGGCAAGCCTCAAATTGGATTGTCAAACCACTCATTGATGCCAACTGGTACCTCAGAGAGCCACCTTAGGAGCTTGTTCTTTATAGCACAGCCCACTCCATGCAATCGGGGTTCATCTGTAGATTTTTCCCTTCCAGAAGTAGGTGTATCCTCCTTTCTCCTCCCTCACTTGTCCTTCATCAGCTCTTCTAGTTTCGGACAAAGCAGCAATATTGATGTTAAACTGACAATTCATGAGCAATAATGTACATCTTATTACGTAAGACACTGTACATCGCTCTGGTCAGTCACTGTTTGAATTGTCCGTCAGAGTACATATGTTCCAAAGTTGAAAATTTCTTACATTTTCAACCGCTGAGGTGGTGATCCTGCTGGATGTCACTATCCATCCGGGAAAAACAGAGGCAAGACTATTTTAGAGTACCTTTTCTAAACCCCACCCCCATGTGGGGTGAGCAGAGTGGATCCTAAAAACTCTTGCGTGAAGCTGCCGAGATGCTCGACCCGCCTCAATCCTTGAGCAAGACAACTGTATCACTGCCTGTGTGTTGGTCTGTGACTAGGAACTTCCGGATTTCACTGTCCTGTTCCCATCACCACTCACTGACCACCACCGGACCTTTGACTTATGCAAATGTTATTTTTCCAAAGACAGGAAGATGCCTGTGTGGGACTTCTTTTAAAGTGGGGAGACTCGTGCACAACAGTCACCACACTATCCTTGACAGATAAAGGACTTGAAACCAATAGCATAGACACCATGACAATTGGAGATCCTCTTTCTGCTGCAGGCTTCATCCACCTTCACAGTCATTGTAACATTACACAACAGTTTCACCTCCATTGTGCAGTTATCCTCCATCTGCTTTGCCGTTAGGGACTTCTTGGATCACACTTTGTCTGGAACCTCGCCCTTGACCGCTCTGCCACGGGTGGTCCTAAGGGAGTACATGACTCCAGGCAGCATCACTCTTGGGGTCATTGAGACATGCAACCCTCTTCACCACTACAAGATGTAATTTAATGCACTACTGGAAGGTGCTTGGATACTATGGTGATGAGGATAGGGAAAGGTAAGGTCTGCTCTTGTCTAGGTATAGTACCAATGGATTCAGAAGAGGGAAGTCCTCCTGGGTCCCATCAGCCAGATGTAGTGGTGGTTGGAATATGAGGCTCCAGGTCAGAGAGAGAAAAGCAAGGGAAAGAAGGTGGCTCTTGAGTCCTGAATATTTCTGAAAGGCCTTCTAGTTTCCTCTGCATATATTTTTGTATTTGTTTATATCTGCTTGAAGCATTTTCCCACTGAGTAGGGCCCTGCTCAGGTAAATTAGACCCACATAGTGAGGTCCTTACTGGGCTTCAAAGAATCTTTTGCTCTTCTTCCCTTGGGCTTATGTTATCTATAAAAAATTTTTTTAAATCCTTCTGGTCATGGCAGGAAGCTTTATCAAAGCTGGTCTTACAGCATAGCTTAAAGTTGTTAAACCTCTGGATTTATCTAATTTCATTCCAAAACTGGCCAAGAACACTATCTCCAGCTCATAGGCATTTTTTCTTTGGTATCATTCATTGCATTGTACCAGAAGAATACAACTAGGTCACAGAGGACGATGTGGTTGCTGGTAGAGGGATCCTGACTCATCAATGGACTTGAACAATTTCCTTGAACAATTTAAAGAACTCAAGCAGATTATTCTGGAAGTTTACAAATAAAATTCATTTTACACTAATCTCTTATGTGCCAGCTTCTCATGAGAGAATTAAAAATCCTAGGAAACACTATTTATCATAAGTCCATTTGTCCTCATCTTCCTGTAGGAGGTATTCATATTTTCTGTCCCAAGATGGACACTAATATATAGGATGGATTCCATTCCAACACACAGTATATTGTTTTTGTATGCCTCATTCTGTAAATATAGTATTCTCCCTTCCTTTCACCTTTTCAGTTTATTTCATTTATTAATTTCCTTTTATCTTTATTCTCCTTGCTCCAGTTTTGTGGTGTTCATTATAAACATTTATGAAGGTTTAGTGTTGGAAAATATGCATATCCATCTGTTATTAGATTATGTAAACTCAGATCGATCAGTGTATGCCATTAAAATCTTCACATAGCTATTAGCACAAAACGACTAGGGAAGTTTTTCATTACTACTCACTGCTCCATTATCTCTATGCAGATTTTATCTTTCAGCATAGTAACATTTATTTTCACAAAAAACAACAAGTAGACAAACCAGAATATGGAAACAATGACATCATCACTTTCTGATGTGGCTCTGGTGTAAGAATGCATTATTCTGCAGTAAGAGTACTATCATAAAGCAACACTATAAAGTACCTTTCTTCACTCCATGCAAAATTGCAGACTAAAGGTCCTTTGGCTGTTTCATTTTATGGAGCAGTAAATAAACCTAATTAAAGGAAATCTCTTGTTCAGATTACCCAGCCTTTTAGAAATGACAAGGCCTAAAACTGTCAAACCGTGTAAGTCATGGTTCCTCTGTTAATTTAAAAATTATGTATAATGTTCTTGTTAAAACATGTCCCTCTACAACCTGAATTATTATGGGCTTAGAAAGCAACATGATGTTTAACATGTACAAAGAAAATGGAGGGAAAATTAGACTGTCTTTTTAGTTGTAAATAACATTAAAAGAGGGACCATAAAGAGGCTAAACTATTGGGAAACAGAATTCAATTAGATGGCACAATGGATTAGTTCACTACTCTTACATACCTGCAGAGCTAAGTTCAAACTTTAGTTTACGCTATAAATAAAAATAAGAATCACCACCACATCTTTATCCATCACATAAACATTCCGACACACAACAGTTAACCATGCTCTGAATTGGAGAAAACTACAAAAAATGTTGTACAATAGTTGCCATTTAAATTTAGAACTTGGCAACAATAGCCACATGTACTGAGATACCAATGTTTTTCTATGCAAGTGTAAGACTAGGAAATAGCAGTAGCAACTTTGGAGTATCTACAAATAAATATTCTCTTTTTAATGGCTACTTCTGTGCACAGCTGCATGGGAAGCACTTGCAATCATCTTCTCACACTATGCCTACCTGTTGCTAGTCTTATCAGTCGTCCTCTTTCATGAGCATAAAATTCAACAACAAACATTTAATAAAACCTATTAAGCTTGGAATCTCTTTGACACAGCAATGCAAGATCTATCACAGATAATTACATTGAGTCATAAAAATAGACGATCGGAACAACCTATGTCTACCAGTACCGGCTCCCTTGCATGGCATATGCCCACCTGAACTTGCTGAAGAAGTTAAACTCCCCACACCACCAGCCAGACCCTCTAGGTATGGAGGAGACAAGGAGATGTGGACACTTTATATCAAACCTCATTTGTGAATCTTTTTATGGAAACAAAGCCTGCACCAGCATTTTCTTACCATATTTGTTTTTTCTAATATAGTGTTAGAAATCCAATATAAATCAGATGTGCACCAGCTGTTTTCCCACTGTATCATGATAACCTCATACTTTGCACTAATCCCATTTTAGTGATAAAGGACTGATGCAGGATTTGTGTCCCTTTTCTGAGTGTTGCATACAAAGAAATCTGTTAAAACCAGTCCTTAGTATTTGATACAAATATTTTAAAAATCTATTTTTCAGACCAGAAATCAAAGATTTTGCTGAGTTTCTAATTAATTATTCAAAAGCACTAATAATTATATTATTCTTAAATGATAAGCAGAATAGTTTAGCAAAATTCAAACACCTTCCACTTATTGTGTCGCTGAGCCACATTAGATGAGTTAATTCTTATCTCTTACTCTCTGCATACACGCACATTTCAGACAGTAGCAATTCTATTCTGATGTTGTTCTTTGGCAATTCTTTTAAGTAAGATTTTTTTCCTTGAACCACAAATTATCTTTATTTTTAGTTAGTTTTGAAACTGATACAGGCTTTTGTTCCCATTCATTTTCAGAGTGAGTCACACCAAATGACCCAGAAGTTAAAAGGAAACCTCTGAAACAGACTTATGCTTCTAGAGAACTACCAGGGTTAGAAATGGTTGGGAGGACTGAAGAGACACACATGCTGGGAAAAGTTCTAATAAAAAGGCCCATGGAGATCACAATTTATGACATTAGTCGTTTACCTGCTATTGGATAATATAAAATTACACAAGTAGAAAAGCTGTTTTGATTAATTATCGGGACAATTTCCAAATAGATGCCAAAGCTCAAGAATTCACCAAGCAAAAACAAAAAAAAACCTATAGATTCGGAGTCCATTTTCAAAATTAGGAGTGTGCAATTTCCACACTTTCCCATGCAGGTCAGGTAACTGATATGACAAAGCTCTGAGCCTGTATTGGTGGGTCCTGCGCTTCCAGGCAGATTCAGTGGTTTCAGAAGCTCGCTAAGACTCTCAGTATGAAGTCTGTTTTCCAGTATAGCGGCAAAGGTCACAGCTTATTGAGCTCCTTTCATCACAGGCCAGTATGGGAGGTGGGAAGGTGGAATACCCACAGTCTCTGTTGCTCCTTAGACCTCAGTAGGCACAGTTTGGCCTCCTGCCTGGACCAAAGTCTGCCTCCCCTCTAAAGGGGATCTCTGTAGAGCATGGGGGGAGGGAGGAAGAGGGAGAAACCCGGGCTCACCCTCTACTCTGGATTCCAGCCCAGGGACCCTAATGGTAGCAGCTGTTGGCAGTTTTCTCTTGACCACTGACGCTGCTTTGATTCCCTGGGCCACTTCCCTGTGGTCCCTTTTTCCTCAAGCTTCACCCTTACCTCAGGATTCAGCAATGCTTCCTCTCCTCCAGCTCCTTTCACCTGGGCTTCTCTCAAGAGAACTAGAAAGGAGAGCTTTTAAGCAGTATGAGTGGGACCTTAACTGGTTCCAGCTGTCTCCATTAACCTAACGGCCTTAACTGATCCTTTGCCAGTTAATTGAGGTCAGGTGCCAGCATTAGCCTAACGACCTTAACTGATTAAATTGGTATCAGGGTCTTGATTGGCCTGGAGTAGCCTTTGTTTGGCTATCCAGGGAACAGGGACCTGCTCATTCTGAAGCTGATATACCTGCCTTCCACTCCTCTCTTATATCCTTCTGGTCTGAGTCTGTCACGTTGGCTATACATCTAGACACTTGCCTGATCATTTGTATGTATAATTACTTGATCTGATGCACCATTGCAGTAGTTTCACAGAGTAGATGCACAGTTATAGACGGCTAATTTTGAACTTCAGGATGACTGTCTCCTTTCAAGCATTGACTGATTTCACAAGAATTACCAGGGCAGCCTGCTTCTCCATTTCTGAAAGGTCTCTAGCAATGCTCTATAGTTGTTCCACTACTTTGCTCCTTTTGCTTTTGTTCTTCTGTGCAAGAGGGGAGCTGCAAAGTGGCAAGAAAAGAAAAGAAGCAAAGCAGTTAATTATGTTTACCAGATGATGAACTAAGAGAAAAACTCTTCAATTTTTTTTACCCCATTAGGCTCCACTTTTCTATCTCCTATTAGATTTTATAAGCCGATCACTTCACTTTAAAAGAGCTGTCAAGTTGTGTTCACTTTATTCCATTTTTGCCCAGCAGGGCATATTAGCAGAGTAATATAACAATGGCCGTTTCCCTTTAGTAGGGCTTAACTTTGTCACCCCAGCCTTGCCAAACCAAGGAGAAAGAGGACAAGTTTAGGAACTTAGCTCTAGCCTCTGCATGGCAGCACAGACCACCACCACTATCAGGGCCATTGTGTTTGCACAGGAAACATTATAGATAGATAGATAGATAGATAGATAGATAGGGTATTATATGATACAAATAGAACAGATTCAGGAGAGAGAAAATATTTGCTGGGATAGTGGGAGGAGGGATACCTCTTCTCCAGATATGTGGGGGAACCCTCCTCAATTTCACAGCTTCCTATGGTTTTATATTGAAAGGAAAAAATTTGAGACAGACACAGATCCCTATTTTGTAAAGGCCTGTAATTCTGAGGCAAGACTATGAAAGATTAGCATCTAAAGAATCAAATCCCTGTTGCCTACAGGAACAAACAAATGAAAGGCCTGCCCCTCCCTGACAATTATACCATCCTCAGATCTTTCTAACCCCATCACAGTGGGCTTCCAGTGACATTTTATGGCCTGTATGTCTTTAAGGAAAAGAAAGTTAAATGCCTCACCTTCATTAGGTGTCATCGTCACCATCAACATCTCTCAGAGATTTAAAACGTGTCTAGATTCCTCAAGTTAAGAGCTGTTTAAAAAGAGAGTGTGAGAAATGAGGCTGGACAAAATCCCACAGCAGCAATTTAAGTTTTTTCTAAATGTGCATAAAGCAATTCAAACTAATTTCTTAGATGTTTTGCATAATAAGGATGAGTTACTTCTTTCCAGATAAAAGAAAAGAAGTACTTGTGGCACCTTAGAGACTAACAAATTTATTAGAGCATAAGCTTTCGTGAGCTACAGCTCACTTCATCGGATGCATTTGGTGGAAAAAAAATGCACCACCAAATGCATCCGATGAAGTGAGCTGTAGCTCACGAAAGCTTATGCTCTAATAAATTTGTTAGTCTCTAAGGTGCCACAAGTACTCCTTTTCTTTTTGCGAATACAGACTAACACGGCTGCTACTCTTCTTTCCAGATGGATCACTTGAGATGTTGTCTGTTCTTGTGAAATGTATGGAATATTTTAATTCTTGATTAGGAAGTTCCTCCCATGAGGTTCTAAAGACCTTAGTATAGGAAGAAATCATGCTCCTTTGGTGTCTTTTTATTACGTGTTCTGATGCAATAATGCATCCTGCATTCTTATTTCCTCAGCACTGCATGTCCATCTGTATTCTAGTGCTTCCGTATGTGGGACAATAGTGCTGTTCTTAACATTGCTTGCATTATCAACAAAGCAATCTGATAGTCCCCTTCTCTTATTTCTGGGATTCCTTCCCTATAAAGTTTGCACCACAATATTATCTCTCTTTTACAAGGCATATGTTCAGAAATATTAATTTTGCAGCTTGTTTTTCCCTCTTTTATTGCAGTACTCCATGTAAATTTGGAAATGTCTTTAGACTCTAACTCAAAACCAAGCCCATTAAAAGAAAACAAATCAACAACAAAGTCATGAAGTTATATTTAATGTGAGTTAGGGTAAGCAGCTTTTTTCTTTGTATTATTTCTTTTAGCAACACATTCCATATTTTTGGTTAGATGTATTTTTGGCAAAATGTAGCTACAAATACAATGCCCATATGTATTAGAAGAAGGAATGTAAAGAACCGATCACCTTCAAAATATCCCAGATAACTATATTCAAGATCCTGGGACATAAATTAAATAAATGCGTTCATTGTTATGTAACAGCAGTTTCAGGAACAATCTTGAAAATGCAGCAGTGTGTCCAATTATAATACAAGGGCAGCTTCCAGTTTAATAATCTTTATCTTAAAAATCTGTCAAAATACTTATTGCAAGTGTATTACACTACATATTCCCAATCAATCAATCAATCAATCAAAATTCATTAATTTATGGGACTTAACACAATCAGGCCCCAACCTGGTTGAATCCTGCAGGTGCTATCGCAATAATAATGTGGTCCAAATGCATTTCTTGGCAATGCAATCAGTATAATCCAAGTAATCACCAGTTAAATCAACAGTATAATCCATTCTAGCCTCCATTCACAAGTTTTACCACCCCCACATAATCCCAAAACATACTCTGTCTCCTTTGGGTCAGTGTCCCATGGCTTTATACTAAAATCCAGTAAAAAATACCATTTAATTCTAGCACTTACCTTAAAAATAAAGGCAATAATTCTAACATTTAATAATTTTCTTCTTCTGATCACCCATAAAATCTTATATTATTCATTCTTAGTCTGTTTTGTAAATTATCACATTTTGTGCACAATTGTCTCTCTTGCTTCAATAAAAAGAATCAGTACTTTTTCCACTCTTCACCTCTCCCTCCCCATTTGCTGCTCCAGTTATTCTGCCCCCTCATCTGTTTTTATTAAGCTTTGTTTTATTTCAGAGATTGAATTCTCAAGATTAGCAAATGATGAGGCTGGACTCTTGTCTCATTTCTCATCTAAATGAGGTGACAGGTTGGGTGAATACTGGTGTGGACCACTGTGCGCGCTCTGGCATTTTTCAGGTGCTCTGTCTTGTCGCTATCTGGGATTTAACAGTATGTCCATTAATGGTGGTATTTTCTTAATCATATTCAAATCTTAGCTTTCCTCCAAGTCTAGATGACAACACTTCCTTAAAGGAAATGTAAAGCTTTGCTGGGTAAAATTCACCATTGCAATCAATCAGTTATATAGGACTGAGATAATTTCAAAAAGGGATACAACTTTTTCCAAATGACCATTTTTCACATTACAAACACAAGAAGTCCCTCTTTCCTGTACTTAACCAGTGCATTAGGGCCCTCTAGATTCAAAACTGATAGAGCTAAATCCAGGCCAAGGACACAGCCTTTTGCACTGCTCCAGTGGTGCAAAGCTGCCACATGATCTATCCTAACCAGGCAATTGAATTTCCCCTGGTTTGGGGAGCCCCTAGGCAACACAGAGTTGTTATAGCCATGCCCTCATCAACCTGCCTGGCACACTGCATCATAGACAGTATTTCAGGGACACAGCAGGAATGCTTCTGTGCTTCAGCTACTCCTCACTTACCTAACTGCCCTGTGACTACTCTAACTTGTGTTGCTGTGTGAATAAGCCCTCAGCAGTCCCAGGTATTGGGGAAGCATGAAGGTGATAGACTCTTTTCCATGAACCCTAAAGTCTGCACCAGCTGCAGATTTGCTAGACCCAAGGATTAAACTCACAACCCTGCAAGTCCATATGTCTCACAAGCCTTAAATTAAGCACATACCATAGTAAGAGCCTTAGAATTACGAAGCACTATCCACGAAGAAGAAACAGATAAAAGGTAGAAATTAACAGGTTGAAGACCCAGAAGTTTTATTGACCAACCTGTTTAAAAAAATAAGGGAGGGAGAGGTTGAGAGCAAAAATCACCAGCCCTGATTTCTCAGTGTCATCTAAACACTTAAGATTTCAAGTTTTGGCTTTCTTAATTTCTCATTTCTGTATTGCATGGGTTTGTTTTCGGTCTCTGTTTGTTCTCTTCATAGGAACTTTTTGCTAAGAAGTCATTGGGCCAAAGTCTTTTAGTGAGCTTGTACCAGTCTAACTTAGGGCAGAATTGGGCCTGCTGGTTCCTGATCATTCATTATTTTCCCTCTTGTATTGTTGCTTCAATCTTTACTCCGTAACAAGAAGGGAAACGGTGCAATGTATCTAATCTTCTGTGGAACAGTTCCAGATTTCTAGAATCATTTCTTTGAAGTCTGTTTCCTGATCCACGCTCAATTCATATACAGGAGGATGCGGATGTGCACTGGGTGATAGCAGTAGAAAGGGTCGCAAGAGGTTTCTTTAGATGCAGTTGAAGAGCTGTTCATAGATTCATAGATACTAAGGTCAGAAGGGACCATTCTGATCATCTAGTCCGACCTCCTGCACAACGCAGGCCACAGAATGTCACCCACCCACTCCTATGAAAAACCTCACCCATGTCTGAGCTATTGAAGTCCTTAAATAATGGTTCAAAACTTCAAGGAGCAGAGAAGCCTCCCTCCAGTCAACCATGCCCCATGCTACAGAGAAAGGCAAAAAAACCTCCAGGGCCTCTCCAATCTGCCCTGGAGGAAAATTCCTTCCCGACCCCAAATATGGCAATCAGCTAAACCCTGAGCACATGGGCAAGATTCACCAGCCAGATACCCAGGAAAGAATTTTCTATAGTAAATCAGATCCCATCCATCTAATATCCCATCTCAGGGGATTTGGCCTATTTACCCTGAATATTTAAAGATCAATTACTTACCAAAATCCCATTATCCCATCATACCATCTCCTCCATAAACTTAACGAGTAGAATCTTAAAACCAGATAGATCTTTTGCCCCCACTGCTTCCCTTGGAAGGTTATTCCAAAACTTCACTCCTCTGATGGTTAAAAACCTTCGTCTGATTTCAAGTCTAAACTTCCTGGTGGCCAGTTTATACCCATTTGTTCTTATGTCCACATTGGTGCGGAGCTGAAATAATTCCTCTCCCTCTCCTATATTTATCCCTCTGATATATTTATAGAGAGCAATCATATCTCCCCTCAACCTTCTTTTAGTTAGGCTAAACAAGCCAAGCTCCTTAAGTCTCCTTTCATAAGACAAGTTTTCCATTCCTCGGATCAGCCTAGTAGCCCTTCTCTGTACCTGCTCCACTTTGAATTCATCCTTTTTAAACATGGGAGACCAGAACTGCACACAGTATTCTAGGTGAGGTCTCACCAGTGCCTTGTATAACGGTACTAAAACCTCCTTATCCCTACTGGAAATGCCTCTCCTGATGCATCCCAAAACCGCATTAGCTTTTTTCACAGCCATATCACATTGGCAGCTCATAGTCATCCTATGATCAACCAATACTCCAAGGTCCTTCTCCTCTTCCGTTACTTCTAATTGATGCGTCCCCAACTTATAGCTAAAATTCTTGTTATTAATCCCTAAATGCATAACCTTACACTTCTCACTATTAAATTTCATCCTATTACTATTACTCCAGTTTACAAGGTCATCCAGATCCTCCTGTATAATATCCCGATCCTTCTCCGAATTGGCAATACCTCCCAGCTTTGTATCATCTGCAAACTTTATTAGCACACTCCCACTTTTTGTGCCAAGGTCAGTAATAAAAAGATTAAATAAGATTGGTCCCAAAACTGATCCCTGAGGAACTCCACTGGTAACCTCCCTCCAACCTGACAGTTCGCCTTTCAGTAGGACCCGTTGCAGTCTCCCCTTTAACCAATTCCTTATCCACCTTCTGATGTTCATATTGATCCCCATCTTCTCCAATTTAACTAATAATTCCCGATGTGGCACGGTATCAAATGCCTTACTGAAATCTAGGTAAATTAGATCCACTGCATTTCCTTTATCTAAAAAATCTGTTACTTTTTCAAAAAAGGAGATTAGATTGGTTTGGCACGATCTACCTTTTGTAAAACCATGTTGTATTTTGTCCCATTTACCATTGACTTCAATGTCCTTAACTAATTTCTCCTTCAAAATTTTTTCCAGGACCTTGCATACTACAGATGTCAAACTAACTGGCCTGTAGTTACCCAGATCACTTTTTTTTCCTTTCTTAAAAATAGGAACTATATTAGCAATTCTCCAATCATTCGGTACTATTCCTGAGTTTACAGATTCATTAAAAATTCTTGCTAATGGGCTTGCAATTTCAGGTGCCAATTCCTTTAATATTCTTGGATGAAGATTATCTGGGCCCCCCGATTTAGTCCCATTAAGCTGTTTCAGTTTCGCTTCTACCTCTGATATGGTAATATCTACCTCTATATCCTCCTTCCCATTTATCATGCTACCATTATCCCCAACATCCTCTTTAGCCTTATTAAAGACTGAGGCAAAGTATTTGTTTAGATATTGGGCCATGCCTAGATTATCTTTAACCTCCACTCCATCCTCAGTGTTAAGCAGCCCCACTTCTTCCTTCTTAGTTTTCTTCTTATTTATATGGCTATAGAACCTTTTACTATTTGTTTTAATTCCCTTTGCAAGGTCCAACTCTACTCGACTTTTAGCCTGTCTCACTTGATCCCTACATCTTCTGACCTCAATTAGGTAGCTTTCCTTGCTGATCCCTCCCATCTTCCACTCCCTGTATGCTTTCTGCTTCTTCTTAATCACCTCTCTAAGATGCTTGCTCATCCAGCTTGGTCTACAACTCCTGCCTATGAATTTTTTCCCCTTGCTTTGCCTTAACTCTGAATTTCCATTGTCTGGATAATAAATAAGAATAAGGGATCCTGCCTTTAGGTAGTTTCACTTTCACCATGCCTGTTAGTCATAATATATGGTTTTGTCTTTTCATCTATGGCAGTTGTCAGAGCAGTTGGAGATGCAAGCAGTACTCTCAATAGCATTCCCTAGTGGTACAACATGGAGATACTGGAAGTAAAAAGGGGTTGGAGAAAGAAGAGAGGCAGGGAAGGCTATGTGCTAGGAAGAACTCTGTTATAATAAGTAACAGAGCAATGGATGCTGACTTAAGAGAAGGCAAAATTAAGGTACCAAAGTAAGTTTCAGCTCTTTAAATTGGTTTTACACTAGTCTAAACTGGAATAAACTGTAATTTAATCTCAAATTATGAACAATAGAAAACAGGAGATTATAATGGAAACATTTTGCAACCTTAACTACAGCGTCTGTGAACAAGAAACATTGTATTCCTATGGGTATTAATCAATCTATGATCTAGTGGATAAAGGGACAACTTGATAAAGATGCTGCCTGGAATAGTAATTGGAGAGATGCAAGTAAGCCTGCCACTGATGGTTGTTCTCTCCTTTCCCTAAAGCATGTATTTTGGACATGGTGTGGTGGATTTGAGCCTTTTGATCCATTAGCTACTCTCAGGGCCTGCTTTCTTTTTTCATACAGGTTTTTTTTTGTTTTGTTTTTTTTTTTTTAAGAACTTATGGTGAGGGCATATTTTCCCCTGCTGCTTCAGACCACATGAACGTTGTGTGTTGTGTATGGTGAAATTTTTTTCTCCTTTCATTTTTAACTTGAAGCTTTGAGAAACCATGCCTAACAGACAGCTGCAGCGGCACAGGAGCTAGCAAACAGAGCTCTAAACAGGGGAGTTTGAGTAGGAGTTTGTAAGGGGCGTTTGGATTGTGGTGCTTGTTTGGGGTTCGCTTTTGCTGGGGTGTGTGTGGTCTTTTTGGTGTGGCTTGTGTTTCCCAGATTAACAGGATTTAGGTGGGAAGGAGATGACAGATACAGAGGCAGCTGTGGGAGTGACTCCTGTAGTGAAAGACACATTGAGGATGACTGGATGTGGAAGCTGTGGTATGTACATGATCCTGGAGGGGGGAACCAGTAAGAGTTTTTTCTGCATGAAATGTCGTCTGATAGAGCTGATGGAGGAAAAGATCCGAGGTTTGGAGATGCAGGTGGAAAGTCTGGTTGAGTTTAGGAAGGGGTTTGAGCAGATGATGGAGCAAAGATATGAGGTATCTGAAGGGAAAAGCTCAGACTCACAGATGGAAGCAGGGCTGGGGAATTTTGAGGAGAGACTGGGTGAGGAAAGTGGTCAGTGGAAACATGTGACTCAAAGAACCAGGCAGAGAAAAAGACGGGCTAGTAAAGGAGAAATAGAGCTTAGGAACAGGTTTGCAGAGTTGGAAAATGAAGAAGGGGCTCAGCAGGTACTTGTTGAAGGTGGAAGGGTAAGGAAGAAGAGAAGAGAGGCTAGTCCTATAGGAAAAGGGAAAGAGTCAAGGGAGACTACAAAAAATATGAGCCCCAGGAGGATACAGGATGGGTTCAAGAGGATTGTAAGGGAAAATAGGAATGGAAAGAACTTGCAGCCAGAGGGAACAGGGGAGAGACTGGAGAATAGCACTGTCACCAGGAAAAGGCAGGTCTATGTGATCGGGGACTCTTTATTGAGAAGAATAGACAGGCCTGTAACTAGAGCTGATCCTGAGAATAGAAGGGTGTGCTGTCTTCCGGGTGCTAAGATACGGGATGTAGACCTGAGGTTGAAAAGGATCCTAAAGGGAGCGGGAAAGAATCCCCTAATTATCCTTCATGTGGGAACAAATGATACAGCCAGATTCTCGCTGGAAAGTATCAAGGGAGACTATGCTAGGCTGGGGAAGACACTTAAGGAAATTGAGGCTCAGGTGATCTTTAGCGGGATCCTTCCTGTTCCTAGAGAAGGGCAACAAAGGTGTGACAAGATTGACTGTCAACAGATGGCTTAGGCAGTGGTGCTATAAGGAGGGCTTTGGGATGTATGGCCACTGGGAGGCATACAAGGACAGAGGTCAGTTCTCTCGGGATGGACTTCATCTGAGTAGGGAAGGAAATAGACTTCTAGGATCGAGGCTGGCACAACTGATAATGAGAGCTTTAAACTAGGAATTGGGGGGAGATGGATGGGAGATGTCCAGAAAATCTCCACGCCAGATTTTAGCATTGAGAGGGAAGAAGATGAAGTAAGAAAGGATACAGCCATGGGTAGGAGAATGTATATAAGGAGTGAGGGCGGTGTGGATACTAGTCTAATAGGTTATACTGGCTGTAGAATGACTGTGCCTAATAGAGTACAAAATGTGAGCGAGTCCAAACAGCAAAAATTAAGATGTTTGTACACCAATGCGAGGAGTCTAGGTAACAAAATGGAGGAACTAGAGCTACTGGTGCAGGAAGTGAAACCAGATATTATAGGGATAACAGAAACATGGTGGAATAGTAGTCATGACTGGACTACAGGTATTGAAGGGTATGTGCTGTTTAGGGAAGACAGAAACAAAGGTAAAGGGGGTGGAGTAGCATTGTATATCAATGATGAGTTAGAATGCAAAGAAATAAGAAGCGATGCAATGGATAAGACAGAGTCCGTCTGGGCAAAAATTACATTGGGGAAGAAAACTAGTAAAGCCTCTCCTACGATAGTGCTTGGGGTGTGCTATAGACCTCCGGGATCTAATTTGGATATGGATAGAGCCCTTTTTAATGTCTTTAATCAAGTAAATACTAATGGAAACTGCGTGATCATGGGAGACTTTAACTTCCCAGATGTAGACTGGAGGACCAGTGCTAGTAATAATAATAGGGCTCAGATTTTCCTAGATGCGATAGCTGATAGATTCCTTCATCAAGTAGTTGCTGAACCGACTAGAGGGGATGCCATTTTAGATTTAATTTTGGTGAGTAGCGAGGACCTCATAGAAGAAATGGTTGTAGGGGACAATCTTGGCTCAAGTGATCATGAGCTAATTCAGTTCAAACTGAATGGAAGGATTAACAAAAATAAATCTGCAACTAGGGTTTTTGATTTCAAAAGGGCTGACTTTCAAAAATTAAGGAAATTAGTTAGGGAAGTGGATTGGACTGAAGAACTTATGGATCTAAAGGTAGAGGAGGCCTGGGATTACTTTAAATCAAAACTGCAGAAGCTATTGGAAGCCTGTATCCCAAGAAAGGGGAAAAAATTCATAGGAAGGAGTTGTAGACCAAGCTGGATGAGCAAGCATCTTAGAGAGGTGATTATGAAGAAGCAGAAAGCATACGGGGAGTGGAAGATGGGAGGGATCAGCAAGGAAAGCTATCTAATTGAGGTCAGAAGATGTAGGGATCAAGTGAGACAGGCTAAAAGTCGAGTAGAGTTGGACCTTGCAAAGGGAATTAAAACAAATAGTAAAAGGTTCTATAGCCATATAAATAAGAAGAAAACTAAGAAAGAAGAAGTGGGGCCGCTTAACACTGAGGATGGAGTGGAGGTTAAAGATAATCTAGGCATGGCCCAATATCTAAACAAATACTTTGCCTCAGTCTTTAATAAGGCTAAAGAGGATCTTGGGGATAATGGTAGCATGACAAATGGGAAGGAGGATATAGAGGTAGATATTACCATATCAGAGGTAGAAGCGAAACTGAAACAGCTTAATGGGACTAAATCGGGGGGCCCAGATAATCTTCATCCAAGAATATTAAAGGAATTGGCACCTGAAATTGCAAGCCCATTAGCAAGAATTTTTAATGAATCTGTAAACTCAGGAATAGTACCGAATGATTGGAGAATTGCTAATATAGTTCCTATTTTTAAGAAAGGAAAAAAAAGTGATCCGGGTAACTACAGGCCAGTTAGTTTGACATCTGTAGTATGCAAGGTCCTGGAAAAAATTTTGAAGGAGAAATTAGTTAAGGACATTGAAGTCAATGGTAAATGGGACAAAATACAACATGGTTTTACAAAATGTAGATCATGCCAAACCAACCTAATCTCCTTTTTTGAAAAGGTAACAGATTTTTTAGATAAAGGAAATGCAGTGGATCTAATTTACCTAGATTTCAGTAAGGCATTTGATACCGTGCCACATCGGGAATTATTAGTTAAATTGGAGAAGATGGGGATCAATATGAACATCAGAAGGTGGATAAGGAATTGGTTAAAGGGGAGACTGCAACGGGTCCTACTGAAAGGCGAACTGTCAGGTTGGAGGGAGGTTACCAGTGGAGTTCCTCAGGGATCAGTTTTGGGACCAATCTTATTTAATCTTTTTATTACTGACCTTGGCACAAAAAGTGGGAGTGTGCTAATAAAGTTTGCAGATGATACAAAGCTGGGAGGTATTGCCAATTCGGAGACGGATCGGGATATTATACTGGAGGATCTGGATGACCTTGTAAACTGGAGTAATAGTAATAGGATGAAATTTAATAGTGAGAAGTGTAAGGTTATGCATTTAGGGATTAATAACAAGAATTTTAGCTATAAGTTGGGGACGCATCAATTAGAAGTAACGGAAGAGGAGAAGGACCTTGGAGTATTGGTTGATCATAGGATGACTATGAGCTGCCAATGTGATATGGCTGTGAAAAAAGCTAATGCGGTTTTGGGATGCATCAGGAGAGGCATTTCCAGTAGGGATAAGGAGGTTTTAGTACCGTTATACAAGGCACTGGTGAGACCTCACCTAGAATACTGTGTGCAGTTCTGGTCTCCCATGTTTAAAAAGGATGAATTCAAACTAGAGCAAGTACAGAGAAGGGCTACTAGGCTGATCCGAGGAATGGAAAACTTGTCTTATGAAAGGAGACTTAAGGAGCTTGGCTTGTTTAGCCTAACTAAAAGAAGGTTGAGGGGAGATATGATTGCTCTCTATAAATATATCAGAGGGATAAATACAGGAGAGGGAGAGGAATTATTTCAGCTCAGCACCAATGTGGACACAAGAACAAATGGGTATAAACTGGCCACCAGGAAGTTTAGACTTGAAATTAGACGAAGGTTTCTAACCATCAGAGGAGTGAAGTTTTGGAATAGCCTTCCAAGGGAAGCAGTGGGGGCAAAAGATCTCTCTGGTTTTAAGATTCTACTTGATAAGTTTATGGAGGAGATGGTATGATGGGATAATGGGATTTTGGTAAGTAATTGATCTTTAAATATTCAGGGTAAATAGGACTAATCCCCTGAGATGGGATATTAGATGGATGGGATCTGAGTTACCCAGGAAAGAATTTTCTGTAGTATCTGGCTGGTAAATCTTGCCCATATGCTCAGGGTTTAGCTGATCGCCATATTTGGGGTCGGGAAGGAATTTTCCTCCAGGGCAGATTGGAAGAGGCTCTGGAGTTTTTTTGCCTTCCTCTGTAGCATGGGGCACGGATCACTTGAGGGAGGCTTCTCTGCTCCTTGAAGTCTTTAAACCACGATTTGAAGACTTCAATAGCTCAGACATAGGTGAGGTTTTTCGTAGGAGTGGGTGGGTGAGATTCTGTGGCCTGCATTGTGCAGGAGGTCGGACTAGATGATCAGAATGGTCCCTTCTGAGCTTAGTATCTATGAATCTATGAAGCTAGGCCTGGCTCCTTGCTCCAGACATTGCTACCTAGTGCACGGGGTGTCAGCACCACTTAGGTTTGACCTGGTTGCCCCTCCATTATAACAGAGGGGCAGCTGGGTCAAATATGAGGGGACAGGACTGTGACCTGGAGCAAAGGGTATCTATAGTATCTATGTGAGAAACAATTAATAAATAATGGGCTCTTCAATCTAGCAGAGAAAAGTAACAACATGATCCAATGGCTGGAAGGTGAAGCTAGACAAATACAGAATGGAAATAAAGGCAAATTTTTAACGGTGAGGATAATTAACTAAACAATTTACCAAGGGTGGTGGTGGATTCTCCATCACTGACAATTTTTAAATCAAGATTGGATGTTTTTTTCTAAAAACTCTGCTCTAGGAATTGTTTGAGAAGTTCTATGGCCTGTGTTATACAGGAGGTCAGTCTAGATGTTCACAATGGTCCTTCCTGGCCTTGGAATCTACGAAACATGAATGCTACTCAGGTTTGGTCCAGCCAGCCCTTGAGGAGCAGCTGGGCCAAACCTGAGTGGCACTGCAAAACTGTGTGCCAGGTCGCAACATCTGGAGTGGGAAACTAGACCCAGCCCCACATGTCAAGAGCTTCTATTGCTGGATGAGAGTGGGACAGGTTCATTCTCCAACACACCCACACTGGACCAAGAGAACTATACATTTGCCTAGGCCAGAGCCCAACAATGGTATAATCCTACCCTGGATGTGGCAACCCATCTAGAACTTTCCCGCAACCCACAATTTGGGAAACATTTTCTTTGACAGATATACAATACAAATGTACAAACAAGACAGCTTTCCTCAACATAATGCAGTGGGTCTGAATGTCAACCCACCTAGAAAAAAGTAAAATGGTGTTAAATTTATGTAAACTCCAAAGTACTATTACTGGAGAAACCTTATTAGCCTAATGCAGAACATTATACATTAAAGAAAGATGGACTGGTCAAGATGTTTTCTTTACACAAAGAATAAAGATGCAATACATAAAATTGTCCTCATTTCTTCTACAGAACCAGATAATGAAGAAGTTTCAGAACTCTTAGGAAGTATGCGCCCATTCTAAATTCAAAATATGCAGTTTCTTGAAAAAAATGTAACAGACATTTATTTTATTTGGGGAGGAATCTTTAATCAAGTAAAAAGACAAATTTAAACACAAAAGATGAACAACCAATATTAATGAAGACAAATAATTACAGCAACTACATTCTACCAAACCTAATGACAATCAGGGAAAGGATATTAGGAGACACTTGAACATTTAAAAATCCTTTAAAATCATTTTAAAAAAAAAAAGAAAAGATTATGCATACTATTCAGTAGCTCATAATTCTCACTGGACTACGTCATTTTGTAATACTTCAAGTTCAAAGCTGAAGAATAAAGGAATTCAAGTATCTGAAATTTCTGATCTCACTCCTGTATCTTTAAGCATAATAAATTAACACACAATAACAAAAATTATTCTTTAGTGGGGCAAAAAGAAAGTCAACAATTTGCAAAGGACGCGATAAAATTATTGGTACAGTAATGATAAAGTATATACTCTGAACAACTCAAAATGGCTCTTGGGGTAGAACTCACTACTCTCTATCACACACAAAAAGTTAAGATCATTAAATAAAAAGAACTGAATATGATATCCCAACAGCAAAATTACACCCTTTAAACTATGCTGGAGTATTCTGGTACCATGTGTTCTGCATTTTTTCCATGTGCAGAAATTCTACCTATATCAATGGAAGTTTCTCATGAACAACAAAACAAGTAGTCCAAAATAAATAAATGCTTCAGTTAGAGATCCACAGTTTGGCTCAAAGAGAAACTTCAACATTTTAATAAAACTAAAGTATACAGATTACTTAAAGGATTGCTCTTTCTACAAACTGAACTCATGCTCAAGTCCATAGGAATTTTGTCTGATTAAAGCATGCCAATCCAGCCCCAGCCAAGAGTGAACTGCCATTTAGCTATGACAAACAAAGATAACCACACCAAAGGCTCTTAAGCAAAGTGGACAGTCATGGGATAAGAGGGAACATCCTCCCATAGGTCAATAACTGGTTATAAGATAGAAAACAAAGGTTAGAAATAAACAATTAGTTTTCACAATGGAGATAGGTTAATAGCAGGGTCCCCTAAGGATCTGTACTGGGACAGTGCTGTTCACCATATTTATAAATTATCTGAAAAAAGGATAAACAGCGAGGCAGCAAAATTTGCAGATGATACAAGATTACTCAAGAGAGTTAAGTCCAAAGCTGACTGCCACGAGTTACAATGAGATCTCACAAAACTGGGAGACCAGACAGCAAAAGGGCAGAGGAAATTCAATATTGATAAGTGCAAAGTAATGCAAATTGGAAAATATAATGCCAATAAATACAAAATGATGGGGTCTATATTTGGTGTTACCACTTAAGAAAGAGATCTTGGAGTCATTGTGGATAGTTCTCTGAAAATATCTGCTCCACGTTCAGCAGCAATCAAAAAAGGCCAACAGAATGTTAGGAATCATTAGGAATCCTGGAGCCCCGACCTGGGGTATTCTATCTGCTACCCAAGATCCATAAACCTGGAAATCCTGGATGCCCCATCATCTCAGGCATTGGCACCCTGACAGCAGGATTGTCTGGCTATGTAGACTCCCTCCTCAGGCCTTTCGTTACCAGCACTCCCAGCTATCTTCGAGACACCACCGATTTCCTGAGGAAACTACAGTCCATTGGTGATCTTCCTAAAAACACCATCCTAGCCACTATGGATGTAGAAGCCCTCTACACCAACATTCCACACAAAGATGGACTACAAGCCATCAGGAACAGTATCCCCGATAATGTCACGGCTAACCTGGTGGCTGAACTTTGTGACTTTGTCCTCACCCATAACTATTTCACATTTGGTGACAATGTATACCTTCAAATCACCGGCACTGCGATGGGTACCCGCATGGCCCCACAGTATGCCAACATTTTTATGGCTGACTTAGAACAACGCTTCCTCAGCTCTCGTCCCCTAATGCCCTTACTCTACTTGCGCTACATTGATGACATCTTCATCATCTGGACCCATGGAAAAGAAGCTCTTGAGGAATTCCACCATGATTTCAACAATTTCCATCCCACCATCAACCTCAGCCTGGACCAGTCCACACAAGAGATCCACTTCCTGGACACTACGGTGCTAATAAGCGATGGTCACATAAACACCACCCTATATCGGAAACCTACTGACCGCTATTCCTACCTACATGCCTCTAGCTTTCATCCAGATCATACCACTCGATCCATTGTCTACAGCCAAGCGCTACGATATAACCGCATTTGCTCCAACCCCTCAGACAGAGACAAACACCTACAAGATCTCTATCATGCATTCCTACAACTACAATACCCACCTGCTGAAGTGAAGAAACAGATTGACAGAGCCAGAAGAGTACCCAGAAGTCACCTACTACAGGACAGGCCAAACAAAGAAAACAACAGAACGCCACTAGCCATCACCTTCAGCCCCCAACTAAAACCTCTCCAACGCATCATCAAGGATCTACAACCTATCCTGAAGGACGAGCCATCGCTCTCTCAGATCTTGGGAGATAGACCAGTCCTTGCTTACAGACAGCCCCCCAATCTGAAGCAAATACTCACCAGCAACCACACACCACACAACAGAACCACTAACCCAGGAACCTATCCTTGCAACAAAGCCCGTTGCCAACTCTGTCCACATATCTATTCAGGGGATACCATCATAGGGCCTAATCACATCAGCCACACTATCAGAGGCTCGTTCACCTGCGCATCTACCAATGTGATATATGCCATCATGTGCCAGCAATGCCCCTCTGCCATGTACATTGGCCAAACTGGACAGTCTCTATGTAAAATAATGAATGGACACAAATCAGACGTCAAGAATTATAACATTCAAAAACCAGTTGGAGAACACTTCAATCTCTCTGGTCACTCGATCACAGACCTAAGAGTGGCTATACTTCAACAAAAAAGCTTCAAAAACAGACTCCAACGAGAGACTGCTGAATTGGAATTAATTTGCAAACTGGATACAATTAACTTAGGCTTGAATAGAGACTGGGAATGGATGAGTCATTACACAAAGTAAAACTATTTCCCCATGGTATTTCTCCCCCCCCACCCCACCCCGCACTGTTCCTCTGATATTCTTGTTAACTGCTGGAATTAGCCTACCTGCTTGTCACCATGGAAGGTTTTCCTCCTTTCCCCCCCCCCCGTTGTTGGTGATGGCTTATCTTAAGTGATCACTCTCCTTACAGTGTGTATGATAAACCCATTGTTTCATGTTCTCTGTGTGTGTGTATATATAAATCTCTCCTCTGTTTTTTCCACCAAATGCATCCGATGAAGTGAGCTGTAGCTCACGAAAGCTTATGCTCTAATAAATTTGTTAGTCTCTAAGGTGCCACAAGTACTCCTTTTCTTTTTGCGAATACAGACTAACACGGCTGCTACTCTGAAACCAGGAATCATTAGGAAAGGAATAGATAAGATTGAAAATATCATAATGCCACTATATACACTCATGGTACACCCACACTTTTAATACTTTGTGCAGTTCTGGTTGCCCCATCTCAAGAAAGATATATTAGAGATAAAAAAAGAACAGAGAAGGGCAACAAACGTGATTATGGGTATGGAATAAAGAAAAGGAGTACTTGTGGCACTTTAGAGACTAACAAATTTATTTGAGCATAAGCTTTCGGATGAAGTGAGCTGTAGCTCACGAAAGCTTATGCTCAAATAAATTTGTTAGTCTCTAAGGTGCCACAAGTACTCCTTTTCTTTTTTGTCAGAAGACAGGATACTGGGCTAGGTGAACAATTGGTTTGACCCAGTATTGCCATTCTTAGCTTAAATTTAGAAGCAAGTCAAATAGATACCTTAACCAATTAAAGAAACAAGAATTTTCCAGACCCCTGTCAAATATACAATACCCTATAATGTTAGAAATGAAAGAGGATGTTAGATAGCAGATGCATTTGCCACATTTTAATAGCCTTTATACTCAGAAGATAATGATAAAGATATGTACACAAAAAAAAGATGACAATTTTTTTTCAATAATTTACATACAATTGCCATGGTAAGAAAGGATCAAGTAGAATCCTTAATAGTCCCTATTTCATTGAAAGAGGTAAGATTTGTTGTAAAGATGCTCCAGAACTATAAAAGCCCTGGTCACAGATAGGTATATGAAATTTTATAAACTTAAAGAAATTGTTGCCCCTAGTCTAACAGATGCTACGAGTAATATATTGGAAACAAAAATAGTCTCTAGCTGATGGCAAGTAAGTAGCCATCATCTCAGAAACAGCAAAGGAAGACATGTATTTTGTACCTATTGTAGATTGATTTCACCATTGGTTAGTCACTTGAGAATTCTTAACTTCAAATGGAGTTTGCTGACTTGCCTCTGGACCCCAGAGGGTTTAAAAAAAAAAACTGTTCAAGTCAGCTGTTTTGGGTAATTGCTTGTCAGCCTTATACAAGGAGGTCCTATCAGGTTCTAATCAGGAACCCGTGTTATTCACCATGTACAAAAAGTGTTTGAAGATTAGGTAGAGTGGGCTTTTTATGCCTTCACTATGTGGATGACAACTAACTGCAGATTTCAATTTTATCAGCTCTAAGTCGCATGTGAGCAACTTAGAGTCTTTGAGAAGCCTAGGAGTCAGGAGGCCTGAGTTCTGTTTCCAGCTCTGAAATTGATTTACTTTTGGTGGATCACTTAACCCCTCTTTAACCATCTGTAAAATGGGGATAACTATTTACTCACTTTTAAATCCTTGGATGGAAAACAATATACACTCTGAGTGCTAAGTATCATTATTTCTATTAAGTTCCCTTTCAGAGAGGTGTTCTTTTATTTGCTTTATCAATTGAGGCATTGCCTGTTACATTTTACCTCCAAGCTGACTGCACGTCAGTCATGGATGAAGAGATTCAATCTGTGTACATATAGAGAGCCTCACTCACCTACAGCTGCTTAGTCTTACATGAGATATTTCAAGTCACAGTTTCTTCTTCATCCTTCTATTGGATGGTAGGAGATGTATTTCCAGCCACACAGTCCTGAGGATCTGCCATTAGCTGTTGGAGGCACTGATCATCTATATGAAAGCACTTTATCTCTCCACTGCCCTCTCTGCCTCACCCCTTCGTCCAGAGGGTTCTTGCAACAGCCCTGTTGACAGGGGCTCCATGTACTGCAGCTTTCTTTAAAATTTCCCATGTGGAAAGTCATCTACAATACAGAGGAGGAACCTGTGCAGACTCAGATTTGTCCCACTGACATGAGGGGCTATTGGGGATAGGTAACCCAGGCCAACCTCCATTCATCTAGGGATACGAAACCCCTCAATGAGGAAGGGCAGTTTCCTCTGGAGTCTGCTCTCCTTTTCTATACCTCCCTCACTGAGAACGTGGTTTCTACTCGCAGAAGTGGGCCTGGGGCCCATTGTTTACATAACATGGGATCTTTCAGGATAAGAGGGGATATATAAATATAAGATATTGAATTCCTACCGAGAAAAATACTTGCAAACACATTATGAATGGAACAAGATGCTACAAAAGCTGTCCCCCACAGAACAATATATATCCAGCAAATACAAAGGCAGAAGGCTTCCCACAAATAAGGTAGATATATAACCAGCACTATAAAAATGCAAGTTATTAGAGGAAAAGATATGAAACAACAAATATTTCCAGAAGCTACAGTGATATATTATACATCAATACATCACAAACTCCCTGAGCAGCTGGAAAGTCCAAATAATGATTCAGCAAAACACAACAAAACAAAGCTGGTATTCTTATGAACACAAAGTAAAAACAAAAGATACACAGGTGAAAAGCACAACATTTCCAGTTCCAGAAGAAAAACAGATTTTCCTCTGCTGTCAGTACTGCTGAGCTAGGCTCCCCATCTGAACACCTTTCATTCTGCCTCGGCAACTCTGACCTAAATGACCTATTTTGGAGACTAAGCCCTGTATCTCCTGCAGGAAGCCCCTTGGATCTTGCTTCTTTAAAGGGACAGTTTATTTTTCACTGTGAATTGTTGGCTGCTGTCTGTCCTTAGTTTGTGGCTACCATATAGAGAACACAATTCCTTAGACATCTACCGCTCAAAAGGTGCACTTTGACTAGCGAATACCTTGATGGGGTAGCCCTCAGGTTAGACAAAGTAGCACCAAAAGGCATCCACGATCATTCTGGCCATGATCTCCATAACAAGAAAATTAATGTAGAGATTCATGAAGGTCAGGATGTAGAATATCCAATAGCCCATACTCATGAAAATGGGGTGGGCTACCTGTTGAGAATATTAACTCAACATGGTCCCAGGCCTCCTTACCTACATTCCCCAAATCTTGTTTGTGGTATCATTTGTAAAGTGGGGGCACCCTAGAGTTGGTAGAGTGATTCTCACAACAGACTACATACCTGGGCAAACCCCCTCCCAGCCCCTGACTAAGCACCAACCTCCCTTGATGAACCAGGAGTTAACTCCTATGAATGGATATTACACTTAATAAAGCAACACCTTTATTTAAGGAGGGACAAGCCCTGAGTGAGAATCAGAGGCATTTCAAAGGGAGGGAGTCTCTTTAATGAGTCACACACACACACACACACACACACACACACACACTCCACAGCAATAGTACAATATACCCTATCCCCACTGCCTAAATATATAGGTTAATGACTTCTAACCTGATGAAGAATCCAAACAAACCCCAGCATCTCAGTCCCAGACAAAGATAACTTCCAACCCCCTTGTTTTGATTTCTGATGCTGAAGCTGATGCAAGCTTGGAGTATTGAGTCCTTGCTTCTGCTACATGGATCAGCTCCTTTCTCCATGGCTGCTGGGCTAGTCCAGACTTCCCTCTTGGGTCTAACTTGGGTCATCACCTCAGCCATGGCTGCCTCCTGTGTTGCTCTCTGCTCTCTTCACTCACAGCCCAAATCAAAAATTGCCTGCCTCTAGAGTAGTGCCTTTCCAGCTCTCCATTGTGTCAGCTCATTGGCCCAGAGCCTCCACTACCATCCTCCCCCTCCTCCAACAAGCATAGTCTGAGGACTGTTGTACCATCCAGCATGACTACAGATGGTGGCATCATACCAGGCATTGTAGAGTGAAATTCCCATATCTGGTTCTGTCCGTTGAATCTGTGACTTTCTGGGAGGGGTCCACAGATGATACCAGGTAGGATAAGAGTATGCATTCCATTCATGTGTCAATGAAGAGTTTGAAGGCATGGTGTGCTGGGGTGTTTTTGTCCATCCTGGCAACATGGCCAAAGAGCATGCAATGCCACTTTTGAACATAGAGAGGAATTGGTGGAAAGCCAGATCTCTGTGAGATTATGGTATTCTGCACAAATTCAAACCGCTTTATGGAATGCCTCCAACTGCTTGAAGTTTGGCTGTAAGAATGTCCAGGTTTCTGCTCTGTAGAACAGGACAAGTAGTACACACGTCTGAACTTTCTCTCAGCACAGAGATTTTTTAATCCATAGGAAATATGAACTTCATGCTAGAGGCAGCAAGACCAAATTGTTAGAGGACATCTGGTTTGCTGCGAGCGCTTGAACTGTGTCTGCAACTGTCAAGGTTCCTTCCCCACTCTGAACTCTAGGGTACAGATGTGGGGACTGCATGAAAGACCCCCTAAGCTTATTCTTACCAGCTTAGGTTAAAGACTTCCCCAAGGGACAACTTTGTCTTGTCCTTGAACCCTATGCTGCCACCACCAAGCGTGTTAAACAAAGAACAGGGAAAGAGCTCACTTGGAGACATCTTTCCCCCAAAATATCCCCCCAAACCCTACACCCCCTTTCCTGGGGAAGGTTTGATAAAAATCCTCACCAATTTGCATAGGGGAACACAGACCTAAACGCTTGGATCTTAAGAACAATGAAAAAATCAATCGGATTTTTAAAAGAAGAATTTTAATTATAGAAAAAGTAAAAGAATCACCTCTGTAAAATCAGGATGGTAAATACCTTACAGGGTAATCAGATTCAAAACAGAGAATCCCTCTATGCAAAACCTTACGTTACAAAAAGACACAAAAACAGGAATATACATTCCATTCAGCACAACCTATTTTACCAGCCATTAAACAAAAGGAAATCTAACACATTTCTAGCTAGATTACTTACTAACTTAACAGAAGTTCTGAAGAGCACTCCTGACCTGGTCTCGGCAAAAGCATCACACAGACAGACAGACCCTTTGTTCCCCCCCCCTCCAGCTTTGAAAGTATCTCGTCTCCTCATTGGTCATTTTGGTCAGGTGCCAGTGAGGTTATCTTAGCTTCTTAACCCTTTACAGGTGAAGGGGTTTTGCCTCTGGCCAGGAGGGATTTTATAGTTCTGTACACAGAAAGGTGGTTACCCTTCTCTTTATATTTATGACAGCAACCTAGGTAGATGAACTTGTCAATGCTCTCCATAGTGCTTGACTCCACCTATACCAGGGGTTCGGATGGCCCAGCTCCAAGGTTCTGGATTTGTCTTCTGCCAAAGATAGTCAACCCTGTAGTGTGGGTGGCATCTTGGAAACCTTGAAGGTCAGGACTGAAATTCTCTGGTTCTCCAAAAGCAAGGCAAGAGGCAAAAGCTTTGTTGGCATAATCTTGGTTGATGAACACTTCTTAATCAATTTTGATTAAATACGTGGAGCGGTAACTCCTCATATCCATTGATAGCTCAACAGAATAGTGCCAGAGCGAGAACACATCCCTGCAGCACACCCGAGATCACGCAGAAACATAATGAAAGCCATGAACCAATGTGCCTTCGTGCACCAATACCAGTGTGAAGGTAGCATGCCAGATTTAGCAAAACAGAAAGTTAGGACTGGAAGGGACCTCAATAGCTCATTTAGTCCAGTCTTCTGCACTGAGGCAGGGCTAAGTATTATCTAGACCCTCTCAGAACAAGTGTTTGTCTAACCTGTTTTTAAAAAAGTCCTCTACATCGGGGTTCTCAAACTGGGGATTGGGACCCCCTCAGGGAGTTGACGAGGTTATTACATGGGGGCGGGGTCATGAGCTGTCAGCCTCCACCCAAACCCTGCTTTGCAGCCAGCATTTATAATAGTGTTAAATATATTAAAAAGGGTTTTTAGTTTATAAGCGGGGGGGGGGTCACACTCAGAAGCTTGCTATGTGAAAGGGGTCACCAGTACAAAAGTTTGAGAACCACTGTTCTACGTCTCCCCAGTCTCATGGAGGCTGAATGAAATGAAGGAGCAACCAGCTATGACAGACCATGACAGAAGCACCAGGATTGAAGCCCCGGTTATAACTCCAGAAGGAGGGATGTGTTTTGCATGCATATGATGGGCATGACCCAAACCCCACTCAGTACAGCCATGATGGCTCCGACTCCCCTGAAATTCAAACTAGACTTCAGAAGGGCATTCCAATTAGTGGCAATGCTCAGTGGTACTAGGTACAAGACAGCCCTTGTCAAAGAACTCACCTACTACTAGGACATAATTGCCAACATCAGAGGCTCACCCACCACAAAGCTATCAAGTCAATGTGGAAAGAACAACCTTCCTCCACTCTGGTGGTCCACACTGTACTCAAGATGTGGCTCTTGTTATTAGATGACCTCTAACACCTTATTTCAGTGTGACTAGGTCGGAGTGTGAGGATGTGACCATTCGCTTCCCAGTTTATGGCTGCCTCTGCTGCTTAGCCAGAGGCCTTGGCCTAAGAACAGGACCTCAGGTTTTCACAGTGAGAAAAGGCCTTATACAGTCAGTGATTTTGATTCTCTCTTTTATGATTCTATAACTAGCTAAATGACAAACATATACCTACATTCTTAAAGTATAGGCCTTTTACAAACAGGCCTGAATATCTATATCCTAACACTCCACCACCACCCCTTTTTTTTCTTTTTCTTTTGGGATCCTCCTATCCAGGTATCCCTGGAAAAGCATAGGACATATGGCGACACATTTCCTGATAGGGCCAGGCATCAAGGTGGAAGGTGTTGATATTCCATTTTTCCCCACTGCCCCTTGTGTAGTATAGTGCCCTGCACCTTCTCTCATATGGGCATACTATCCCTATTCCAATTAGTGTTCCAGACTTCCCATTATAGTGGGACCGAGAAGGTTGGGTCCGGGTTGCCTAGTACACTGTGGCGGGTGGAGGGCTTACTACATTACTTATAGGTTATAATTAGTGGCTGTTTTCTAGGGGGTTGTGTCCCCCTTGATCATTTCCGTATGCAATGTAACACACACATACTGTTAATAATACACTAGCTGCTATGATAATCCACAGCAACACAGAGAGTCCTGACCACTGCAGTATGGTCCAACATCCAAGCCACCACCAAAACACTGCCTCTCCTCCTTCGACATGGTCAAGATTTTAATGTGGCCAGTTGCTGGCAGTTGCAACAAGCTGCCCCTGCAGGTTTTGCGTGCTTTTGTCCATATCATAAGTCCATTGAATGTTCACAGAGAAATGGGATATTGTCCAAACCAGCTTAACCACTTGGTATGGAATCAGGCAGTATGCCCTGGTTCAATTATTTACAGCAATAAGATTCACAGATCCATTTGTGCACAAAAGTCCAGATAGCAGCCTGTAGATGTGTGTAGTTTGGTTATGGGCTGGTGTCATTGTGCCCCCTAGTACTATATACATTCCCAGCAAAACACCTCACACACAGTACACCCAATTGTTCACCCCTTGCTATAGGCCATTGGGTGTGCTCCTCCATTGTCATAGGAGAGGGGCACATCCAAACATCTTGACTTACACCATTTCACACACCCCTCCATTGATTCCCAATGAACTCTTCCTCTTCTCATTATTTCCATAGGGCTTGTGGGGACCACCTTAGTTGCCGTTCCATTTCCAGGTACCATGGTAGTTATTACACAGGTGCTAGCCTCCTAATTGAGGATTTTGCATTCCCATACACATCTTCCCCCCCAGGTCAGCCTTTTGAAGCCATTCCCCACCCACGTCATGAGGTTTTTTGTTCATTGAAACACAAGAATGCTAGCAACAAGACAAACGCCACAGACAAACACCACAAAACTTAGATCCATGGTATTCTGGGTTATTCTTTCGCTGGTGCCAGCTTGCTTGTAGAGTATCTGAAAAACAAAAGAAAACACAACAAAAACTATTTCCACCCCCCTGGTGGGGACAGATTATTGCTTAATAATAATACTCCTTCCTTTTACAAATCTCCTTGCTAATTGCAGGAAAAACAGAATTACCACCTCCAGGCTGTCCTTACTTTGTTCTGTATTCAGACTAGTGAATTACCCCATTCACTGGTCATTTATGAAATTCGTGAGGTGGTGTACCTCAGTTTCCCCTCTTGTACAACAGACCAGGTTTGCAATAGTTTCTCTGCTGTACCAAGCTTTAAGTTTATTCTCAGGTAATAGCTGAGAGACAGCTTTAGATTTCTGCTCTGTGTGTGTGTGTGTGTGTGTGTGTGTGTGTGTGTGTGTGTGTGTGTGTGTACACACACACAAACACACACCGACCCCCCTTAGGGTTAACATGTCCCCCTTATTTTCAGGCTTGATTTGTTTTTCCACCTCCCTTTCCTGGACATCCATAATCTGAGTCTTCTAGTACCTGGTTTGTTGATTAGATGTATTTATTATTTGCAGGTCCTTTGTGCTGCTACTTATGGGCAGTTCTTCCCTTTCCCCATTAGCTAGGTAATTTGCATCCACATAGGGGCTTTTTAGCTTGCTTTTGGATTCAAAGCTATTAGCAGCCCAGAGACTGTCTTAAAAGGAAAATATTCCACTTGCACCAGAGTTCTGATTACTTTCAACTTTCATCTCCTGCTCCAAAACACACACAGATCTGAAAAAGAAAGCACAACCTATTGTGGCTCCTTTTGGAGCCCTAACAGGACTTTAAGTACCATGTTTTGTTTGCATTTCTTTTACCCCTTCTCCAATATACACTGCACGCATCCTGGGAAAATGCACATTCCTTCCATAGTTTAACTTCCGTAACATTATATTAGCCATATTCATTTTACACAAGGTGTAACTGCCTCCCCCAGAGCCACCCCAAGGCTCAGTGTTTCCATCATTGCTTCCCTTTTCCTTTCCTTTTTCCTATGCGTGCGCACACACAATTTTGCCTGACATCTCTTGCACTGCGATTACTCTTTTTTACACAACTGTACCCCGATTACACTCCCATCTTGTACAACCAGAGACAGCCAGGGGCAGCCAAGTTAAGTTCCAATAAAAACCCATTACATTACCCAATTGTCAAATAATTTTGATCAGATTCTCTCTGCCTGCTGCCTGCAGCAGTCCCTTATAGACCATTTCTGTGGGAAAAGGTCCCATTTTCCCTTAGAATAGCTGTAAAGGCTTCTGTGGACAGAAGCATAGTGGTGGTAGTAGCCACTCTACCTAACCCCCTGGGATAATTACCAAGCTTCCATCCAATGTGACTGCACAGAGTTGCACATACAGTTACATTTATATAACTGGTTTTATCATTAAACAAAAAATTCCTTCTTGTAACACCATAACTGTTACTCTAACATCTTCACACCAGTTACCTTTTACCATTTCCACAATTCCCAATGTTTACTTTCCTCCAAACCCTGAATTATCAATTTCTGCAAAAGGTATTTGTAACTTGTCACTTACTACTTTAAATCACTTACTCCTACATTCGGTTCCTTAAAGTAGTGCAATTTGTCTGTAACAACTTAGCCACCAAGTACAATTATTGCCACACAGCTGCCTTAACCTGTGCTGTCTTTTTACCTTGAGACTGTTCAAAAAGGCAGTAAAACATTTGTCTCCATGGTTGCCCATGGATCTTTTACTCCAAAAAATTCCAGTGGAATACAGCAGCAGACCTTCATCATATTTTGTTCAAAATAACCATTTCACATAAGTATCCAAAGTACCCTCCGTTAAAATATTAATACTTTTTTAAAAAAAATATCCCCCTTTCCAGGAACTCATCCACCAATTGACATTGGTTCCTGAGGCCATATATGACCATTTCAATGATCTAGCTCCTCTACCACACAACCACAGTCATAGCTCATCCATCTTCACCACCATCGGAAAACTTTGCCCTCACCCACTTAGTCTGTAGTTGGCCTTTGTTTGTTACCCTAAGCAGGGGCCCTTATTGGGTACTACCCACTGGAGCTAGTTGGAGTGAAGGCTTGCATGGGCAGGGATGACCACATCTTGAAATAGAGCAGCTAACACCACTACTACCCACTCAAAGCCAACCAGGTGACGGATAATCAATCGGTGTGTGTTCTGGAATGGCCTTCCTTCCCTGTAGCTGATCAGGTGGGTGGCCACCAATTCCTTATAATTGCTCAGGAATGACAGCCTGCAATTGGGTCAGGCAGTGCGTAGCCAATCTCCGGTCCCTGCCCCACCCTCACAGAGGGAGGTGGACATGACAGCAAAGCAAAGTTGTGACTCTCTCCCCATTCCTAAGCTATTAAGGCTTTTCCATGGAGGGAAGAGGTTCAGAACAAGTCCATCCTATCATAAAATCGTCACACCAAGGCTTCCGCGTGGCTTCTCCATCTACCATACAGAAGAAAAGTGGGCTGAGCAGGGCTGCAAGAGCTGTTTTCCAATAGAGAAGAGAGAGAAAAGACTCACAAATATTGAATCCTCCTGCATCTCTCTTACCCTTTACAAAACCCACCCCTCAAAAACCTATACAAGTATAGTTTCCCAGGTACCCCTCTTAAGTTTCATTTTTGGACTACCTTAACACCTTTCTCCCAACATCCCACAGGTTTATCCCTCAGGGAAGGTTATAGGAAAGAGGAGGGAGTTCTTTTCTACCTTATTCTATGAGCTCTCCTTCACAGCAACCCTTCAAAAAATAAAACCAAAACACAGCATCCAAGCTTTCCATGAATGTGGTAGTACACAGCCCAAAGGAGAATGTCTAATTGCCTAATGGTCACCCTTCTCCCACTGTACTTAGTTAGGGAAACAGAACATGTCCCTTCACATCCTCCTAAATGGAGATAAAATATTTACACATCAGCAACACAACACAAAATAGTATCTCAGTGCCACAATCTCCTTTCAAATTGACTTTAGTGGGACCTATGTGTACACATTAGAAGGAAGAATCTAACCTAAGCTTACATCTCCAACAATACTGGAGAATAACCATAACGTTGGAAGTTACTATTGCTTTTTCTGAAACTGCTCTGGTGCCGCAAGATTTTGTTTTGACATTAGAAAAATGATGAATAGGAAAATGTATCTCACTTCACCCAAAAATTTCCTTTTCCTAGAAGGAAAGTCCACAGATCCAAGATAATGGGTTGTACTCCTTCTTGAAGCATACTGGAAGCAAAATCAGTCACGTAAGGGAAGGCAAGGAAGTGGCCACACCTCTTAAGATACAGTCAGTTTAAGAAATAGCTCTGTGAAGCAGATGAGGAAGTAATTCCTTTAACCATTAATGAGAAGAGCAAGAAATTCATATAAACACTGAAATTGTTCTACAAAAGGAAGAAGTTCCACCTAGCTACTGGCAGACAAAAAGAGAGAAAAAAGGAAGAGAGGTACAATGGCATAAACTTTTCCTCAGATACTCTGATACTTGTGCTGCATAGAATGAATCCACAGACTTTCCTACTAAGAGAAAGGAAAATTTTGGTTAAGATATTTTCCCGTTCTTCACAGGAAAAGTCCACAGATACAAAATAAATAATACAACTTCCAATAGCCGTGGATAGCCAGTGAAGGAATCAAGGAATTAATTAACTATACACGATGTAAAGAGACAGACAGACTTTATTTAAAATGCAGGAAAGCACAGAGTGCAGAACCCTTCTTCCAAAAGCAGGAACTGATGAAGTTTGCATGGATTAATTTGTAAAACAATGAAGATGGGGACAGATGACCAGATGTCCAGCTTATACGATCTCTGTAGGTTGCACAGGACTCTTCAGACCAGGGGGCTGGCATGGCTCTGAGTGAATGAGAATGAACATTCAAGGTGAAATTAAAGCTTCTGCTTTTGTATGTCTTAGAAATGCACCATTTTAGCCATCTATTAACTGAAGCCCTAACTGGGGTATATTGTGCTTTTATGTTTTGGGTTGGTTTTTTTTTTTGGTGTGTGGGTGGAAGGGGGAGGTCTTTTGATGATGGCATAGAACAAAAAGAACTAGAGATTTTCTGAATTGTTTAAGGTGTTCAGTGTAGCATTTTAAAGGTCTCCTTACATGCAGAATATGCCAGAGCTTTTCAGAGCATGTATTGCATGTGGACAAAAAGATGGAAGAATGAATTCTTGTGATCTGTGGAGCACAGTATATATTTTAGGGATAAAGGCTGTATTAGCTCTTACCACAATTATTCCCTCATATGGTGCAATACTTCTTCCAACCAATAAGACCCCAGCTCCAAAACTCTCCTCACCCTAGTGATTGCAACCAAGATGACACTCTTCAAAAAAAGATTGCTCCTTGTTTTTTGGTCTCTCTTCTATCAGTTCTCTCCTCTTGACCTTTCCACCTTTCCACCTTGCTGCTAACTCCATTCCATCAAATGCATCCGATGAAGTGAGCTGTAGCTCACGAAAGCTTATGCTCTAATAAATTTGTTAGTCTCTAAGGTGCCACAAGTACTCCTTTTCTTTTTGCGAATACAGACTAACATGGCTGCTACTCTGAAACCTGTCATTATCCAAAAAGTCTGTCACTGCACTTTGGATAACTGATTAACTTCCTGCTGCTAAAGAAATTCATATGTTCTTGACAGCAATGAATCACAGAAGCCACCTAATAGGGGTTCATATCACTTGATAGCACAGCAACTGGTATGCAATGAAAATCAAACCCTTCAGTTTCCAAGTTTTACAGAATTATTCACTCTTAACTGTAGCATACAGGGCCTTTTCCTCTTTTCTGTGGCATCTTCAAAGACTCAAGTATGTCAATTAATTTCAAATCAAGACCCAGAAAATCTGTAAACACTTTCCAGTTCCTGCTGAGTCCTCACTAGATGACCAGTGAACCAGAAGGTGTTCCAGCAGCAGAGCATGGGAGGTGCTGGGAGGGTTGACAGGCATCAGCACATCAGGAGCAGTAACAAGGGGAAGACTGTAAAGGGAAACATTCATATCAATGTCAGATGAGTCAGCAGGGTGCCAGGCCATAACAAAAGGACATGTTAGAAACTGTCTGGTCTAGACAAGTACAAAGAAGCCTCTTCTGGGGATGACAGGAAACCAGCTTCTTCTGGAACATCAAGTGTGAGGAGAAAAAGAATTAGAGAATGAAAAGAGAAGCCGTCTTGTCTCTCCCTTATTTAGTAAAAAAGGGGGGGAAATAAACGCATTGGAACATATTTAAAATATTTTAACAAATTGGTAAATGACAGAATTTGATGAGCACTCTTCAACTGACATTATCTGTGTCAGATCAGTGACAGTGTAACTTGATAGCCTCTTCTCACAGAAAGGGAGCAGGAAAGAACTATCATTGATTTATTAAAGCTGAACTGTCAGTACTGTAAAAGTCATAAAGGGGTGTGCACACTTTGTATTGGGATCAGAAAAGTGTAAAGACTGGGGGAAGTCATCCACAGTCATTTTCATTAACTTTGCATTGCATGGCAATTCAACCACGTTCACAAGCTTTTTCTTTCACTACCATGTCAACGTTCATGTGAACACAATCATTTGCATTGATGTTTGGTGAGGAGTCTCTCTGCATATTATTCACCCATTATTATGCAGATTCTTGCCAGAACTAATCACACATCTACCCAATATATATACTGCTTTGAGAGGTTTTGAAGAGGAAGAGAAAATGGGGAAGGTTAAAAACAAATTAAATGTGGCTAAATAGCATGCGAGAAGGAGGGGAGATAGGGGAAGGATGAAATAATAAGCAGCACAAAAAGGCAAAGTCCCGTGCCTGGACTCATGTTCCACTGTATGCAGTACAAGGTGTCTACAGCATGTCCAAGCACAGAGACCTGGAATTATATTCTAGACCTCTGCTAGCAGCTGCAATGCAAACAGTATTATCACCCTTTTCAGACATCACAGGGACAGATGTTTCAAGCAGCCAGCATCATGCCAAGAATGTGTTGGAACTGGAGGAATTTATACTTACAAAAGCTCACAAATTACATTAGTTCTCTGCCACCATGAGTAGCAGTGTCATCCTCCTTGATCATCCACTATACAATATGTCACACAGAAGGCACCTCACAAACTTCAGTCCCAATCCTGCTCCTATTGGGACCAATAGGAGCTTTGCAAGTGATTTCAGTGGGAACAGGATTGAGCCTCTAACACACCAGTGTTGAATGAAGATATATCATTGGTTGCCAATATTCTGATTGCAGAAAACCAGATACCCTAGGCCCTACCCCTTCTCCGAGGTTCCCCCTCCCCACCCCCCACTCACTCCACACCCCCTCTCTCCATTGCTTGCTCTCCCCCACCCTTGCTCACTCGCTCTGTGACTGTGCTCCCCATAAGGCTTTATAGAAATATACTTATGTATATATATATATATATATATATATATGTATATATATATATATATATATATATATATATATATATATATATATATATATATATATATATATATATATTCATACATAACTAGAATGTGTTTTATGCTATATATGCCATGTAACATATCTCTGTAAAGGTTATGATCTACTGAATCTATTATTCGTATTTGTATGCATGTATCACTTTTGTATTCGAAGTTATGAATATTGGCTGCATGCTTGTTTGATTCTGGGTAGGTTTTAGTGAAGCAGTTGGTCAGCTTCCTGAGAAAAGACTATTCTCAGTAAGTGTCCAATCAAGAAGCCCTTAAGCCAACAATGTACTTGGAGATGCCAATCCACATCTGGGCTTTCCCAGGAATGTATCTTGGCTGGTAAGGAACTCAGTCATGCATGGACATGTGACTTGCCCAGGTGATTACAAAACTCCATTTTGTAGTTGGACTGTGCAAAGGAGAAAGAAGGGGGTCTCCACCCACAAGAGAAAAAAGTCTATTTAAACCCCTGGGAGACCCCTCCATTTTGTCTTCAGCTGCCTAAAGAGAGAGCCTCTCCACTCCCAAAGATACCTGAAAGAAACTGGAACTACAGGGGGTGTGAGTGATTGCTGGACCCAGACTAGAAGGAGATTAGTCTGTAAAAGGAAGCTTACTGGAACTGGTGAGGTTTTCATCTGTATTCGGTTTGATTAGACATAGCCTTGTGTGTTTTATTTTATTTTGCTTGGTAATTCACTTTGTTCTGTTTGTTACTACTTGGAACCACTTAAATCTGTGGAAGAAAACAAGTCCTCCATCTGTGTTTGTGAGCAACAAGTCAGAGACCCTTTATTACGAGCAATTGCAACCGAAGACTGCGGTCAGACAGGGGGTCCCCCATCCTTAGGCAGATCTTCGCCAGATAAACAATTAGGGCAAGCATTTATACCTTTTGTTGCATAGAATAATGATCAACAGCCGCATCTTGTTTATACATATTTCTTCCTGATATCTTACTTTTCTCAGTCTGCGTTCCATTCTTATCTAACACAAGGTCAAAATTGCATCTCTTACAGTTTTCCCACTCGACTCCCACTCACCCAGGCCCTGCCTTAAAGTCTCACATTATTAGAGTTAGCCTGATTCTTGCTCTATTCCTAAGAAAATTAAGATGTCTGCGTCTAAATTCCCTTTATCCCTTTTTCCAATGTCACAGATCCTATTTTCTGTATTTAATAAAATCACTTTTACTTATTAATGAACCCAGAGTATGTATTAATACTTGGGAGGGCAGACAGCTGTTCGTCTCTCTCTCTCTCTCTGTGTTATAGAGGGTGAACAATTTATGAGTTTACCCTGTATAAGCCTTATACAGGGTAAAATGGATTTATTCAGAGTTTGGACCCCATTGGGAGTTGGGCATCTGAGAGTCAAGGACAGGAACACTTCTGTAAGCTGCTTTCAGTTAAGCCTAAAGCTCTTAGGGAATGTGGTTCAGACCTTGGTCTGGCTTTGCAGCAGGCTAGCGGGCCTGGCTCAGACCAGGCAAGGTGCTGAAGTCCCAAGCTGGGAGGGAAGAGAAAGCAGGGGCAGAAGTAGTCTTGGCACATAGGGTGGCAATTTCCAGGGGTTTCTGTGATCCAACCCATCATACTCTTGTTTTCACCGGGCTGGGGCGAGGGAGGTGGTAAGGGATCTGGCTGGGGGTGTGGGCTCCAGAATGGGGCCAGGGATGAGGGGTTTGGAATGTAGGAGGGGGTTCCAGGCTGGGGGAGGGGGCTCTGGGCTAGGACAGGGAGTTGGAGGGTGTCAGGGGGTGAGGGCTCTGTGGTGGGGCAGGGGTGTAAGATGTCTGAAGGCTCCATCTGGGATGCAGGAGGGGGCTCTGGGCTGGAGCAGAGTAGGATATAGGAGGTGAGGGCTCCGGGCAGCACTTGCCTCAGACGGCTCCCAGAAGTGGCTGTCATGTTCCTCTGGCTCCTTGGCGCTGGGGCGGTCCAGTGGCTGTGGGAGCTGTCCCTGTCCTCATGTGCTGCCCCCCCCACCCCAGCTCCCATTGGCCACATTTCCTGGCCCCAGGAAGCTGAAGAGCTGGCACTCATGGCCGTGCCTGTGCCATGGGCAGCATACAGAGCCCCTCTGGCTGCCCCTGTGCCTAGGAGCCAGAGGGACATGCTAGCTGCTTCTGGAAGCCACGCGGAGTCAGCTGCTGTGGCCAACCAGACTTTTAGTGGCCCAGTCATCTGTACTGATCGGAGCCCCTAGAGTTCCTTTTTGACCAGGAGTTCCAGTCAAAAACTGGACACCTGGGAACCCTACTGATATATAAATTAGGGTCCATAAACCAACGTGCCCATAAACTTTCTCTTTTTCCTCCTCACACCTACAGTATGCGAGTTACCCAAGCACCATCTGACAATCATAATGAGTTGGGACTATAGGGGAAATACGATTTGTCAGGTTTCCCTCCCCACTCTGAACTCTACGGTACAGATGTGGGGACCCACATGAAAGACCCTCTAAGCTTATTTCCACCAGCTTAGGTTAAAAATTCCCCAAGGCAAAAGTCTCTGTTGGTCCTTGGACTGAGGTGTGCTGCCACCACCAAGTGATTTAGACAAAGAATCAGGGAAAGGACCACTTGGAATTCTTATTCCCAAAAAAATCCCCCCAAGCCTACACCCCCTTTCCTGCGGAGGCTTGAAAAATAAACAAGGTGAGCACAAACCAGACCCTTGGGTTTGTAGGACACTAAAAATCACAATCAGATTCTTAAAAATCAGAACTTTATAATAAAGAGGGAAAAAAGTAAAAGAAGCACCTCTGTAAAATCTGGATGGAAGGCAATTTTACAAGACAATCAGATTCAAAACACAGACGATTTCCCTCTAAGCAAAACTTAAAAATTACAAAAAAAACCCAAAAAAACAGGGATAAGCCTCCCACTAGCACAGGAAAAATTCACAAGCTAAAACAAAAGATAAACTAACATTTCCTTGCTTTATTTACAATTTTTGTAATCTAGATGCTTAGTTCAAGTAGGGCTTTGGGAGATGTATTTTCCCTCTCCTGATTCCTCGCTGACCCGCAGAGAACCAACAAAAAGAACAAAGCAAAAACCTTCCCCCACAGATGTGAAAGTATCTTCTCCCCTTATTGCTCCTTTTGGTCAGGTGCCAAACAGGTTACCTGAGCTGCTTAATCCTTTACAGATAAGGAGTAATTTTACGATACCCTTACCTGTATGTTTATGACACCATTCTAGAATATAGAGCTAATAAATTACGATAGAGTGATCTGTATAATAGAAGATTAGGGTTGGAAGAGACCTCAGGAGGTCATCTAGTCTGCATCTGTATCTATATGAAACCCCTGTGTTTTTCAGAAGTGATTCTTCCATACCAGAGGCAATATGGCATGGCCTTTTAAGCCAGGCAAACATCCGGAACTATTTTACAGCAAAGAAGAGATCAGATATGCTTAAAAAATGTATATAATATATTAGATAATGAGAAATAAATATATAATGAGAAATAAATATATTGTAAAACAGGACCACTTCTGCTCATTCCTTTGAATAAAGAGACAGTTATGGTTACAACTGTTGCATACTCAAATCCAACTAAACAAAAACTAAAAGGAGGGGAGGAAGAGAAAAACAAACTTTTTGACTGACATGACTGCAAGGGTGTCTTTTGTGCCATTGGACAACTGCCAGTTCCCAAATGCTGAGATTAGGAAGTCCTGATCTTATGTTCGGGGTGGGGGGGTGGGGTGTGTGTGTGTGTGGCCCCAATTTATTCATTTAATTGAAATGGTCTTCAGAATAAAAGTTAGCATAAACTCTGTTTCTAAATAAGGCAATCATTGGCAGGTTGGTTTGGTTTTCTTTACATGCAGTACATTATGGAGCACATATTATTAGCACTCAAGCTCCTCTGTAACCTGTTATGTCCTGCTGCTACTAGGAGCCATGTGCTCTCACACACAGTATATTGTGGAAGCAGCATTTACTCATTTTAATGAACGCCAGCCTCTACATATTTGCCTGAGGAGTGGCAAATAGGCCTGTCCACGACTATAGCACTCACCATGCTAAAATGCCATTCAGAGTAAACATTTGAGGGAGAACAGCCTAGATGTTGTTCATCTATATGAAATGTGCCCATCAACAGATCCCTCTAAATGCCAGTACAGCACAGGGCTGAAGCATGGGCAGACAACAATGACATCCATCAACATTCCATGAAGCCCTATCTTCAGCTAAACCCTTGTGGAGCTCTGGGGCAATTCTGGTAAGGCCAAAGTCCTCCAGGCTCGCTCAAAGGGACCTTCCCCATATCAGAACTGTCCCTCTCAGGCTGCTGCTGCATTTCTTTCCATACAAGATGCTGCTGCCACAAATATAGATCAGAACCCTGCCAAAAGCACTCAAGCCACTGTCAATCAGTCTTTGCTTCCAGTTGTTTATGTCAGTCAGTCCCTCAGGCAGAAGGAAGGAATTATCGCTACTTTAAAATCTGGTTCCATTGTGGGTGGCCACAATCAAATGCTTTCGCACATTTCTCTGGGGTGGCAGTCACCTCTCAGCGCCCAAGACATTTTTTGTGCCAGCCAGAGGTACGTCCACTGTTTCCCTCACTGTTCTGCCCAACCATACAGTTTCCTTTCCCCCACCAAACAGGCAGATGAATGTAATGAGCTGGCTAATACCAGTGGCCTCACCAGCAACAATCTTTGGAGTATTAAAAGGCTTCAGGATGCCTCACACACACACACTTCTCATAAGCAGCCAGTCTGATGCTGCAGAGAGCAAGCTGCTTTCTTTCTCCGTTTGAGTGAAGCTTTTTAGGTAAACACCCAGCATGGCAGTATTCTGCTGAATTCAGTATTCTGGTGGATTGATTATCACTGGAAAATTTTTAAATCAAGATACGATTTTTTCCCCTAAAAGATATGCTCTAGTTCAAACAAGAATTATTTCTGAGAAGATCTATGGCCTCAGTTACATAGGAGATCAGGGTAGATGATCACAGTGGTCCCTTCTGGTGTTAGAATCTATTAAATTATTTTGTGAAGAAAGGGTCAAGACTGCAGGCGAAGAAGAAAAATGTGGCCTGTCTGTCCATTGCTGATACATGACCTTGTGGAAACAAGAACCCTCCATTCAGCTGAGCAACAGTCATGTAAAGTGGAGCCTTGCATACATATGATCAGTAACTCTGGAAAGTATTCTGTGTTGCTGGTGTAGCTGAAGTTTGACACTGCAAAGAGAAATTGGGCCAGCTCTAGCCAGCAGCCAGGTGGATCCCAGGCAGGAACAGTTCATAGTACAGAACTAGTTATGCAAAGAGCTGAGATTGGTGTTCTCTTTGCTCAAATAGACAATTTCTGTATTACATGGTGGCCACTGCATAGTGTTATACTCAGGCTGTCAACTACTAATTATATCGGATATCTTTAAATATGAGTGTGTGTGCAAGTGTCTAAAAAAATATAAAGTAAAATCCCTTACACTCATTATAGGAAACAGTTTCCAAGGCATATGGAAAATATAAGTATCCTGGAAAATAAACGCTGGTGCTAAATAATTAACTTGAAAAATAAAATACAATTTTAAAGATCCCATTAAAAGGAATCAGATTTCAGAGTAGCAGCCGTGTGGAAAATCCTGATGCACCGTTTTCTACAGAGCTGTTATCAGTGCCTCCACAATAAAAGGCCAGATGCTCTAGAAGAGCAGACATTCAGGGTCTGAGCCATAACTCTCCTGGGTATGTGCATCGGAAAGCAAAAAATCATACAGACCTGTGATATGGCCAGCTAATTAAGGCTCTCTAACAGAATCCTATGTGTGGCAAATACCAACCCTGAAATAATGTAAAGGAATGCCACAGAGTTTATTCCAAAAAAGGTCTAGTGAAACCTGCTTTACTTTCCTAAAGTTATGCTCCCCTGTATTCGGACTCTTCAGGTTTGCCTTTTCAACCCATCAAGAGAGCTCTCAAGTGGCATTTGGCCACATCTTGAAGAACCTGAAGTCTCCCTTTTTAATATGGAGAAGGTGTCACTCTAAATTTCACTGTGCCTGGTAACAATAATCCAGATGACTCAGAGTATTGCTGGGGCAGGAGAGCTGGAATGTATAATTGATTTGTAATGTTTGCTGCTTTTTCTCAGTTGATCTTCCAAATTATCTTTTTGAAACATTTACTTAAAAGTTTTTTAAACTTTTAAGGATTTTTGATAGGTTTCAGAGTAGCAGCCGTGTTAGTCTGTATTCGCAAAAAGAAAAGGAGTACTTGTGGCACCTTAGAGACTAATAAATTTGTTAGTCTCTAAGGTGCCACAAGTACTCCTTTTCTTTTTAAGGATTTTTGATGCGTCTGACAGTCTGATCATGTTCTGTGCTTCTGTAGTCTAAGTCTCTTATGTTTCTTACTCTTATTTATGCTGGGCTCGTGTAAGTAGCTAGATTAATGAATCACAAAATGAAGCTACAATGTGTCATCATACCCTACAGCTTGCAGAGAGTACAGTGCTATTTTTCTACACTTCTACTACTACTAATTTAACATGACATTATCTGAAGCTACTCTCCAGCATTTTTCAGTAAAGTTTCTAAAAGCATAACAAAACCTGACCTTCCCTTGCACTCTGCATGCCCTTAAGGGAACATGAATATCTTCAAGAGGCCATTTTCTGCTTAATTCTGTCTTTTCCCCAACTCTGATTACTGTGTCAGGGACACAGTGTTATGACAACCGACTATGAACAGGGCTTACTCATAATATCTCGAACAACAAGCAAACCATGTGGTTATTGACCAAACAATATATTTCTGAGAAATGTTGATCTTTTGGGCTGCATGTGTTGCAATTTGTGTTTTGGCATCCATTGATTCAACCTTGAGGTGTACAGGAGAGCAGAGGCCTTAATAGACAACTTTCAATATGGCAGTACTACTCAGGATCTGATCAATTCCGTTAAGGTTAAAAATTCCAAGGTATTGCTCTCCAAGATATACAGGCAACACTAGGCATTGCAATGTCTTCCTAAACTCATTCCTCAAATTCTCCTATTGAATAATGGTTATAGGAAGATCTTTCCCTAAAAGAAGCTTAACAATTTTTTTATATCTTCGTCTTCCATTTATTGAATACAGCCTCTAGATTGGATCACAGGGATCTAAACCCCATGAACACTATTTCCTATTTGATTATAAATCACCAGGAAAGGTATTAAGGATATTAGGAGATGCTCTGAATTAATAGGATATAATACAAGCTAAGTACCTTTCATAGGCATCCTCCAACCTTTGTGCATTATCTAAAAAAGCCGTACTCTTATACAATGACTACAACTGTTGGGCTATGCAACCTTAACGAGAAATTCAAGGCAACAACTTCCCTTAAAACACTTTGTACTTTAACAAATGTTTTTGTACAGCCACACTGCAGTGAGGTGTTAGCCTCAGACACCAATAGGGAGTCCTCTGAATTTTGAAGAGGCAACAATTTTTCCTCTATTGGAACCATTCTCTCAAGTTTCATGACAACCTTCCCTCTGGTCAGGTAGGGCAAACAGCTTCCTCTTGAGCCCATCAGTGGTATTTCTGAACTCTCCAGTGAGGTTAATGCAGACCACCACCTGGCCTCTCTTCCAAGGCTGGGCAAAAATTTTCCATCAAATCAGTTTTCAACAGAAAAAGCACTACAGCAAAGGTTCTCAAATTGTGATCTGTGGACCACCAGTGGTCCGCAAGCTCCATTCAGGTGGTCCACAGATAGTTCCCTCTAAGCTTCACACCTGGGTGTCCACACACAATAGAATGAAGGGCCACCTACCAAATTAGTGCAGCTGCAAAGCGTGGATCCACTAATTAGGTGCCTGGAACCTGGAGGAGACTCACATGTAAGGTGAGGTGGTGGCCTTGGGAGGTAGGTGAAAGGGGACAATGCGGTGAGAAGAGGGTGTTGGGGGGAATTTGGGACACGCATGGCCAGAGAAAAAGGCAAATTTCCCCAGCTCCAGGGCTGTTGCTACTTGGGAGAGACACCTCTCCTTCCCAGCCCCAGCTCAGGGGCTGCCGCAGCAGGGGAGAGACTCCCCTCCTTCCCAGCCCAGCTTGGGAGTTGCCATGGCAGGGGAGAAAGGGCACATCTATTGCATTATAAAGGCAAGACTACTGATATTAAAATGAGTTGTGTTCTTTTATTTATAGAACAAAAAAAAGATTAACAATGTTTTTTGGGTTTTTTTGGTTTTTTTTTTAAATATAATGCTTTTATCCGAAGCACTTTACAATAGTTATCTAATGGTACAAACAACATTTGGAAAGATCTTTAAGTGGTCCGCCGAGCCTCTCAGCAATTTTCAAGTGGTCCGTGAATAAAACAGTTTGAGAACCACTGCACTACAGCATCTCAGATGGTTTAATGCAAAACAATGTAAGGTTTCTTTTTGTTTCAGCAAATCAGTTACTTAGATTTGGATTAACCAGACAAATTATTTCATTTTCCAAACTTTTGTACCCTTATACAAGGGTTTTCCAAAACTTTTGGTTTTCAGCCAAGATTTTCTGTGTTTTTGATGAAAAGCCGAAGTTTTCTGTGGAAAGTTGTTGGGGGAAAAAAATATTTTTCTTGGTCAAAATTTTCCACAGGAAAAAAAGTAATCCTTATGTTGACCTACTCTACTCATAGCATCATGTGCTGAATGCAGACTAAGAAGTGAGTTCCTAACCTTCACATGGTAGGTGTACTGTATTACTGCTAAACAATACAGCCAAACTGTCAGCAGAACTTCCTATTGCATATCCACAAAGGCATGTAAGGCAGAATTTTCAAAAGATCTCAGCATGCAAAATGAGGGCCATACTTTCATAAAATTTCACATTGTCAAGTGTTGAGCACTTTTAAAAAAATCTGTCCCTGAGAGTGGGTGCCGAGTACTTGAAAATCTAGTCCCCTAGTCCCTTGAATCATATACCCTCACTTTTTGCTGTAGCCTTTAGGAATTCACCAGCACTGTAATGGCAGCTCCGTAACAACTGCCTGCCTGTCCAGGCATAAATTGACTAATGGAGAGCCACATGAAATAAGCTACTTTCATGCTGGAGATGTTCATGCTGTAGAAATCCCTGCAGCTGCTTAAAAGTGCATTAGGTTGAGCCCCATAGTTCTTCAAAGTTATCATAGAATCATAGAAGATTAGGTTTGGAAGAGAGCTTCAGGAGCTCATCTAGTCCAACCCCTGACCAAAGCAGGACCAACCATAACTAAATCATCCCAGCCAAGGGCTTTGTCAAGACTGGCCTTAAAAACCTCTAAGGATGGAGATTCCACTACCTTTCTAGGTAACCCATTCCAGTGCTTCACCACCCTCCTAGTGAAATAGTTTTTCCCTAATATCCAACCTAGACCCCCCACCCCCACCATTTGCAATTTGAAACCATTACTCCTTCTGTCATCTGCCACCCCTGAGAACAGCTTAGCTCCATCCTCTTTGGAACCGCCCTTCAGGTAGTTGAAGGCTGCTATCAAATCCCCTCACTCTTCTCTTCTGCAGACTAAACAAGCTCAGTTCCTTCAGCCTCTCCTCAAAGTCATGTGCCCCAGCCCCCTAATCGTATTTGTTGCCCTCCACTGGACTCTCTCCTATTTGTCCACATCCTTTCTGTAGTGGGGGGCCCAGAACTGGATGCAATACTCCAGATGTGGCCTCACCAGTACCAAATAGAGGGGAATAATCACTTCCCTCATTCTGCTGACAATGCTTCTACTAACATAGCCCAATATGTCGTTAGCCTTTTTGGCCACAAGGGCATACTGCTGACTCTCATCCAGCTTCTCATCCACTGTAATCCCCAGGTCCTTTTCTGCAAAACTGCTGATTTGCCAGATGGTCCCCAGCCTGTAGCAGTGCATGGGATTCTTCCATCCTAAGTGCAGGGCTCTGCACTTGTCCTTGTTGAACCTCAGAGTTCTTTTGGCTCAATCCTCCAATTTGTCTAGGTCATTCTGGACCCTATCCCTACCCTGCAGTGTACCTACCTCTCCCCACAGCCTAATGTCATCCATGAACTTGCTGAGGGTGCAATCCAGATAATTAATGAAGATGTTAAATAGAAACAGCCTAGGACTGACCCCTGGGGCACTCCACTTGATACCAGCTGCCAACCGGACATCGAGCCGTTGATTACTACCCATTGATCCTGATAATCTAAATATCTTTCTATCCACCTTACAGTCCATTCATCCAATTCATACTTCTTTAACTTGCTGACAAAAATACTGTGGGAAACCATAACAAAAGCTTTGCTTAAGTAAAGATATATCATGTCCACCGCTTTCCCCATATCCAGACAGCCAGTTATCTCATCATAGAAGGCAGTCAGTTTGGTCATAGAATCATAGAATATCAGGGTTGGAAGGGACCTTAGGAGGTCATCTAGTCTAACCCCCTGCTCAAAGCAGGACCAATCCCCAATTTTTGCCCCAGATCCCCAAAATGTCCCCCTCAAGGACTGAACTCACAACCCTGGGTTTAGTAGGCCAATGCTCAAACCACTGAGCTATCCCTCTCCCCAAAGTCAAGTATGACTTGCCCTTGGTGAATCCATGTTGACTGTTCCTGATCATCTTCCTACCTTCCAAGTGCTTCAAAATAGATTCCTTGAGGACCTGCTCCATGATTTTTCCAGGGACTGAGGTGAGACTGCAATTCCCCAGATTCTCCTTCTTCCCTTTTTAAAAAATGGGCACTGTATTTGCCTTTTTCTAATCATCTGGGACTTCTCCTAATCACCACGAGTTTTCAAAGATAATGGCTCTGCAATCACATCAACCAACTCCCTCAGATGCATTACCTCCAGCCCCATGGAGTTGTGCATGTCCAGCTTTTCTAAATAGTCCTTAGCCTGTTCTTTCACTACTGAGGGCTGCTCACCTCCTCATTCTGTGCTGCTCAGTGAGCAGTCTGGGAGCTGACCTGGTCTGTGAAGGTTGAGGTTAAAAAAAAGCATTGAATACTTCAGCTTTTTCCACATCATCTGTCACTAGGTTGTCTCCCCCATTGAGTAAGGGCCCTACACTTTCCCTGACCACCTTCTTGTTGTTAACATACCTGTAGAAACCCTTCTTGTTACCCTTCATATGCCTTGCTAGCTGCAACTCCAATTGTACTTTAGTCTTCCTAATTACACCCCTGCATGCTCGAGCAATATTTTTATATTCCTCCCCAGTCATCTGTCCAAGTTTCCACTTCTTTTAAGGCAACTGTAACCCTTCTGCCCATCAGAGTTGGCAGCAACAAGGGCCGGGTTCAGTATCTAGGGGTTTTGTTTCAATAACACAATGCAAAACCAGCTCGATCCCCCATCCAGTGACAATTACATATTATTCCTCTGGGTGCCTCTAAGAGGCAATACTTCCCCTCTCTCAAGCACAGCGTCTGAGTGTAACCAAAGCCTTTTAATAAAGGAGGGAAACAATACAGCATTATATTGGGGAAACACCACAAACAGGATTCATAACACAATCCATGAGCAAAAGACCCACCGCCAAGTAAGCTTGGCAGTGTCCTTTTCCCCTCAGGGTCTTAAGTCCAGCAACCCAAAAGTTACCCCCACCCCATAGTTTCTGTCCTTGGTCAGTGCAGCCCCCAGAGTTCAGAAGTTCATCTGCAGAGTTTACCTCCCAGCCTGGGTGGAAGAGGGGGAGGTATGGGGGGCATCTTACACACTCCGCTGGTTGGGTATATGGCCGATTGCCAAGCCTCTCCATGGGGTTATGCTGCAGTCTTCACCGCCTCTCTACTAGCTATCCTGCTAGCTGCTTACCAACTTGTCTTCAGCCCCTGCCCCAACACAGCTCTCAGTGATTTCAGCTCTTAGTAACTCTAGCTCTTTAGTGATTTTAGCTGTTAGTAAGGAGGAGGCCTCAGTGCTAATGTACTCAGAACCACTAGCCCAAAGCAGGTCTAATACTTAGGAATCAGTGATTTCAGCTATGCAGCTAACAAGAGTCCTAACTGAGTCAAAATTAGCTCTGTTATTACAAGTGGAGAGATCAAAGTGGTGTTTCAGGCCCTCCAACAGAGCCCATACTGCCAGTTACACATGCCTGTCCCCAGCCTCTCTCCATTCACTGAGCTTTGGAACCAATGTCCCTTGCCTAGTGAGTGCTACTTAGTTGAGGGCGAGTCCCTCCGTCATAAAATTCCAAGTACAGTTCTACGGTCCTTGATTCACATAATCAGTTTATTACTTCTGCCCCAGTAACAAAGAGACTGGGGATCCCATAGCAGCCAAAGTGACCATTTGGACAAGCAGTCCATCATATTAGGCAAGGTGGGTGTGCCCATGCAAACAAGATCAGCCCCTGAAGTCCTTTTCCACAGATCACCACCAGATGTCAGGGTAGAGCTCAATCTGACTCTGCTTACACAACCATAATTTTTTTTCTGCTTCATCACTACAGAATGTGTATCTACACATCTGAATGTGCTCTACACATTCCTAATGTGGCTAGTCTGTTATAGATTATGGGGCCAAAGCACTAATAATATGATGCATCATGAAAAAGAGTTTCCCTATGAGTTTGTGGCTGAGAATAAATTTGACTAAAAGACCTTGAAGTAATTGAAGTAAGTATTAAGGAGCCTGGGAAACAAGCAGGGAGAACTGGAAGTCCTGGCACAGTCAAAAAATTATGATGTGATTGGAATAACAGAGACTTGGTGGGATAACTCACATGACTGGAGTACTGTCATGGATGGATATAAACTGTTCAGGAAGGACAGGCAGGGCAGAAAAGGTGGGGGAGTTGCATTGTATGTAAGGGAGCAGTATGACTGCTCAGAGCTCCGGTATGAAACTGCAGAAAAACCAGAGAGTCTCTGGATTAAGTTTAGAAGTGTGAGCAACAAGGGTGATGTCATGATGGGAGTCTGCTATAGACCACCAGACCAAGGGGATGAGGTAGACGAGGCTTTCTTCCAGCAATTCACGGAAGTTACTAGATCGCAGGCCCTGGTTCTCATGGGAGACTTCAATCACCCTGATATCTGCTGGAAGAGCAATACAGCGGTGCACAGACAATCCAGGAAGTTTTTGGAAAGTGCAGGGGACAATTTCCTGGTGCAAGTGCTGGAGGAACCAACTAGGGTCAGAGCTCTTCTTGACCTGCTGCTCACAAACCGGGAAGAATTAGTAGGGGAAGCAAAAGTGGATGGGAACCTGGGAGGCAGTGACCATGAGATGGTAGAGTTCAGGATCCTGACACAGGGAAGAAAAGAGAGCAGCAGAATTCGGACCCTGGACTTCAGAAAAGCAGACTTTGACTCCCTCAGGGAACTGATGGGCAGGATCCCTTGGGAGAATAACATGAGGGGGAAAGAAGTCCAGGAGAGTTGGCTGTATTTTAAAGAATCCTTATTGAGGTTACAGGGACAAACCCTCCCAATGTGTAGAAAGAATAGAATAGCAAATATGGCAGGTGACCAGTTGGCTTAACAGTGAAATCCTTGCTGATCTTAAAACACAAAAAAGAAGCTTACAAGAAGTGGAAGATTGGACAAATGATCAGGGAAGAGTATAAAAATATTGCTCGGGCATGCAGGAGTGAAATCAGGAAGGCCAAATCACACCTGGAGTTGCAGCTAGCAAGAGATGTTAAGAGTAACAAAAAGGGTTTCTTCAGGTATGTTAGCAACAAGAAGAAAGTCAAGGAAAGTGTGGGCCCCTTACTGAATGAGGGAGGCAACCTAGTGACAGAGGATGTGGAAAAAGCTAATGTACTCAATGCTTTTTTTGCCTCTGTCTTCACGAACAAGGTCAGCTCCCAGATTACTGCACTGGGCAGCACAGCATAGGGAGGAGATGACCAGCCCTCTGTGGAGAAAGAAGTGGTTCGGGACCATTTAGGAAAGCTAAACGAGCCAACTTCATGGGGCCAGATGCGCTGTATCTGAGAGTGCTAAAGGAGTTGGCGGATGTGATTGCAGAGCCATTGGCCATACCTTTGAAAACTCATGGCGATCGGGGGAAGTCCCGGACGACTGGAAAAAGGCTAATGTAGTGCCCATCTTTAAAAAAGGGAAGGAGGAGGATCCTGGGAACTACAGGCCAGTCAGCCTCATCTCAGTCCCTGGAAAAATCACGGAGCATCAAGGAATCAATTCTGAAGCACTTAGAGGAGAGGTAAGTGATCAGGAACAGTCAGCATGGATTCACCAAGGGCAAGTCATGCCTGACTAATCTAACTGCTTTCTACGATGAGATAACTGGCTCTGTGGATGAAGAGAAAGCAGTAGACGTGTTGTTCCTTGACTTTAGCAAAGCTTTTGACACGGTCTCCCACAGTATTCTTGCCAGCAAGTTAAAGAAGTATGAGCTGGATGAATGGACTATAAAGTGGATAGAAATTTGGCTAGATTGTCGGGCTTAACGGGTAGTGATCAATGGCTCCATGTCTAGTTGGCAGCCGGTATCAAGTGGAGTGCCCGAAGGGTCGGTCCTGGGGCCAGTTTTGTTCAATATCTTCATAAATGATCTGGAGGGTGGTATGGATTGCACCCTCAGCAAGTTTTCAGATGACACTAAACTGGGAGGAGTGGTAGATACGCTCAAGGGTAGGGATAGGATACAGAGGAACCTAGACAAATTAGAGGATTTGGCCAAAAGAAATCTGATGAGGTTCAACAAGGACAAGTGCAGAGTCCTGCACTTAGGATGGAAGAATCCCATCCACTGCTACAGACTAGGAACCGAATGGCTCGGCAGCAGTTCTGCAGAAAAGGACCTAGGGGTTACAGTGGACGACAAGCTGGACATGAGTCAACAATTTGCCCTTGTTGCCAAGAAAGCCAATGGCATTTTGGGATGTATAAGTAGGGGCATTGCCAGCAGATCGAAGGACGTGATCGTTCCCCTCTATTTGACATTGGTGAGGCCTCATCTGGAGTACTGTGTCCAGTTTTGGGCCCCACACTACAAGGAGGATGTGGAAAAATTGGAAAGAGTCCACCGGAGGGCAACAAAAATGATTAGGGGACTGGAACACATGACTTATGAGGAGAGGCTGAGGGAACTGGGATTGTTTAGTCTGCGGAAGAGAACAATGAGGGGGGATTTGATAGCTGCTTTCAACTACCTGAAAGGGGGTTCCAAAGAGGATGGATCTAGACTGTTCTCAGTGGTAGCAGATGACAAAACAAGGAGTAATGGTCTCAAGTTGCAGGGGGGGAGGTTTAGGTTGGATATTAGGAAAAACTTTTTCACTAGGAAGGTGGTGAAACACTGGAATGCGTTACCTAGGGAGGTGGTGGAATCTCCTTCTTAGAAGTTTTTAAGGTCAGGCTTGACAAAGCCCTGGCTGGGATGATTTAGTTGCAGATTGGTCCTGCTTTGAGCAGGGGGTTGGACTAGATGACCTCTTGAAGTCCCTTCCAACCCTGATATTCTATGATTCTATGAACTTACCAGACAACGCTGCAGTGTATGTGAGAATAAGCAGGCGAGTAAGCATTTCTTTTAGGAAGTAATTATAAATAAGGCTATGTTTTAGTCATGGATATTTTTGGTAAAAGTCATGGACAGGTCACGGACAATAAACAAAAATTCATGGCGTGTAATCTGTCCATGACTTTTACTATATGCCCCTGACTAAATCTGGGGAGGGGGGTAGTTTTGCGAGAGCAGCCCAAGGGGTCCTGCAGGTACTTGGGGGGCACCATGGGTACTTGGGGGTGGGGGTGGCCTGAAGGGGCAGCACAAGTGCTTGGGGGGGAGCAGCGCAGGTGCTTGTGGTGGGAGTTGGCAAGGCTGCGGCAGGTTCCCTACCCAGCTCCTGGGAAGTGGCGATGTCCAGCTCCTAGCTCCACATGCTGCCTCCGCTCTGCCCCAAGGCCCAGCCCTGAGCCCCCCCACACACTAACTTCTGCTGCTGGTGGTGGGGGGCCGAAGACTGCTCTAGCAGCAGCCAGTGCGACTTGCCATGGGGCTGCCCGAGCTGCTCAGGAGGCTCCCAGGCCAGCTCCATGGGCTACTGCAGAAGTCACAGAGGTCATGGGAAGTCACGGAATCCGTGACTTCCATGACCTCTGTGACAAATACGAAGCCTTAATTATAAATGATAACCACCTCTTCTCCCCTGAATGCAGATGGGGGAAATCCCACTTGTTGCTGTTATGCAATTGCTGGTTTTTGTTTCCTGCTTGTTCCAGTAAGTATTCATTATTTAAAGTTTTCTTTAATGGTTTGAGAAATGTAATTATTTCCCATGCCATGGAGCAAGTAATGATTGTAATACCTACGTGCAAAAAAAAAATAAATAAAAAAAAATAAAAAAAAAATTTAAACAAGCAAAGTCTCAAAAACCAAAGCACATACAAACAGCAATGACATTTTTTATTAGAGTTCTTTCTTACGAAGTGTTGAAGGAAAAATTAATATAATGGATTAACTCAGATGTACTAAACTGTAAACAGTAGGCAACAACGTACCTCTCAGCCTAGGGGATTGAAAATGTGCATTTGTTTGCAATTCTGCTTTCTCATTTACCTGAATGAATGTGGGTACCAAGTCACCAATCCAAGTTTTTTCCTGCTGATAGCAAGCTGTTTATAACCATTTGTTTTAAACTCAAAGGAACTTAATAGTTAAAAAAAAAAGTCTGTTCTTGCTGCATTTTCTGCCAAGTTTGCCAAGAGATCCAAATGGCACACATTTGTAAAAGCTCATTTTGTACTGGAACAATCAGGTTACACGATATGTCCATCAAGAACAATAAGTTAGTAAGTAAGCCTCAGCAAAATATAAGCAAGCCGGTTATAGTGAAACAAGAAGAGGGAAGAGCCTTTTTGGAATCATGCCGGACTACTTTTGACTGTCTCGCTTTCATTCAGTACAGTTCAACCCCTAAGTGGGGGGAAGATGGTGGTGAGCATGAATAGACATGATGCAAAACATGAAAATGACTAGCATTTTGTCAGGAACTCCTTGGAAACTGAGCCTTCTGATTTAAATCATCCTACAGTTAAGCAAGTCTAAAGTTAAGATGACTACGTTCCGGTAATTCTCAGTCAGAGCCCCACCTCCACATACTCTATCACCAACCCCAGCATGCACAGTATCTGGAAGTCTGTCAAACCGGGTTCACATGTGTAGGACAAATTAAAGCAAATGGAATAGGTTCAGCCACTGAAGTTATGAAGAAATCATATCCTTTGAAGTAATTGCTCTCTCTAAACTCAAGTACAAGTAATCCTAAGAACCGTTTTTGCCTTGAGGAATTCAAGGTGTTTTATGAAAAAAAGTCTCTCATCTCAACCTAATGCTTAATTGTACATAAAAATGGATGCTGAGTGATGCCATGTGAGTCACTTTGCAATTACTCTCAGATTTAGTTTTTGGACAGACATTTTGCACTGTTTGTGAAAATTGCCAGTCATTTGTATATTAGCTCTATCATTATGAAACTTCATAACCATAAACCATAAACTTCTTCCTTCAAGAAGAAAAATCCCTATAAATCATGCATACAATTTTGCTAATTGAAGAAACCATTAAACTACAGACAAGGAGTCTGCAAAATAATGTAAAATATCTCTAAGGGAATGAAGAAGGTTTACACAGCCCATTAGGACTTGTCCTCTTTTAGTGCCTCAGTACACACGAGGGTACTAATGTTCATTTGGATCATCCCAATATTTTCTGCTTGAACAACTGTGCCTGGTGTGTTATTTCATACTTTTATTATTTGCAGCATGAAAAATTCTTTTCTGTATCTGTTGATACTTAATTTGCATCACTGGTGCTGAGCTAGAAAGAGCAGCTCAGATGGGTATTTTGGGCCAATTAAATTTGTATTGACTTCTATTAAATATTTTGACTGTCACTTTTCCAAGCTATATTAATTTTGTTTTAGGACCTTTTAACCATAAAAATCAATTTTGTTTCCCCCCCTCCTTGTATCAAATGGTGTGTGGGGGGGGAAGATACACTAGAGCCAGTGACCGGATCACATATTTAAAAGTAAAAGAGCCAGGGAAAGTAGAAATTAATAATTTAATATTTATACTGGAGTAGGACCCAGAAGTCCCAGTAAGATTTGTGCCCCATTGTTCTCTGCACTGTAGAAGCACATTGGAGGACAAGCTCCTTGCAGTATAAACACGTATCACTGCAAACACTTATGCACATGAGTAATTTTACGCACATAAGTGGTTCCATTGAACTCATTGGAACTACTCACATCTGCAAAGTTAATGGAGCCATTCAGTTATGTAAAATTAGTTGCGCAATTGCTTACAGGATTGAGGGCTAAAAACAACATCTTACAGTTCTCATACTAACGTTAATTTGCCCACATTGCATATACTGTATATTTTGGTATACATTTAATAATTTATACATGTAATTATAAATGATTGTGCAAAACGGGCAAGTAAATATGACCATAAGAAATTAGCCTTTGCATCACTGGACTTAGCATTTAACTATATTACAAGCTAATTGCTGCATTAAAAGAGGCTTGGAGGTACAGGGGTGGGCGGTATTTAAAGCTGCCTCTCTAAAAACAAATATAAACTTCCCTCCCTGTAGAAAAGTCCTATAGAATTCAATAGGGACATATACGGCAAGTTTGGGGAGACAGAAACCGTTGCTTACTATAGATTTATATAGCTACTACCACAATGTAGCCCTGACCTTAGTGGGGTCAGTGACAATCTCTCAGGGAGCCCAGAACTAGGGGTCACCTTGTTATCCCCCTGACTCCACGAGACAGCAAGAGAGAGAGATTCACTAGTGCTAACTTGGATGACGGTTCCATATCATCCTAGTCTGTTAGCCACCCCACCAACCTTCTCAGAACTCTGCCAGCCCTTACTTTGCCTTACAGTTACAGTAAGACTTGATGCACCCCAGTTCCCAAGCCCACTGAAAGAGCATTCCCCTGGAGTATTACTTGTCAGTGGACCCTCACAGAAATTATCAAGTTTGCTATCTTCAAAGAGACGGTGTACACACCAGTTTATTTGATTCAACTAAGAATTCACACTTTGCTTATTACAGCACTGAGATCTACTTATGATGAAACAAAAGTTTACAAATAAAACAAAAATAGGACACTAAGAAATTAAACATAACTTTAGCAAGATACTATCCTTTGAGGGCACAAAAACTGCTTTAAAAACTTTCTGTAGATCTTGCTGATTTTCAGCTAATTAGGATTCAGATTTTCATGATTCCCCCACACCCTACCAGGGGCAGGGCTGGATTTAGGGGCATGTGACCCAGGTGACCTCCTAGGGTGCCAGGCTCATGGTGTTTTTGTTGGTAGCGACAAAAGGGACAATAGAATGTTTGAAGTAAAATGTTTCAGGTATTCTGTATGTGGATTCATTTTTCACTAACCTCTTAGAATGTTCTGGACCTTTGTAGAATGTCATGGAACCTTCCAGACTTTGAGAACTACATTTTCTTTGAACATCCTAGAATGTTGTCAGCCATGCCCTCACGGGTATATAAAACATTCTTGAACAATTGTATGGACCTTCACCAGATGCTGACACATGGGGAATGTTCTAATGTCAATGATAAAGACCTCTGTGTCTAATTGGATGACATCCGTCACATTTTACAATATGGGAAGGACTGTCCACTCCAAGTTCTCCAATTTATTCATGATGTAGAGCTAACGGACACTTTTCCTAATGTGCAGATAGCTTTGAGGATTCTGCTCATGCTGCTGGTCACAGTCACAAGTGCAGCTTTTCAATGCTCAGGCTCATTAAAACAGATCTTCAGTCGAAGATGGCTGAAAAGACACTGACATGGCTTGCTATTTTATTACTTGAAAATGCTATTGGCCAGTCTTTGGTGCTCTCTGATGCCGTGCTTCAGTTCACGAGGGCAAAGGTGAGAAAAGTGACCTTTTGAACTGAAGGACAAGGGTTAACATTTTAAGGCGGTCACCTACTGTAACACTATTTAATATTCGTCCACCCAGTGTTGGTGCACAGTTCAATTTCTTGATGTTAGTACACTTCAGTTATTCTTTAAATTAAAAAGTTTATATACGCTTCGAGGAAAACAATTTTTTTACTTGCTTATATACGGCATGAATAAATACAGATTTACAGATCCTAGTATGTAAATTTATCGTTTTATATGACAGGGATAAATCATGTATTCAAATCATGCATCAAGGTCATGAAATGGGCTACAAAAGTATTAAAAAGTAAAGTATTCAAAAGAAGATGCTCCTTGCCTGTGGCGCCATTTGGTCTAGGGTCTCCTCAATAAAAGGATAAAAAGTATAATCTCCCCACACTCATTGTTGTGACCCCAGAAACAAGACAAACTCCTCTAGCTTTGGTCTCCCATACTGATTTCACATCCCCCAGCCACCTGTTTCCCTGTTTACTTAATATGCAAAGTAAAGGGGCTGTCTGTGTTGGCTTATTCAACACCAGAAGGCTAGGCAGATACACTCCTGTGTGTGGGAGAAATGTGTTTATCAACTGCGCCTGGTTACATAAACATATTTTAGTACACACCTATGCTTCTTGCATGACATCCGTACATACAGCTTGCAAGGCTGATGGCAACCAGTATGATACAAGCTTTCAGTTTGATATCTCACATCACATTCTTTATAGATAAATACTATGACCACAATGTGCTTGGTACAATGCGGTTGTCAGGCCTGAGAGATGTTGCAGTTACATGACAGTGAATGCTTTACGAATTGGCATTGAGGTGCTCATAGGGTCATAGGGTCTTCAAGCACAACTGTAATACAAACAAGTATCAATAATAAGAAAAAATAGGCTTTGAAGTTACTCACACTCAGGATGCTGAGAACCTTTCCTGCAGAAAATGGGAATTTGTCTCAGCATCTGATAGGAGCTTCTCACAGTTCCCAGTTTTCAGAGGGGCTGCTGAGTTCGCACACACAAGTTCTATGGGCTCTCACAGAATTTGTAGGTACTCAGCCCCTTAGGAAAAAAAATCACGTCCTAGCAGCACCAGGCCCTGTATGCAAGTGATGGCACTTGTGCTTGCAAACTTACTGGCACAGATACAGAGGCTGTTTTGTGAAGTGTTGATCCTTGGATGTGAAGAGACAGTGACTGTTTTTGCTTAACTGGCTAGCAATCGTGTCTTAGATTGTTCATGTTCCTAGAAAACACTGCACCTATTCAGCTGAAAGTTGCTCTTAAGGAAAAGCAGTATGTGTCGTTACATATTCTTTTAACCTGTGGTGTAACATGTATTTAACTTCACTAAGCCTAGAGTTCAAACGGTGATGATCTTGTAGATTACATTGTGACTACATTCTAAGTCATATAGCCTTTAATGAGAAAACAATATTACTTGATAGTGTCCCTACTTGGTTTCAAAGTACTTTATGGATTCTCAAACCCACTGCATTTGTTCTCTTACTGCTTGGTATATGGGGATAAATATTTTTGCATTTATCTGGAGTTTCTTCTGTTTATCCTCAGATTGTGAAACACTATAAATACACTGGTTTCATAAACATAGTAGATAGCTTCAGTTGCTAAGATGTACAATATATGCCTGCTTAGAGATTCATTTATCAGGGCTTCATGTTACTGCAAATATTGCAAACTTTTACTCACCAGTCTCAAGACCAAGTTCTTTTTCATGAACAATGGAACAGAGTCAAGCAGCATGAATCTGCAAATGGCTCAAAGAATGACTCCATTTTTTTGGAGTCAATCCATAACACTGGATTCCAAGGTTTATGTTATGTCACATCATGCCATTCCCCCCTTCCTTTAAATCAAGGCTATGTCTCAGTTTTAATGTATGTTAATTTGCAAGACTTCCATAGATTTCCTATCCATGCCTCTCAATTAACTTTAATCATAGATTATGTCCCTCACCCCAGGGTATTTTATTTGTCATCCCGTAAGTGTGCACATTCCTAGGTACATTACAGCACACACATCCATAAATCAAAACAACACTACTTCGTGCCTACTTTCTTAATTTAAAAACTGTCTAAGACTCTAATGCAAACCTCAGATACATTGGCTGGAAAAAGAAAAAGGAGTGCTTGTGGCACCTTAGAGACTAACAAATTTATTTGAGCATAAGCTTTCGTGAGCTACAGCTCACTTCGTTGTTGCAGGCATGATAAAGGATCACAGAATCTTCATACAGGTAGAAAGGTTAAAAGGTGATTTGCTTGATTGGACACAGTTTTTGCCAGTGCTGTTTGCACTGCAGTCTAACATCAACCATTCCAAAGATAAACGTTTCATCTATCTAAATGAATAAGTTCGTTTACTGAAAGGTTTAGAACGCTGACCTTTTCCTACTGCTCCAGTTATCACAATGACAGCAAGGGAGCTCAACACAGTAAGGTGACAGAGAAAAGCAGCAGGATGAGAGTTGATTAGGATGCATTATAATAATAAAAAGCACAAACCAATGCTGGTATTACTGGTCCAAGTTCAAAGGGATGCCGAGGCTGCTGACACTATGTAAGGGAGCTACACAGCAGCATAACTGATCCAAAGAATGGTCAACTGGCAGATTTGAAAAGTGCCTAGTATTTTGTGGGCACTATCCAAAACAAACACTAAAAGATTAAGGGAATGAGGTAGTTCCATGTTCAGGAAGTATGGTCCAATGGTTTAGATGCCAGCCAAGGACTGAAGGTATTCAGGTTCAATTCCCTCCTCCCACACCACCAGACTCCCTGTTGGACATGTGATAAGTCATTTAGCCTCACATCCAAAGACTTAGGCATTGCAATGCCTAACTTTTAGATACCTAGAAAAATCACTGAACAACACTATGATCCACAAAGCCTCAGTTAGATACCTAGACTCCCCTATAACGAATGGAGAGAGGCAGGTACACTGGAATGCAAAGCACACAAATCCAGCACACCAGGCAGGGAGATGCAGACAAGCTAGCTAGTGGTAGATGCCAACAAAAGGGGTGTGTCCTAAGCCCCTCCACATCACAGAGTTAGGCACCGGGCTAGAAGGAGGCACCTTTCTCCTGGTGTCAGTTGCCTCAGGCATCCTAAGCGGTTTCTTGAGAGAATGCCTCACTCCACTCAAAACAGCTGGGGGAGGTGGTGGTAGTGAAAGCCACTCTATAGCTTTGAGCATTTACACAGATGTGGGAGATCCAGGTTCAATACTTCCCTCTCTGCCACAGGGGGAGAAAGGAGTCTCCCTCCTCTCAGGAGATTGCTCTAACTACTGAGCTACAGGATAGTCTAATGTGGGACTGCTTCAGTCACTCCTGTTGAAGCTGTTCCACTGTGGATAAATTAAAGAGTCAGTGAGCCAGAGAGAGAGAGAGAGAGAGAGAGAGAATGAATATGACTCTATAGCCTGTGGTTAGGCTGTTGAAGGGGACCCAATCCAGTAGACAACCTTTGAGCCTGCCTACTGGATTGGGTCCCACAGCTCAATAAGGCAAAGCAGCACTAATCTTCCCCCCAGTTCATGGATCACCTAGGTTCTTAGGCAGAAGATAATCGGTGCTCAGACACCTGGAATGAAGCCAGCTGTGAGTATGCCAAGAAGCAGAAACTTGGGAGCCTACAGAACTTTTACAAAAGAAATTTAGGTACCAAGTGTGTTTAGACACCTACACAAGTTTTGTGGGTAGCTGGGGTGCCTAAATCTGGGGCAAAGGCACCTACTTTCCTTTGGGGATCTGGGCCTTAATTTCTGTGCCTCAGTTCCTCATCTGTAAAATGGAGATAATGTACTTCGCTATCTCACAGGGGTGTTGTGAGGATAAACACACTGAAGATTGTCGGGTGCTCAGATACTATGGTAATGGGGCCTGGAGGTACCATAGACAGAGTGATTGGGGGAGGAGAGGGATTATCCAAAATAAACAAGCTTCTTCTCTTCTCCATTAGTCATCTGCTGGCCACTGCCTCCCAGGGATGCCCATAAACACAACCACAGCTCCATGGGGTGGCACACATAGGGGAAAACAAGGAGGGGGGAAACAAAGGAATCCAGGAATCCCAGAGAACATTGGGTGGGTAGGTCCAGATATGTTATTCATTATTTGTAATATCATAGCAACTAAGAGCCTTAGTCAAGGGCCATGACTTTATGGTGTTAGAAACTTTAAAAATAGAACAAAAAGAAGCTCGGCCCCGACGCACTTACAATCTAAATATAAGACAACAAACAAGATGGATACAGACAGGTTAGGAAATACAAGGAAACATTGAGACAATATTTTTCCGCATGATAGACTAGTGTGGAGACTACTGCTTAACCATTGCTAATTTTTTTGTAGGCATCACAGCAAAGGAGAGTTTTAAGGAGGATTTGAAAGTGCATAATGAGGTACCTTTGCAGATGTTCAGGGTGAGTGTTTCTCTAGTGTGAGGGACAGCACAGGAGAAAGCACACAGGTGCTTATTTGAAAATTTAGCAAGTGAGCAATGGAGGCTGGTATCATGGGCTGATCAGAGGTGAGCATCAACAGAGACAGATGATAGATATGGTTGGGACTGAAAGGGCTTTCAGTTCATCACTTAAATCACTCGCATCATATCGTGCATGTCATCATGTGTCAACACTGTCTCAAGTGCCCTGCATTGCTGGTGTAGGTCTTCTTCAGGTATAGTGAGGAGTTTGGGAATATCATACAACACCCCAAATATACTGCTGTGTTCCTTGAGCTGCATGAAATGTTCTTCAACTGGACTGTATTGCACAGTCTAGCACCTGGTTAAAGAATTCAACTTTGAATTGTTGTTTGGGATCTCTTATGGGATTATCCGCTGCCTCGTAATCAAAATGTTGTCTTCTTCAGTGACTCTTGTATTCTTGAATGGGTGGGAAAATAGCTTCAGTGTGAAGTTCCTTTGCCAACATCTGTGCACTCTTCAGAATGTTGTTTTGAAATCCCTCATCTGACCGGTAAGACTGTAGGTGTGACTTTGCTTTGTCCAGTTGTTCCATTTCTCCAGATATATCAAGATCAACACCTTGAAATAAAATGTTATAAGGAAGAGACTCCGAACAGTATGTCATGCCACAACACTAAGCCACACAGAAATCTGAAGTTATATATGTTTCTGGTGATTCTATTGCCCTCTGCCACTGTTCTCCCACGAACAGTTCCTGTCATAACATTATCCTCCATAATAGCAACTATGGCATCATCTTCCTTCCCAATTTGGTGTTTGATAGGCTTTATCGCCTCCACTCAACTTGCCCATCATGTGGCACTCAGTGGTTTCAATGTCAGGGAGGACGTTCCCAGCTATTGCTTCAAAATTTGCCATCGAGGAGTTGATGCAGAGAAAAATACATAGATGCTTTGAATTACATTAAAAAATTCAGCAGCCTCACTAGAAGCTGATGCTGCATCACTGACCACCAAGTTCAATGAATGAGAACTGCATGCGGACAAAAAAAACTCGAGAGTTTAACTCTCAGATTCGTGTTTGCACTCCTCTGTTCTATCCTCTCATGTTGACACCATTATCGTAACCCTGACCTCTCATGTCAGCTATCACAATTCCCATATCTTCCAGCTCTTTAAGAAGCACATTTGTCATACCAGCTCCTGTAGTACCATCAATGTCAATAAAGTCTAGAAAATGCCCTCTGACAGTCACCATTGCAGGAACATTTTCACTAGGTTCTGTTGTGGTTACACAACACACTGTTAAAGTCATTTGTTCTGTATGGCTGATGTCAGCTGTGCAGTCCAGAACAGAGTAATATCTTGCTAACTTCAGACCTGCCACAATCTTCTGTTTGACTTTTGTTGCCAGGAACTGTATGATCTCATTTTGAATAGTTTTTCCAAGGTAGTGGTGTATGTACATTTCTTGGGTGGGGATTCTTCTTAGATGCTCCTGGAGTACAGCATCAAACTCAGCCATCAGCTCCACAATTTTAAAGGAAGTTTCCATTGTTTGGCACATACAGCTGATCTGAAGTGCCATGCAGTGCTAGGTTTTGGGTAGTAAGCATTCTCACAATGGCAATGAGCCTTTTCAGAACATTTTGCCAGTAAAGAGACTCTGATGAAAACTTCTCTCGATTCTGATCCTCTTTGGTGGCCTTTAACCTTAGTCTCATCTCAAGCTCTTTCCACCTATGGATTGCTCTCTGGTGATTTGCTGCCTTCTCAAGGCATGCCAGATTTCTAGCCAGATTTTTCCAGTCCTTTGTTCCTGTAGGACCCAATGTGACTGGAACATTTAGACTAGAAGAGTTTGCAACAGAAACAGTATGTAGCATTCTGGTGTTTTGAGTACACAAGCCATGGCCTCTCCACTTTGCCACCATTGGGGATTTCACGCCAGTAATGTGTTGGATGGAAACTTCTATTTTCATTGTCTTTGGGAAACATGAAGTTTTTCACTTGCTGTGGCACATGCAGTACAAGGGAGTCCCTCAGGCTACTGCTCAAATGGGTCCACAGTCCTGGATCATCTAGACTTAAGGAACTAAACTCATCAGCAGCTGTTTCTTGAGCTTACCCAACACTCTTCTCTGATCTATACTTTTCTTCAGGAATGTACCCGGTTACATCCATTTGAGATGGAGATATGGATGCTGCAGTAGCTGCCAGGTCACCTGCACTCTGACTAACTGGAAGATCAGACATCTCACCACTCAGATCCTCACTGGGGCCAGAAGGCTCACTGTGAACATTTGTGTCTATGTATCTCAGGAGAGCTCCTTCCTGCTTAGATAGAAAGCAAAGGACGCTTTTCTTTCTTTTTCTGAATGCTGCCCCAGAGGGGTGTTTTCTTCTTTCACTCATGACCGCTGTTCTGTGCCAGCTATAGTGGCTCTCAACACTCAATTGAAGGGGACAAATAAGCAGGCTGGTAGCAGGACCTGAGTAGGGAAGATATGAGCATCTTAAGGGCCTAACTGGCTCCTACTACTTCAGCTGACTGCCTGTTCTCCTCAAATGAGTTCAGGGAAGCAGCAGGAAACAGGAAGCTCCCTGAGAAGCTGATGTTAATCAGTCCAGGCTCCTGGGGGTGCTAGAGAGGTACATAAGAGGCTCCTCCTCTCTCTCTCCCTGCAGCTCCTGCTGCTTTCTGTTATTCCCTCTCACCTTTTCTCCTGCCAGTTATGTGTCTTGTGCCCTCCTTCCTCCAGCACAGCACTCCACCATCTCTGTGCATCTAGAGCAGAGAGAATACATATGCACCAGCAGCAGACAATTTTCTACACTCTGGGTCCTAGTGGCGCTCCAGCCCCCACCCCAGTCTGGCCCTTGAGGCAGCCGCCTCAGTTCACCTTATGGTAAGGCCAGCCCTGTGCCAGGAAAATGAAATGCCTTTGGGCCTGATTAGTCCCCTAATGTTCAGCTGACAGCTCTAACAGCATGTCTATGAGACCTGGGGGGGCATTTGTCTTCCTCAGTGGGTCCAGGCCTCTCAATCAGCTTAAGCAAAACTCCAGTGTTTTTACAACTCGGGTACCATCACTTCACAGCAAGCCAGCAATGAGAAGGAGGAGGAGAAGGGTAAAAGGTAGAGTCAGACGGGAACAGAACTGAATTGTCACAAAGCAGCAATACTGCTGGTACTCAGAAAGTACCAGCAATACTTACCTTACCTCTTAAGATCTTGCTAGTGCTCCACAGGCACAGAGCAGTTTGCTCAGAGTGCTGTAGGCTGGCTTCGTATCCTTAGTGAGCAGGGTGAGGATGTGGCCTTATAGCAATACCATTGTGTGATTTCCTTGTTCAGGATCTGCTTTTGAGTAGGTTTGAAGTAAATATTTTACTGATTTCCCATTTCGTTTCAACACAGCATTTTTCTACACTGGTCTAAACTGCTGTGCAGCATTGTATGCTGAAGTTGTCATGATGTACCCCAAAGGAAAAGAGAGCTGCATTTCACCCGTGGGTTATGTAAAAGATGTACACCAATAAGGAAAGCAAGCCTGTTGGGGGGGGGGGTCCTTCAAGGGAAAAAAAAATTATTTAAGTGTAATTCACCATGAATTATATTATCTTGATCCATTAAATGATATTCTTCTTGCCAGAACATGGCTGACTACAACTCCGAACTCTACAGACTGTTAGACTGGTTAAGGCGACCAATGATCCATGTTTACCAACATCACCTCACCTCAGCTCTGCTGAGCCAACTGTTTTATCCTCTTATGAAGCTGAACCGTGGGACCCCGTCAGCCTAGAGCATGTGTCCACAACATCAATGTTCTACACTCTGCCCAGCACCTCCAGCTGACTCAACTGCTCAGCAGAGCAAGATCTCTGCCTACCCCTGCTGAGCTTGAGAACAGATGGGAGGAAACAAGCAGCAGCTCTTCTTGTTGAGTCCGTCACACCCCAGTGCATGTCCTTCAGCTGCTCATGGTTCTGATCTGTAATCTGGATAAAGGAAGGCATGAGGAGAAAGGAGAGGGTTATGCATTTGGGAGCATAAGAATAAAATGAAGTAGGGATTGGGAGGAAGAGAGAAAAATGTTTTGAAACCAAAGTGAGCTTTATAATAAGCTTTTAATACCACCAGCAAGGTTCAGTTTTATCTTATTACTGTAATTCACAACAGTAAGACATGAAAAACTGCACAATTTTATAGAAATATAGAAGTAAAATTCCTTCCTCTGCTAATTAGACTGCAGCCATGCAGACAGCCGTCAGTCAAGTACAGGAAAACAGAGTGAGAGAAGTCTTGTTATACTGGTTTTAAACTACAGTAAAGAGGACAGAAGAACTTTCACTCTTCTCAAATGATCTGATGGGTACTTCCAACATACAAGTGAAGTGCCAGATTCTGTAGCAAGCCTTTGAATGCAAAGTGGGCCCAAGAAAGGGTGGAGAACACAAGATACTTTCCCTCCCTTGCACCTTTCACACAGGGGCTGACCTCTATTGCAATCTCTGCACTGTCCTGAGCACTGTGATTGCACTCTGGTAGCATGCCCTGTAATGTAAGCCATACCAAAAAGGGGCTAGGACAATATAGGGCCATGGTTCCTTCCCTTTCCTATGTCTCAGCTCCACAGGAGAACACATGGGGCTACCCCAATGGTATGTAGGAGGTGAGGGGCCTTCCCCCTCTCTCTCTACACCTGAGAGCTCCAGGAACTGTGTGTGGTCTTCCCATAGGACCAGGCAATTCCATCTTCCCAATGCAAGGCTGTGGCTAACAGAGGGAAGACAAAGATGTTCTGAAAACAAAGGCTGAACAAACAAAAGTGTCTTTCCCAATCTTTCTGTTTGTGTAACAAGCAAAATCACAGAGCCCTGCTGGAGGGAAAATGCCAAGGACTAGGGAAATAGCACCCATGTCCCCTTTTGTGCGGGATTTCCTTGGGATGATCTGGGCTACTGTAGCTAACATTATCCCTCTACACTCCTCTGTCCCTCCATTCCATCCCATAGCTCCAAATCTCAAAGCCATCTCCCTCCCACATGTCCCACACCATCTCAGACTCAAACTCTGCTTTTTATAAATAACACACTATGAATGGCTGAATTTTGTAAACAACTCTAAAACCCCCGAAGATTTTATTTGAGGTAGGACATTTGACAAGTGAATGTCAGAGGTGGTGCTGACAAAAAAATAGTGTGACAGTAACGGCGTTAATCAAGACACTTTCAAATGCAATCCACAATAGTAATTCAGAAAATGGCTATCATTTCACTAATCTCCAGCATGGAGCTCCCCCATTATTTCTGTGACAGTCTCTTAAAGGAGGAGAGTTATAAAAGTGTGATGTCTCATGAGAGCACTTATAATAAATCTTCACTAACTCGTCTTTTAAAGAGAAAAAAAAACCATTTATGAACACTGCTTAAGGCAAAATGTTACCTGACTTTAGATTCAAACTTTTCATTTATTAGGAAAGATGTAGAAGTGTCTTCAGGTGCTGATGTTGCTTTTTCTGAGCACTGGAAGTGGAGAAGCCATTTCAGGGGAAACAAGCTTCAACTTTGGCATTGCTAATTTTAGAACACAGTGTAGTGTACACAAAGTCACACCTGCAGTATGATCTACAGGATATGTATTATTTATATTGGTTACTTAACAATTCCTTAATTATCACTCTGAGGTTTGACAGGTTCTTGTCCCAAGATCAGGGTCAGTATTATTAAAGGTTCTATATAGTTGGGAACTCCAATGTGCACAGTTGCAACACTCACACTATAGGAACTCCTCTATATTTACAATAATGTATTAATACATTTAGGCCTGGTCTACACTACAAAGTTAGGTTGACGTAAGCCACATTGGGTTGATTTAATAATGTGTGTCTACACTACTGAGTCCCTTCTGCCAACCTAAGTGGCCTGTAAACTCGACTTCTGTACTCCACCTCCACGAGAGGTGTAGTGCTTGATCTGACATCCACAGGTTGACATGGAGATAGTGTAGACACTGCATTGTGTAATTTGAATGAAATGGCCTCCAGGAGATGTCCCATAGTGCTCCGCTGTGACTGCTCTGGAGAACACTTTCAACTCTTCTGCACATCAGCCAGGTACACAGGAAACAGCTGCTCCCCTGTTAAAGCCCCAGGAACTTTTGAATTTTCATTTCCTGTTTGATCTGCATCTAGAGCTTGCCAGCACAGCTGATCATCAAGAGTCAAGGACACAAACATGTTCCAGCATGGAGTACACAGGAGGTGGTGGTTCTTATTGCTGTGTGGGAAGAAGAGTCCATGCAGGCAGAGCTCCAATCCAGCAGAAGAAATGCTGACCTCTATGCCAAGATTGTGCAAGGCCTGGGGAGAAGGGCTACACCAGGGACATGCAGCACTGCTGCGTGAAAATAAAGGAGCTTCATCAAGCGTAGCAGAAGACAAGGGAGGCGAACAGTCGCTCTAGTTCTGCCCCACAGACATGCTGCTTTTATGAGGACCTGCATGCAATTCTCGGCAGCGACCCCACCACTACCCCAAAACGCTCCGTGGATACCTCCCAGGAGCCCCAGGCAACCTCGAGCAACAACAAGAAGGACATTGATGAGAAAGAGGCGGCCACAGGGGGGAAAAATGTGAGGCAGGCATGCAGAGGATCTATTCTCCCTGACAACCAAGAATGGTTTTTAACCCTGGAGCCCATCCCTTCACAGGACCAGTTGGCAGCAGAGCATGATGTCAGGGATGGCACCTCTGGTGAGTACACATTTCCAATCACACTGTAGGGATTACATGCTATTATTTTTTATGTTCAATATGAACAAAAAAGTAGGTGTAGTGGATATCTGTGGCCAGTCCAGTTATGCAAAGGGTGCTCTCCAAAAGAGACTCATTATGTGCTGCAGGGATGGCCCGGGAATCCTCCATGGAGATCTCTAGGAAGCTTTCATGGAGGTACTCTGCAATCCTTTGCAGAAGGTTTCTGAAAAGGGCTGCCTTATTTCGTCCACCATAGTAGGACACTTTCCTGTGCCACTCCAGTATTAACCTTGCTGGCATCACTGCAGCACATAGCATTGCAGCATAAGGACCAGGTCTGTACCCAGATGCTTGCAGCATCTGCTCCCTTGCCGCCTTTGTTACTCTCAGGAGAGTGATATTGCATAGAGTCACCTAGGGGAAACAGGGGATGTTTTCAATGCTCGCCCTTAAGCCACAAACAGTTCAACAAGTAATCTGCCCCCATTTGATGAAAAATGGGTATCACAACCTCACTTCCCTTCCAACCACAACCATGGCATGTTTGGGGATCACCCTGTATTGCAAGCAGCAGTGGGAAAAAAACGGGGGGGGGAGGTGGCGGCTTCCTGTGTCTCCCTTACTCCCCCACCTGGTGCCGCTTTTGTAACAGCTATTTGGGGAGCTTTACACTGGTGCCTGTCCTCAAGGACCATCCGGGTTGGTAGGGGAAAGAGGGCTTTTCCTCAAGCTCTAACCTATGATCCCAAGGATGTCTTCACAAAAGCAGCAGCACAAGACCACTCGTCTGTGCCTGGTGGCCTTACTCACCATGGCTGGAGCAGCAAACAGACTCTTGCAATAGTCAGCGGTTGTGATTACATTGTGGCTTGCAGTGAAGTTATGGGGGGGGGTTAGTAAAACAAAACTAAACAAAAACAAACAAACAAAAAACTCTGCACCAGAAACAACATATGTACTGTCAATGCTACCCTTGTGCTTTGCATTCCTTGCAGCTGAAATCTTGTCCATCAGCACATCCTCCACACCGGGACAGAGACTTTCCCAGATTAGAAGGCAGAAAAAGAAGACTCAGAAGGACATGTTCAATAAGTTAATGTGCGCCTCTGAGAATGACAAGATGCAGCTCAGAGCATGGAGGATTACACTGTCCAAGAACTCGGACATGGACAGGAGCGCATGCAGGAAACAAGAGCGTGCCAAGCAGGAAGAGATGCTGCGGATTATGAAGGAGCAATCAGACATGTTGAGGCATCTGGCTGAGGTTTAAGAAAGGCAGCTGGATGCTAGAGTCCCTCTGCAGTCTATGCTGAACCTGCTGCCATAATCACCCAGTTCTACATCCTCCTCCCACAATGTCCTATAAGGCAGTGGGAGAAGGGGAAAGTTCAGTATCACTTGCACTCAACACCAGGGGAGGGTACAAGGACCAGAAGGTGCCCATTCCCACACCTTTGATGGTTATTGCACTGCATCTGTAAGCAAGCTTTCCTTGTTTCTCCTCCCCCCCCCCATGTTATCAGCTCTTTGCCCCAGGTTATCTTACTTTTCTTTGCTGATTCTGTGTGTCTGAGTGCATAACAAAAATAATGGATTGAGGAGAGAAAGCTTTTTATTCATTCAACACATGGTGGTTGGTTGGGGTGGAATTTACAGGGGAGAAAATGCAATGGAGGGGACAGTTTGGTAAGGAACACCACAGATAAGGGTCACATTACTCTGGCTTACTGAGGAGATGCAGAGCCCCTCGACGTGCTCTTCTCATTGCCCTGGTGTCTGGTTGCTCAAAATTGGCAGCCAGGCAATCTGCCTCAACCCTTCACCCCAGCAGAAACTTTTCTCCCTTTGTTTCACAGATATTATGGAGCACACAGCTGGCAGCAATAACTATGGGGAGTACTGCTTTCACTGAGGTCTACCCTAGTAATCAACCACCACCAGCGACCTTTTAAATGTCCAAAAGCACATCCCATCACCATTCTGTACTTGCTCAACCTATGGTTGAGCCGGTCCTTACTGTGGTCCAAGCTGCCTGTGTACGGCTTCACGAGCCATGGGAGCAAGGGATAGGGGCTGTATCTCCCAGGATCATGAGTGGCATTTCAACATCACCAATGGTTATTTTGCAACCTGGAACGAAAGTTCCTGCTTGCAGCTTTCTGAACAGACCTGTGTTCCTAGAGATGTACGCATCACGCACCTTTCCCGACTATCACACGTTGATGTCAGTGAAATGGTCCCTGTGATCCTCCAGTGTTTGTAACACCATTGAGAAGTACCTCTTTTGGTTTATGTACTCTTTGGCAAGGTGGTTTGGTGACAAGTTAGGGATATGCGTTCCGTCTATCATCCCACTGCAGTTAGAGAACCCCATCTTAGCAAAACCATCCACTATGTCCTGCACCTTGCCCAGAGTCACTACCCTTCTTAGCAGAAGTCTGTGGATGGCCCTGAAAACTTGGATCACAACAGATCCCACAATAGATCTACCTACTCCAAATTGATGCCCCACTGACCAGTAGCAGTCTGGCCTTGCAAGCTTCCATAGAGCTATCACCACTTGCTTCTCCACTGTCAGAGCAGTTCTCATTTTAATACTGCTGCACTTCAGGACTGAGGAAAGCTCTTCATACCATTCCTGGAAAGTGGCCTTACGCATTTGAAAGTTCTGCAGCCATTGCTCATCATCCCATAGCTGCATAACAATGCAGTCCCATCAGTCACTGCTTGTTCCCAGGCTCAGAAATGGCATTCAACTGTGTCAAGGTGATGTGTAACTGTCATCAGCAACTGCTAATTGCTCAACTCTATGTCTTCCAGCAGGACTGTTTGCATGGCATCACATAGTTCTGTGCAGCAGCTCCGGTATTGGTTGTGTCAATATTGCAGAATAAGGTGCAAGGTGTTTGTAATGCTGACAACAACAGTGTACAGCTGAGCGGGGTCCATGCTTATCATGCTATGGCGTCTGCATGAGTAATCCAGGCTTACAAAAAAGGCACGAAAAAGGCTTGGTTTGTTTCCCGTTCATTTGAGGGAGGGAAGGAAGTGCAACATGGGAGACTAATGCCATGTTCCCATAAGCACCCACGCTAATGATTTGGTCCCATAAGGCATTGCAAGCCCAACCCAATATTCCACTTGGCTACATGCACTGTGAGATAGCTACCTACAGTGCAGTGCTCCAGGTGTCGATGGAACCCTGCTCATGAGAAAGCACTCTGCCGACACAATGAGCATAGTGTGGACATGCAAGATCGACATGCTTAAATCGGAGACTTGATGTCAACTTACATGAAGTCAATTCAATTTTGTAGTGTAGACATGGCTTAGCAAAGTCACAAACACTACAACCAATAAGGAAGAGTGAGATAATATGAAGTGTACATCTGAACAACTCACCATCCTTTGCAGAACAACCTGAAATGTTGCCATTATCTTCCTCATCACCATCAGTGGTCATCATTCTGGCACCTCCCAAGAGCTACATTTCTCTTTCCTACTGCCCATGGGCTGGGATGCAATTTTTATAATATGTTATGCTGATACCACTATATCTAATGCATATTCAATAGGGCTTTCTACCCTCATCCTTATCTGTATTTTCTCACCCTACTAATGTTGGAGTGTCCTTCTCCTATAGGTTAATATATCAATGATCTCAACGTATAAGTTAGTTCATTGCCATTCTTGTGATCAGTCATCTGTGGATGTGACTCATATTCCTGTGGTTGGTAGGTTTCATTATGGTAAATTATGACAAAATCCCCCCTTGCACATTCTATTTTCAGTTCCCCATAACTTGGTGGTGACCATTAGGTCATTTATCTTTGCCAAAGTTCATAAACTTCAAGCCTTATGCTAACTGCTGAAGCTAATGTCTTACACGATACAGGCCTGTAGGTTCCTTGCATTACTGCTGAATATAATGAAGGCAAGGCAGTGAATATAATAAAGGCAAGCTAGTCCTATGAGCTACACATCAAACAGGTACAGTTCCAAGATATAATTATCAACTCACAATATGCACACACTTACTAGAGCTAGTTGAACAGTGAACAAGAGATCCTGATTCACAATATTTATGCATATATAAGTGAGAGTTATGTTAATAGGTACTAGTCAAAAGGTACACAAATAGTGTGTTCACATGGAAAGTTTAATGAATCATCATCCTGCATCCACAACATTAATGAATAATGTACTTCTGCAATAAACAAGTTGATTATCCAACCAGGGAGCAGAAACAGTATCATGTGATCAGAGGGACCAATCATACAGGAATTGTTAGCTTGGAACATAGGAATTGCCACAGTGCATGAGAGAAGTGATCCATCTAGTCCAGTAGCCTCTCCCTGCTTGTGGTAGGTACTAGATGCTTCAGAGAAATGCTGTAGTTAAGGAATAACCTCAACCCCAATAACTCTGAACAGGGACTGCTTTATGCCCTGACTCATAAGGGCCATACCAAATTTTTTTTTTCCATCCTTACTATAAAAACCTTTGATAGTCTTGTTCTCCATATAAAACTTCTAATCCTTTGAGTTCTGCTAAACTCTTCAGGGTAGGGAACATATCTTACTCTGTTCAGTGCTGTGAACATGTATAGTGCTAGTGATTTCAACAGTAAGTTACTACTAACTCATTGTTAGTAAAGGTGGGAGAATCTGTCCCTAAATGAGCTTTAACTATACACCCATAGGTATAGATTTGAAAAATATAAACCACTGCGCTCAGGAGGGCAGACATTATGATATGCAGAAAATTAGCATAGAAGAATAGAAACATTTCTAAAGCAGTTCACAAGGATTCAAACATATAATTCCCATTGATCTACATGGGAATGGCACAGCTTAAGAACTGCAGCACTTTGCAAATTTAGCCCTCCAAGATCAGACTAAAGAGCATTGATGTGAAGTGCAGAGGCACAGAGTGGACTCTATTGAATGGGGAGTTAATACCAATTCACCTAAATTTTCTACCTGCACAGATGCTCAGGGGAAAGGCTACTAAAATGGATGCTCATTATTTATATTATGACAGCACCTAATGGCCTCAACCAAGATTGAGGACTCACTGTATGAGAGACTGTGCAGACAAATGAGAAGGAATATCTAACTCAAGGCATTAACAGTCTAAATAGGCAAGAGATGAAATGACTTGCCAAAGGTCAACCACCAGGTCAGTGGCACAACCTGGAAACGGACTGTCACAGTTCAGTGTAACTGCACCTGTATTCCTCCTCTATGGTCCACCAAGAGCACCCACTCTCAGGCTTCTGGCTCGCCAACTATTACCTCTCTTGGGTAGAAATCGGTGTCTCTCCCTCCTAACAAGGGTCTTGTTCAGGCTGCACAACTCCCTGCCTACACTGCAAAGTCAGTGGAAACGGAACCTAGGTTTCCTGATCACCAATCCAATAGAATTCCTCAAAAAGAGGAAAATTCATACACTACTGGATTTGTTTCTAAATTTGACCAGTTCCCAAAAACCACTCTCAAGAAACTGATATCTGAAGGGCCATTCCTTGCCCTTTTGCTGACTGCAGAACCAAAACACAAGGCAATTGAGATTCCATGATTCAATACACAAGTCAAAGTAAACAGTCTAGAATTTTTAGAGCTCTCAGAAGACACAAAATGTTAAGAAATACCAACATAAATGCCCCTGACATACAAAGGAAATGGTGTAACCATTGTTTTCTAGCCAGTGCATCAAAATACACAGTAAAAAAACATTTAAATACTTTCTCCGATCACAGAGGCTGAGGAACTTAGTGGATATCACTTTAAAAAAGGAAAACAAATACCTGAACACCTAGGATAGAATTTTCCATGTATAGCAATTGAGTTTAAAAAAGCATTGATATGAACAACTCCAAAAAAGAACAGAGCAATTTTGTAATTTGCAGTAAATTGATAAAAGGCTGGATTCTAATCTCAGGTGCGAGGCAAAGGCATACACAGCAACAGACTTGAAAAAACACAACATGTGCTATGGAGACGCAAAGAGTAGAAAGTGTCAACGATGCTCTATAGCATCTGTTGTACCAAGTAAACTATCCACCGAGGTACCTGCAGTTACACCTCTGTCCTGCATCAAGATGTTATTAACTTCATTGGCATGCCACAGCATAAGAAGCCAGAAACTTGGAAATTAAATTCTGCTTCCCTGAAATTAAACACAGATGCATTTAGGCACGGGACAGAAATATGTGCTCACTTTGAGAGACACTAAAGAACCCCAAACCATGATTCAGTTCCTTTGACTCCCTTTGTTATTTAAAGCAGGTGGCAAGTTGTAAGTAGTTGCAGTACTCAAGACTTTTCCTATAGCAAGTATAGGGCAGCCCAACATGCTGCAAATACTGATGGAATCAGATGTACTATTCTTAGTTACAACTAGTAAGTTTTCAAGGGCCACTATTCTTCAGCCACTGGTTTCAAGTCCCTACACGAAAACCTGATACCTGCCTTGTAACGTATAGGTAGAGAAGGTTTATCATCCCATAGTATTATTTCCTATCATGAGCTATTTTCCACCTCTTAACACATGAAGCAAAGAAACTATATTTAATTAAAATGTAATGAACAGAAAGTGCATGGGATGGATTATTACTTCATTTGTATCACTATCTAACTGACATCAATAAATAAGCTTTGAGTATGTTGTCACAGTTCAGGATATTCCTCCTCTATGGTCCACCAAGAGCACCCACTCTCAGGCTTCTGGCTCGCCAGCTATTACCGCTCTTGGGTAGAAATCTGTGTCTCTCCCTCCTAACAAGGGTCTTGTTCAGGCTGCACAACTCCCTGCCTACACTGCAAAGTCAGACCGCCTAAAGCCAGGCCTGCTTTACTTTTCTCTTCAGAGACAGTCAGCAGTGTAATTACCACAATTGTTTCCACCCAGCTTTTTCTAAGCAAACTCATTTATTCTTCAGGTAAAAGCATTAAAGAGAAAATATTAAAAACAATACAAGAACCTATATGCATACTAACAAGCTTGCCAGAGGTCACCCCATGACTCCAACAAGGGCTCTGACCAGAGAATAGTTCCTCAAACCCCATCAAGGTTTTTTTCCTGTGATCAGAAATACATAACAGCTGTTAGCTCAGAACAAGTACCCCCAACGAATCAGTGAGTTACTCCTTCAAGCCATTTGGTCCTGGAAATAGGTAATTCATAGACAAGTCCCCTCCCCAGGGCAAAGCTTCAAAAGATCAGGTATAGAAGTGGGCATTTGTATCCCCTCCACACAACTATTTCCAAGGAAACTTACTCAACTAACAGTCCATTTTTGGTCTTAGCCCATTGTTTAAAAAGAGAGTCTTTCAATGCTCATAACACTTTGCAAGGTTTACATTAGTCATGTCTCCCAGACAAATTTCATATAATCCCACAACACCACAAACATTTGAATTTTTAATACAAGCTCCTAAAATACTTAAACTTAATTCAATAAGGTTTCACATAATTCGATAAGGTTTGTCCAGGATATTGCAGGCAATTGCCATATCTGTCACAACATTGCTGGAGGGAAATATATATTCCACAGTGAGGCCACAATTCACCAAGGTACTTAAACACATGAGTAGTTCCACTAACTTTTCAGCACATGCTCATTATTAGGCATATGCTTAAATTCATCAGGGTCTTAATGTGCCTTTTTGTTGTTTTATACAGTACATTGGTTGGGAAGTGTATTTTATTCTGACTAGAATGTTGTTCATCTCTTGACAATTCAGTTTTTAAGCCAATATATTAAGTCTGCAGAGACTTCATGGCATTATATTGAAATAATAAAGAGTGAGCTGAGCTTCAAAATAGAACATTTATCCCCAACCCAGTAAATTACTCACTAGTAATTTTTTATCCTATTTACTGATATTTAAGATGCGTTTGAATAGGTGATTTCCTTCCTTATGGCCCAGCTTCTTTTTCTGTTAATCCTAACACGAAAACAATTTTTTTCTGAGGCAGCACAGCTCTATGCCTGGCAAACGAACCTAATGTTACAAATTTATCATTAAGATTACACTGAAAGATCAACAGCAGCAGAGAAGATGAACACTAGGAAGAAGAGACCCTTATTAAAGAACAAATACTTTGGATAATTAGCAAACCTGGTGGTAAAGTAATGTGACCAATGGAGAAATTTAAGTTTAAATCTCATATGTTTAAGTTATTTCAGAAAGTGAACAAAATCTGAAAGTTATAAAACCAAATCTTGCTTTATACTTTTTACTCCAGCATAATAGGGAGTCCACTCAGTTTGATTATTCTGGATTTATACCTGAATAATAAAAAGCAGAATTTAGCTTGTATGTTTGCACTCATTTTTCCTGGTGTTGGGAGTAATGATGGTTGTGTTCATTTAATGTTTTTTCCGATTCCATTGCATTTTTTTGTATTTTTCTTGAAAAATTAAATTTTTTAATTAAAATCTGTTTTTAAAAAAAGAATTTGATAGGAGAGGACAGATGCGCAGTGTCATCCATAGATTTTCACCACAACTTAAACAACCACCACCCATCCATCAAACTCTCTCTAGAACATTCCTACACTACCATCAACTTTCCAGACACCACAGGCAGCTTCAACAATGAAACCCTATAGACAAGAAACCCATGGATCACCACACTTATCTTTAAAAAAAAAAAAACCAATAGCCATACCTAACACACCAAGAAATCTGTTATCTACAGCCAGGCATTCGAATACCACAGACTATGCTATGTTCAGAAGAGGAAAGTCCAGGATATATGCCTTAACACTCTTAAAATTGCCTTCATCAAACAAGGACAACTGCACTTGAGAAACAGATTGCATCATGTTTCAGAGTAGCAGCCGTGTTAGTCTGTATTCGCAAAAAGAAAAGGAGTACTTGTGGCACCTTAGAGACTAACAAATTTATTAGAGCATAAGCTTTCGTGAGCTACAGCTCACTTCACCGGATGCATTTGGTGGAAAAAACAGAGGAGAGATTTATATACACACACACACAGAGAACATGAAACAATGGGTTTATCATACACACTGTAAGGAGAGTGATCACTTAAGATAAGCCATCACCAGCAGCAGGGGGGGGAAAGGAGGAAAACCTTCCATGGTGACAAGCAGGTAGGCTAATTCCAGCAGTTAACAAGAATATCAGAGGAACAGTGGGGGGTGGGGTGGGGGGGAGAAATACCATGGGGAAATAGTTTTACTTTGTGTAATGACTCATCCATTCCCAGTCTCTATTCAAGCCTAAGTTAATTGTATCCAGTTTGCAAATTAATTCCAATTCAGCAGTCTCTCGTTGGAGTCTGTTTTTGAAGCTTTTTTGTTGAAGGATAGCCACTCTGAGGTCTGTGATCGAGTGACCAGAGAGATTGAAGTGTTCTCCAACTGGTTTTTGAATGTTATAATTCTTGACGTCTGATTTGTGTCCATTCATTCTTTTACGTAGAGACTGTCCAGTTTGGCCAATGTACATGGCAGAGGGGCATTGCTGGCACATGATGGCATATATCACATTGGTAGATGCGCAGGTGAATGAGCCTCTGATAGTGTGGCTGATGTGATTAGGCCCTATGATGGTATCCCCTGAATAGATATGTGGACAGAGTTGGCAACGGGCTTTGTTGCAAGGATAGGTTCCTGGGTTAGTGGTTCTGTTGTGTGGTGTGTGGTTGCTGGTGAGTATTTGCTTCAGATTGGGGGGGTGTCTGTAAGCAAGGACTGGTCTGTCTCCCAAGATCTGAGAGAGCGATGGCTCGTCCTTCAGGATAGGTTGTAGATCCTTGATGATGCGTTGGAGAGGTTTTAGTTGGGGGCTGAAGGTGATGGCTAGTGGCGTTCTGTTGTTTTCTTTGTTGGGCCTGTCCTGTAGTAGGTGACTTCTGGGTACTCTTCTGGAAAAGAAGGATTCTGGGTGGACTCCTCCTGAAGATCGAAACAGCAGCCTGCATAGACTGGATTTCTACATAGACTGCTTCCGCCGACGTGCACGAGCTGAAATTGTGGAAAAGCAGCATCGCTTACCCCATAACCTCAGCCATGCAGAACACAGTGCCATCCACAGCCTCAGAAACAACTCTGAAATCATAATCAAAAAGGCTGACAAAGGAGGTGCTGTCGTCATCATGAATAGGTCGGAGTATGAACAAGAGGCTACTAGGCAGCTCTCCAACACCACTTTCTACAAGCCATTACCCTCTGATCCCACTGAGAGTTACCAAAAGAAACTACAGCATTTGCTCAAGAAACTCCCTGAAAAAGCACAAGAACAAATCCGCACAGACACACCCCTGGAGCCCCGACCTGGGGTATTCTATCTACTACCCAAGATCCATAAACCTGGAAATCCTGGACGCCCCATCATCTCAGGCATTGGCACCCTGACAGCAGGATTGTCTGGCTATGTAGACTCCCTCCTCAGGCCCTTCGTTACCAGCACTCCCAGCTATCTTCGAGACACCACTGACTTCCTGAGGAAACTACAGTCCATTGGTGATCTTCCTAAAAACACCATCCTAGCCACTATGGATGTAGAAGCCCTCTACACCAACATTCCACACGAAGATGGACTACAAGCCGTCAGGAACAGTATCCCCGATACTGTCACGGCTAACCTGGTGGCAGAACTTTGTGATTTTGTCCTGACCCATAACTATTTCACATTTGGTGACAATGTATACCTTCAAATCAGCGGCACTGCGATGGGTACCCGCATGGCCCCACAGTATGCCAACATTTTTATGGCTGACTTAGAACAACGCTTCCTCAGCTCTCGTCCCCTAATGCCCCTACTCTGTTTGCGCTACATTGATGACATCTTCATCATCTGGACCCATGGAAAAGAAGCTCTTGAGGAATTCCACCATGATTTCAACAATTTCCATCCCACCATCAACCTCAGCCTGGATCAGTCCACACAAGAGATCCACTTCCTGGACACTACGGTGCTAATAAGCGATGGTCACAAACACCACCCTATATCGGAAACCTACTGACCGCTATTCCTACCTACATGCCTCTAGCTTTCATCCAGATCATACCACTCGATCCATTGTCTATAGCCAAGCGCTACGATATAACCGCATTTGCTCCAACCCCTCAGACAGAGACAAACACCTACAAGATCTCTATCATGCATTCCTACAACTACAATACCCACCTGCTGAAGTGAAGAAACAGATTGACAGAGCCAGAAGAGTACCCAGAAGTCACCTACTACAGGACAGGCCCAACAAAGAAAACAACAGAACGCCACTAGCCATCACCTTCAGCCCCCAACTAAAACCTCTCCAACGCATCATCAAGGATCTACAACCTATCCTGAAGGACGACCCATCACTCTCACAGATCTTGGGAGACAGGCCAGTCTTGCTTACAGACAGCCCCCCAATCTGAAGCAAATACTCACCAGCAACCACACACCACACAACAGAACCACTAACCCAGGAACCTATCCTTGCAACAAAGCCCGTTGCCAACTCTGTCCACATATCTATTCAGGGGATACCATCATAGGGCCTAATCACATCAGCCACACTATCAGAGGCTCGTTCACCTGTGCATCTACCAATGTGATATATGCCATCATGTGCCACCAATGCCCCTCTGCCATGTACATTGGCCAAACTGGACAGTCTCTACGTAAAAGAATGAATGGACACAAATCAGACGTCAAGAATTATAACATTCAAAAACCAGTTGGAGAACACTTCAATCTCTCTGGTCACTCGATTACAGACCTAAGAGTGGCTATCCTTCAACAAAAAAGCTTCAAAAACAGACTCCAACGAGAGACTGCTGAATTGGAATTAATTTGCAAACTGGATACAATTAACTTAGGCTTGAATAGAGACTGGGAATGGATGAGTCATTACACAAAGTAAAACTATTTCCCCATGGTATTTCTCCCCCCCACCCCACCCCCCACTGTTCCTCTGATATTCTTGTTAACTGCTGGAATTAGCCTACCTGCTTGTCACCATGGAAGGTTTTCCTCCTTTCCCCCCCCTGCTGTTGGTGATGGCTTATCTTAAGTGATCACTCTCCTTACAGTGTGTATGATAAACCCATTGTTTCATGTTCTCTGTGTGTGTGTGTATATATAAATCTCTCCTCTGTTTTTTCCACCAAATGCATCCGATGAAGTGAGCTGTAGCTCACGAAAGCTTATGCTCTAATAAATTTGTTAGTCTCTAAGATTGTATCATGGAACAGACCGCCCAAATACTCTGAGAGAACCTGCTTTAATATGCAGAGGGAGGGAGAACTCTGACTGCGCACCCCTAATGCTCACCTACCCCCAAAGTGGCACCCATATGAGGTATCATTAAACTATTATGCCCATACTCATTGGGGACCACTTCCTGAAATAAATCTTTCCTGAAAACCCTCTTCTGGCCTTCAATTTCCCCAACTTCACCAAGCTCATCAGAAGCAAGCTCCTCACAGACCAGAAAACACCAACTCAAAGCAGCACCAGACCCTGCCATAAGAATTGCAAAACCTATAAACACATTTGCACTGCTACAATGATCAATACCTCCCCCCACAAACACATCTTTCAAGATCCATTGGTCCTGCACATGCCTGTCACATGTGGTGTACCTCATCCAGTGCACTAAATGCCCCCAACAAAAAGGGGGTTTGTGGGTTACAGATTGTTGTAATAAACCATAAATCCAATGTTTTAAGTTCATATCTTTGCTAGACACTAAAAATCATGAATTTTAAGCTCCATGGCTCCTCTTTTTGAAGGTTTTGTGCAGGTTTCCTTTGAGGACAAGGACTGAGAGGTCGGTTATGGAGTGATCATATTTGTGAATAAAGACAAACACCATATCACCTGGTGGGTGACATGTTTCACAAATATGATCACTCCATAACCGACCTCTCAGTCCTTGTCCTCAAAGGAAACCTGCACAAAACCTTCAAAAAGAGGAGCCATGGAGCTTAAAATTCATGATTTTTAGTGTCTAGCAAAGATATGAACTTAAAACATTGGATTTATGGTTTATTACAACAATCTGTAACCCACAAACCCCCTTTTGTCCTATGACTGCAGAGGTGTTAATTGGCCACTTGACCTTGAATGGTCTCTTACAATAGATGATGATAACTACACAGGCTACACAATCTGTTCCACTTTGTTCTTAGCTGTCACGCTCTGAGTACCTCTCCCAGACCAGGAGAAGAGCCTTGTAGCTTGAGAGCTCATCTCTTTCATCAACAATAGTTGGTCCAAAGATATTACCTCATCCACCTTGTACCTACGAGACTACCGTCATTGAGATGTATGTAGTATGGTCATCCTTAAATCATGCTAATTATTAAATAGCAAAATAGTACTCCTCATTATTGCAGCATTCCCCATAGTCAGTATAGGGAATACCAAAGTAACCTTTTTATAGTTATCAGAGACAAAAATAGCAGATTTTTAATGTCAAGTAACATACAGTATGGACAAACAAATTAAATAGTATGAAAAATATACACTGTATCCTAAGGATATTACCATAATGGAAATCATAGTCTATTATGGAATACAGCAGAAATAGCATTCTACTGCCAACACATTAACACAGGAGATCAGACACTAGGGAATAAAAAACTCATCAGTATGTCCTAAAGGTCAGACACATTAGCCTTGCACATAGATTTGTAATTTACTATATTCACGTTTTTAGGGTAACATTACATATTATTCTTCACTAATATTGAAAATTGCAATCTTCAGCTGTCTTCTCTATGTCTCAAATCCAAAGTAGAAAATGGATCTTAGTCATATGTCGTATATTTTCTGAAAGTTTAGAAATATTTCAACACAGTACACAGGCTTTGAGAGTAGCCCAGGAATCAGCTAAAATAAGATGAATTCCAGGAGAAACCCACCCTTTAACCTATTTAAATATTCAGTTACCACCACCACAACATCATGACTGTACAAGCACTCACTTTTCCCAGATATGAGATAAAGTTTAAACAAACACAAAAACACACGCACACCCACAGAACATTTGCCCTAAACTGGAAATGTTCCTAAAATAAAACTTTTGGCAGATCCAGAATTGTTCTGATACATTTTTTAAAAGTTGCTAGTTTTACAGGGACCTTATCCCTGGTTAGGAATTTTTGTTTGAAAATTCCAATTTATCAAATGTGAAATCTTTAGAGGAAAAAAAATTGATTGAAAGAGACACTTTCCAATGACTTTTTTTTTTTAAGTTGAAATTGTCAACACATTTCATTTTAAAATTTTTGGTTTTCTGATTCAAACTGACATTTTGTTTTGAAATATAAGCAAATTACAGTTAAAAAAAGGGGGGGGGGGCATTCTGATTGATCCAAACCCACTTTTTTCCAGATTTTTGGTTTGGAAAATTTTTTGAGATTTAAAATTGGTGTCTGTCTGTCTGTTGATACTTCAAAACTTTTCATGGGATGGGAAAACTTTTTTGACTAGCTCTTCCTGTCAGTACCAAATGTGGTAAATCCAGGACAAACAACTACAAAAGGGGGGGGTAGTAATTAGTCCCAGGGGTTTAAAAGGCCCCTCCCTATCCACTGAGGAGAGAGAACCACAAGACAATAAGGTTCAGCTGGAAAAGGGGTTGCTAGGGAACCAATTAGGTTCAGCTGACTTCAACTACTTGGGACCTTTTTAAACCCTCCCCTGGGTAGTAGGATGGGAGAGAAAGAGGAGTAGGGAAGTTACCAGTGGGCTGTTTGCAGCAAGATACCAGACCCTCTCAGTAGGGAGGCTGCATTTACTCCCCAGAAGGGAAGGAAAACAAGCACAAGGGACTGACTGAGGAGAGTAGTAGCTGGACCCTGTACCACCTATAAGGATTTGCCTTGCCCCAAACCTGAGTCTCCAAGGCTAAAAAGGATTAAGGCAAACAAGGTATTTTGCCACACAAAGTACCATTCTTGGGGGGGTTTTGTGGTATTTCAGGCCCACTGAAAATCAGAAAGTGACTGATATCCTGTGGACAAGAGATTTGATTTCTTTATTGAGCTATGTTTTCTAAGCAGCTTGCTAATCCTAGGCAGAAGAGGAAGAGAAGATGGTTGTGATAACCCTTCTGTAGAGCAATATGGTGCTAACCTGATATTGTCAATCCCAACAAATATTGGGAGATGTGCTAATAGAGATGTTTATATATTCACAGCAGCTTTAAAAAGCTGGAAGACACTGAGAAATATCTTTCTCCAAAATACTTGAAAAGGGGATTTTTTTTTTTGGTAAAGGGTCTGCTCTGATTTTAACTTATGGACCCTTTCCTCATACAGTAAGTTGGGGGTGTTTAGTCACTATGGGTATGTCTACACTGGAATGTAAGCCCAGGATTAAGAGAATTCAAGTTAGCAGACTCTGAGTTTGTTCACCTAGGGCTTGAGGGGCTACACTCTTTTTGTACCCCTGGGCTAGGAATTGTTGAACCCTGAGTACCAATCTGAGGCTCCAGTATCTACCCTGCATTATGTGGGCCTGAGTCCAACCGCTCATATCTCAGACTTCGAAGAAGCCTCCCAAAATGTGAGCACCCTAGCCCTTTGTTTGTGGTGTACTCTGAGAAAATGTGAGTGTTCACCAAACTTGATTATCCAGAGGACAACCAAATTTTGCCAAGGGGATTGTGGGCTACTTTTGGCAAATTTCCAAAGCACGAGTCGAGTGGTGCTGCATCTACACTGAAAAGCAACAGGGTTTGAAGCCTAGGTCCCAGATTGTTGCAGGCTCTGCTTCTATACGATTCTGGGACCCTGTTTCTGAGCCCTGGATTTATTTGTGTGTAGATGGAAGGGGAGATGGGCTTGAGCCTGAGTTCAAACCCTGGGCTTGCATTGCAATGTAGAGTATCCTGTTTTTTTTGTGGGGGGGCTATAGCAAAGCATATTCACATGCCATAGAATGCCCCAAGAAAGCCAGAGTTATGCATGTCATCAGGGGACCAAAATTCAATTCCAAAACCAACTTTTAGCATGGGTTTCCAAAACACAGAAACCACTTTCAATCTTTCATACTGTAGGCAGTGTGCAGTTCTGCCAAAAACATACATCATGTGCTATGGTTTTCCCCTCAGTTCATCATATACACAATGGAATATAGTTAAGGTTAGTATTATGACTGTACTTAATTTTCTGGCCCAAGCCAGTAAATATTAACCAAAAATTCCTTCCATACAGGGGAAAAATATCCACAGTAACTTGTCAAAGTGGTGGTGACATGCACAAACATGTGCTAAAGTATGCTAGTACCCCACTCATCCACAAAGTCAGATTCCTCTTAATTTAAAATATGCCAATGTCATTTTCTACAGATTCTTAATCCCAGTACAGCAAAAAGTTAATCAAATCACTGTCAACTTTCACTGAATATACTGGGCTGTACATGGGCATTAAGGAGAATATGCCTTTTCCTGCTGAAGAGTCTCCAACGAAAGGTGTCTATGCAACAGAAAAGATGACGGGAGAAACTGTCAGCAAAGAAAGAAAAAGGCTATGCAAGTCCCAGCTAGCATCATCCACAGCGGCTGGGTCTCATTCTTGGACACAGATGGTATAGGGGGTCCATGGTCATCCCTCCTCAGTCTCGGAGGGAGGCCACGCCTCCTCACTATCCTGTGTCCATAAAGAATGCTCAATGGAGAATTAGCGATCTCTGGGCCTCTGGCAGGGCAAAGTAACAAGCCATTTGAAGGACTCTGGCCTTCGGGGCAGGGTAGACAAGCAGTGTGACACTGTACCTCAAAGAAGCACCCTGGCACCCCCATATTCACCACTATCCTATAATTGTCATTTTGGTACAAAGTATGTCTTATGGGGTATCATTTTAAGACTTGATCTGCTGAATATCAATATCCTGTTGAATTGTATGTGCTATCATTGTATGGGAAGTTATGAAGTTTTGCTATGTGTTACTGAAATATGATTCACAACCAGACTTTCAGGTATAACAATGGAGCAGCCAGACAGTATGGCTGGCCCAATAAGAGTAATCCATACTAAGGACTACCCCAGGAACTGCATACAATGGAAACCAATCAGAGATGGGACGTACACAGTGGAGACTGCTTGATTCACATCATAGCAAAGGATATTTCCAGCAAGCTGGAAGAAACTTTAAAGGGGGAAGTGACAATCACTTGGCTTCATTCCTCCCACAACTCAACACCTGGAAACATGTCTGGAGAACAAAGACTCAAGGGGGGAGGTGATTTCAGGCTGGAAAGGAGAATCCCAATCTGCATATTAAGGAACAATATAGTCAGGGTGAGATACTGCTCGATTCAGATCCTATCTAATGTATAGAACTCGGATTGAGGTTTTACTTTCATATCTTAGGTAATCAGCTTAGATCTGTATGCTTACTACTTATAATCACTTAATCTATCTCCTTTCTGTGGTTAATAAAGAAGTTTTATTTTTTACCTAAAAAGGTATGTTTTGGTTTGAAGTGCTTGGCATGCAAAAGCTGGTGCACGTCAATTTTCTTCTGTAGAAGTGGCAGAGTAATGAATTTACACTGGTCAGCTTCTGGGGTCCGGGGCTGGGGGAATTGGCTGGAGTCTCACTAGTGTCAGGTCATGAGTGGCTAGGAGAAGCATTCATGTAATTCAGCTGAATGTATCCCTGACTGTGAATGGTTGCGTGACTACAGGAGCTGGAGAAGTTTTCAGCTTGTCACAGCATTACAGTGTGAGAGAGCCTAGGTTGGTAAGCCAGAGGGCTCAGTGGTACCCCAGTTCCAGGGTATCACAAGCAGTTTAAAGGGCTCTTGCCTTCTGGCAGACAGCAGAAAAAGGCAGGCCTCTTGGCCTGGGGTGGGGTGGCCACAGGGGATGGGGGACCCAGGCCTGCCATACTCCTCTGGGTTCCAGCCCAGGGCCTAGCAGTGGCAGATGGTTCCACCCCTGGGTCAGTAGAGATCTCACTGAAACACGCTTATGCTATTGTCTGATGTCCCTGGGATACTTCTTACTGCCCCTTGGAATGTACCTCTGCCTCCTGGGATTCCTCTGTCTCCCTGGGGTACATGGCCATTGACTGTTCAAGTAGCTCCTCCAGGTACTGGTCAGTCAGCAGTATCAGCACCTCTGAGTCTTCAGCATAGCAGAGCTCAGTCTTAGGTGCAGGGCTCAGCAGCAGGGGAGACATGCCTGCTTCCTCTCCACAACTTAGCTGCAGGGCCTTCCTTTTAAACTTCCTGCCCCACCCCTCTGTTCCAGCAGGGGGCATGGCTTGCCTGGCTCACTAGGGAGGGGAGAGTGGTTCCTCCCCTTCCGTCACAGAGGGAGGCCACGCCTCCTTGCTACAGATGGTTCTAGAAGACCCCGTGCACGTTCCCAACAAATACTGCAGTACAACTGGGTATTGAGGGCTTTAACATGGATTATTAACAGCAGCAATATTGCAAGCAACAAGGAGGACATCAGTGAATTGAAAATCTGTTCACTGAGGCACATAGTAGGATAGTAGTAGTGATGAATGGCAAAGCAGTGACAATGTGTTGTTCCCCAAACCAGAAAAGGAAGCACAAGCACTATTGAAAGGAAATTTTAAAAGCCAAAATATAGCAGGCTCCTGTAGTTAAACAGAATAATCATACTATTTAGCATTTCCTATAGTGTTTTACTAATTAATTCACTGTCACAATCCATAGGATGTGGCTAAATATTGTCCCATTTTAACAACTGAGCTCAGTAGGGCCTGATTAGAGAGGTACAGAAAAATTATTGGGGCTGATTTCACTATTCCCAGAGGCATCACATAAGAGTTGCAGAGGCTGTGTGTGATGACATGGGAAAAATCTATTTCTTACAAATAGTGTGTGTGACTCTCCTTGTTCTGTTGTGTATTGCGGTCTGCCTGAATGCATAGTTAAATCAATAGCAGCTGTAAAGGCACTGATACAGAACCAAGCAGGAAAGGTAAAACAGTAACAGATAAGACAGCCTCTCAGGTACCAGTTTCAAGAGTTAAGAGAACACTGGCTTGGTCATCAACTGGCAGGGAGAAGTTACCTAGTGACTACATCCAGGCTGTGATGTTTAATCTTCCCAAGACGAATTCGGGGATCAAAACATCACAGGACCCCAACTAGTTAAAGTGCCTCTGGCACAAGGGCAGGGAAAAGTGGCCAGAGAAGCTAATTAGGATGCGTCAGTGAAGAAGCTGACTGAGACACAGATTATGCCTGTACTGCAATCAGAGTTGTGTTTGCAGCTCAGGGAGGCATTGTGATACTACACCCCATATTCTTCATAGTCATATGATTATGGCATAATTATGATCATAGAATCATTGGTTCATAGGACTGGAAGGGACTTGGAGAGGTCATCTAGTCCTGTCATGAGTGTAGGGGACTGGACTAAGTAGACCATTCCTGACAGGTGTTTGTCTAACTTGCTCTTAAAAGTCTCCAATGATGGAGATTCCATAACTTCCCTAGGCAATTTATTCCCGTGCTTAACCACTCTGACAGTTAGGAAGCTTTTCCTATGTCCAACCTAAGCCTCCCTTGCAGCAATTTAAGCCCATTGCTTCTCGTCTTATACTCAGAGGTTAAGAAAAATTTTTCCTCCCTCCTCCTTGTAACAACCTTTTAAGTACTTAAACTGTTATGTCCCCTCTCGGGGCATATCTACGCTTATCTCCAGAGTAATAAATCCAGTGTCGACGGGAGCATCAGCAGTCCATCTACCATAGTGAAGACACCACAATAAGTAGCTCTAAGTAAGTCTACTTCATCTACACTATTTTTGTAGCTGAAGTTCCATAACTTAGACCAACTTAGCTCGCCTCCCAGTGTAAACCAGGCCTCAGTCTTCTCTTTTTCAGGCTAAACAACCCTCCTCCCTTTTTTTCCCCTCCAATCTTCCATCCCAGGTCATGTTTTCTAGACCTTTAATCATTTTTGTTGCTCTTCTCTGGACTCTCCCCATTTTGTCTACATCCTTCCTGAAACCTGATGCCCAGAACTGGACACAATACTCCAGCTGAGGCCTAATCAGTGCAGAGTAGAGTGGAAGAATTACATTTCATGTCTTGCTTACAACACTCCAGCTAATAATATATCCCAGAACAATGTTTGCTCCCCACCAAACAGTGTTACACTGTTTACTCATTTACCTTGTGGTCCAGTATGACCCCCAGATTCCTTTCCACAATACTCCTTCCTAGGCAGTCATTTCCCAATTTGTATGCGTCCAACTGATTGTTCCTTCCTAAATGGAGTACTTTGCATTTGTCCTTCTTAAATTTCATCCTATTTACTTCAGCCCATTTCTCCAGTTTGCCCAGATTTAGAATTTTAATCCTAACCTCCAAAGGATTTGCAACCCCTCCCAGCTTGGTATCACCTGCAAACTTTTATAAATGTACTTTCTATGGAGCAAGTCCTCAAGAAATCTATTCTGAAGCACTTAGAGGAGAGGAAAGTGATCAGGAACAGTCAACATGGATTCACCAAGGGCAAATCATGCCTAACTAATCTAATTGCCTTCTATGATGAAATAAATGGCTCTGTGCATGAGGGGAAAGCAGTGGACGTGTTATTCCTTGACTTTAGCAAAGCTTTTGATACAGTCTCCCACAGTATTCTTACCAGCAAGTTGAAGTATGGGCTGGATGAATGGACTATAAGGTGGATAGAAAGTTGGCTAGATAGCCGGCTCAACGGGTAGTGATCAATGGCTGCACTAGTTGGCAGGTGGTATCAAGAGGAGTACCCCAAGGGTCAGTCCTGGGGCCGGTTTTGTTCAATATCTTTATTAATGATCTAAAGGATAGCATGGACTGCACCCTCAGCAGGTTTGCAGATGACACTAAACTGGGAGGAGTGTAGGGATAGGATACAGAGGGACCTAGACAAAATAGAGGATTGGGCCAAAAGAAATCTGATGAGATTCAAGAAGGACAAGTGCAGAGTCCTGCACTTAGGATGGAAGAATCCATGCACCCCTACAGACTAGGGACCAAATGGCTAGGTAACAGTTCTGCAGAAAAGTACTGAGGAGTTACAGTGGACAAGAAGCTGGATATATGTGTGTACCCTTGTTGCCAAGAAGGCTAATGGCTTTTGGGGCTGTATAAGTAGGGGTATTGCCAGCAGCTCAAGGGACATGATCATTTCCGTCTAGTTGACATTGGTGAGACTGCATCTGGAGTATTGTATCCAGTTTTGGGCCCCACACTACAAGAATGTGGAAAAAATTGGAAAACATCCAACAGAGGGCAATAAAAATTATTAGACTGGAATACGTGATTTATGAGGAGAGGCTGAGGGAACTGGGATTATTTAGTCTGCAGAAAAGATTGAGGGTGGATTTGATAGCTGCTTTCAACTACCTGAAAGGAGGTTCCAAAGAGGATGGATCTAGACTGTTCTCAGTGCTAGCAAATGATAGAATGAGTAATGGTCTCAAGTTGCAGTGGGGGAAGTTTAGGTTGGATATTAGGAAAAACTTTTTCACTAGAAGGGTGGTGAAGCACTGGAATGTGTTACCGAGGGAGGTGGTGGAATATCCTTCCTTGGAGGTTTTTAAGGTCAGGCTTGACAAAGCCCTGGCTAGGATGATTTAGTTGAGGATTGGTCCTGCTTTGAGCAGGGGGTTGGACTAGATGACCTCCTGAGGTCAACCCTGATAGTCTATGATTCTATGCCATTATCTAAATCATTGATGAAACTATTGAACAGAACTGGACCCAGAACGAATCCTTGCTGCACCCCACTCATTATGTCCTTCCAGAAGGACTCAACCACTGAGAACTACTTTCTGGGAATGGTTTTCCAACCAGTATTGCACCCCCCTTAGCATAGCTCTATCTAGGTTGGATTTCCCTAGTTTGAGAAGGTCATGCAAGACTGTACCAAAAGCTTTAATGAAGTCAAGATATACCACATCTCCCCCCCACCACCCCCCATCCACAGGGCTTATTACCCTGTCAAAGAAAGCTATCAGATTAACAGTCAGCATGGATTTGTCAAGAACAAATCATGTCAAACCAAAGTGAAAAGTATCTTCTAGATGTTTGCAAATGGATTGCTTAATTATTTGCTCCATTATTTTTCAGAGTACAAAAGTTAAGCTGACTGGTCTGTAATTCTCTGTTGTCCTTACTTCTCTTTTTATAGATGGGCACTATATTTGCCCTTTTCCAGTCTTCTGGAATCTCTCCTGTCTTCCATGGCTTTTCAAAGGTAATTGCTAATGGCTCATATCTCCTCAGTCAGCTCCTTGAGTATTCTAGGATGCATTTCATCAGGCCCTGGCAGGGGTAAAAGTAACTTAAAAGACTTACTGGTACACCAGAGTCCTGAGTGGGGGCATGGCCTCAACCAGAAGAGGCAATTTAAAGGCCCTGGGGCTCTGGCTGGGTGCCCTGAGGCCTTTAAATCACTCCAGAGCTACCAGCTGCAGAGGCAGCTGAGGGCTCAGGGGTGAATTAAAGGGCCTGGGGATCCGGTCACTGCAGAGCTCTGGGCATTTTAAATCCCTGTTGGAGCCTGGCTGCCAGAGCCCTGGGGCTCCAGCAGTCAGGCTCAGGTGGGGACTTAAAGGGCCCAGTGCTCCAGCTACTGCAGGGAGTCCCTGCCTGAGCCCCACTGCCAAAGCTCCGGTGGCACTTTAAAGGGCCCGGGGCTCCCCACAGTGGCAGGAGCACCAGGCTCTTTAAAATCACCACCAGATAAGCCGGTCCGGTCTGCCACAGCGTACTGGCTCTTGCCGGTACGCCATACCGGACTGGCTTACTTTCACCTCTGGGCCCTAGTGACTTGAAGACATCTAATTTGTCTAAGTAATTTTAACTTTCCCTATTTAAGTCTCTTCTGATCCTACCTTGTTTTCCACTGGTATTCACTATTAGATGTCCAATCATCCCCAACCTTCTTTGTAAAAACTGAAACAAAAGTCATTAAGCACCTCTGCTATTTCTACATTTTCTATTTTTCCCTCTTCATTGAGTAATGGTCAATTTATTACATGATGGGTAACGTAAAATATCATTGGAAAAGTTAGGATAATCATTCAGCAAATCATGTGTGTGCATATCATTTTTGTATCTGAAGTTATGAATATTGACTATATCTATTTCAAATGTGGTTTACCCCTGGGTAACATCCTCTAGGCAAAAAGGCTTTAGTCTAGCCAGCTGGTTACGAAGGGCCTATTCAGGGCAATGGGCCATCAGGAAAAACAGTAGGCCTTAGGAGAAGTTTATCCCCCACCTGGTGAGCCTCCCTGAGAATGCTACAAACAGCCTGTAAGTAATGGCTGCTATGATTCAGCAAGGGCATGTGACCAGATCACAACACTGAACTCCATTTTGTTACTTGTATTTTTCCACAAACTGGCTGGTAACTGAGTTTGGAACAAAGGGTTCCCACCCTATGTTAAAGCTATATAAGGTGGGGTATATCATCTAGGGGCCTCACTCCCCATACAAGAGAATTCCTGGAAACGTCTGAGGAACAAAGACTGAACTGGCAGAAGTGCTGGTCCCAGGCTAAAAATTTCTAGCCTGTGTATGGAAGCCTGGTGGACTACTTGTATCATCAACCAGGGTGAGAAATTGCTAATTTAGATCCAATCTTTCTAGTATTTTAGGCTTAGTTGCAGCTTTGTTAGAGAGCAAACAAAGCAAGTTACCTCTTATAATCCCTTAGAAATTATCTTGAGTTAAAAAAAAAGTGTTTTGCTTTATCTACATCAGTGTACCTTCAAGTGAAGCGTCTGGGAAAAATCTCACCTTGGTTAACACAAGTTTGTTGCATATTCCTCTCCACAGTGAGGGAGTGGTGAACTGGGTAACAAATTCATACTGGTCAGGGTTTCCACCAAGAAAGGACTCTCTAGCTGTGGGGTCTCAGGCTGGGGATTCTTTTGGCTGTAGCCTCTATTGTTGGTTCATGCAGTGGCTGGCCGCTGCATGGAACTGCAGCTGAATGTGTCCCTGCCTGTATGAATGCTGGTGGAAGTGTAGGAGGGAGCAGGCTCTAGCTTGTCAAAGCAGCACAGCACTAAGAGGGAGCCCAGGCTGGTGAGTCAGAGGGCTCAGTAGTACTGTACTTCAGTTCCAGACTGCACCCCAGAGGTGACAACCCATCAGAGGCATACCTATACTAGCTTTTATCTACCTAGCACAGCTAAAAATAGCTGTGAAAACGCAGTGGCACAGGCGGTACAAGCATGCTGGTGCCCCTAGGGACCTACTCATGTCCCTAGCCTGCAGTGAGGTCCATGCAGCTGTTTTTAGTCATGCTAGTTAAATTAAAAGTAGCAAGGGTATGCCAATCTGAGCTGCAGTCACCTCCAATTATACTGTGGAGACACTTTAAGACACAGAGGGAGAAGGCTGCAACCAGTAGAGGCTAGGTCTCCCAACTCAAATAGAAAAATAAGCCAGACCACCTGAGCTATGGCTAGAGAGGTTACAATTAGGTAAGAGAACATGTATGTAGGTCTCTTAAATTCACTTCTCTCAGCACTGCACATCTTTGGGACAGGATATATCATGCTTTGTCTGAAAGAAGCAGTCTGTTTCACTGCAAATGTGTGCTGTCACAGCTTCTAAAAGAAAAACCGTGATTGGATCTAATTCAAGATGGACCTGCTGAATTAGTCATGGGGGGTAGCTAGGGCCTGTTATCTAGAGACCCACTTAAAGTGGTTGGGTCAGTTTCTCACCCCAAGAGAGAAGTAGAGGCAGGATTCTGCTACTTGAAAGGGGGGTTGCACGTGGGAAGTTAGGATAGGATCTCACCTGGGTCAGCCCAACTACTGAATGACACTTAGCACTTCTGAAAAATCAAGCCCTCGTATGACTTGCCCAAAGACAGGTGGCAGAGCTGGGAACTGAAGCTAAGTTGTATGAGTCCCAGTCCACCCCACCATCTTTCAGCTTCTGGGTTGATGGATAATCTTTCAATTTTTAATCAGTGGCAATTAAGCATCTGGCTTAATTACTTACATAAGGTACTAACTCCTCACCATCACTCAGTAGCAACTCTAGCTGAATTAAATAATCCCTTCTCCCAGCATACCATTACACACAGTAAACAATCACTAGACATTTTGCGTTTAGTTAAGTGACCTCTTATTGTGTCTGTCTGACAACTTCCTATACATATCCTGCAGGATGTCACTTTTTTTCATACTAGTGTCCTTTATTTTATTAAATGATTTTTCTAGTAAGACCTTTTCATGATGGATCTGATTAATCTGTATTAAACACTGTTCACTTAAGAGATTTGGGAGCCAAATGCACCCATGATGCAACTAGCCTGACTACAGTAGAGTGATCCCAGGAGTTAATTTAGCCATGTACAAATCAGAATAACTTTTCCTGCACATTTCCTTAAACCCACTGTACATTTTCACAGCATTCATAAGTCAGTAATTGCAGCTTCTCATTTTATCTTCAGAGAGTTCACCTGTATGTGTAAGCACATGTTTTGGGTTTGGACACTTCCATTAGTTTCAGGAAATAATAGTAATTACATGGGAATACGGGAACCCGTTAATTGGGCTTAAACATTTGGTCATGAATCTAAACCCAACCTAGTTTTGAACCATGCCGGGGTAGAATCTCTGGTACTCTAGAAAGTAAGGAAACATGTTAGCTAAATTCATGATTTCTGCCTCCCTCATTCTGAGTTGTCGCAAAGGGTGCACAATTTGAGGAGGAGTGTGAAATCACCCATAACTATAATCTTGTTACACTCTCATGCCTTTCTCATCTCACCACATATTTCACTTGCCTGTCTCTTTTGTCCTGGAAGTCGATATTTTATTCATCCCTATTATTTTTGTCAGGCCTCATATGGAGGAGTTGACTACCACCTAGCTCATTACACAAATTTTAGATTTAAGCAATTTTTTTTTCCTATTTATTTTCTTCATGTAATGCAAAGCCACAAGTGCATCACAACCCTAAATCCTTTTGTTCCCCCTTGTCTATTTTTCCATAGGTATCATTTCCTTTCCTATTCCAGATCCTACCCCATCCTCAGAAACTATCTGTGAAACTTGGCATCCTGAGAAATATTTTCCATGTCTGACCACAAACATCATGAACTCCTTTTCACTGAGTCACACAATTCCTCAAGCCAGCCCTGTGAAGAATATGCAGAAGCTTCTTTGTGATACATCTAACATTAACAGACTCATTGATAAGTGTATTGCAGATTGGGAGGAATGGAAAGAAGGTATCTTTAGATTCTCTTTTCCCTCCAGCTTCTTGATGGAGAAGAGAAGTCCAAGTAATTGTAAATTTTGCCTAGTTGCAAAAATGTGAGAGACATTTAGACCAGTCCTTGCTTACAGACATCCCCCCAATCTGAAGCAAATACTCACCAGCAACCACACACCACACAACAGAACCACTAACCCAGGAACCTATCCTTGCAACAAAGCCCGTTGCCAACTCTGTCCACATATCTATTCAGGGGATACCATCATAGGGCCTAATCACATCAGCCACACTATCAGAGGCTCGTTCACCTGCGCATCTACCAATGTGATATATGCCATCATGTGCCAGCAATGCCCCTCTGCCATGTACATTGGCCAAACTGGACAGTCTCTACGTAAAAGAATGAATGGACACAAATCGGACATCAAGAATTATAACATTCAAAAACCAGTTGGAGAACACTTCAATCTCTCTGGTCACTCGATCACAGACCTAAGAGTGGCTATACTTCAACAAAAAAGCTTCAAAAACAGACTCCAACGAGAGACTGCTGAATTGGAATTAATTTGCAAACTGGATACAATTAACTTAGGCTTGAATAGAGACTGGGAATGGATGAGTCATTACACAAAGTAAAAACTATTTCCCCATGGTATTTCTCCCCCCCACCCCACCCCCCACTGTTCCTCTGATATTCTTGTTAACTGCTGGAATTAGCCTACCTGCTTGTCACCATGAAAGGTTTTCCTCCTTCTCCCCCCCCTGCTGTTGGTGATGGCTTATCTTAAGTGATCACTCTCCTTACAGTGTGTATGATAAACCCATTGTTTCATGTTCTCTGTGTGTGTGTATATAAATCTCTCCTCTGTTTTTTCCACCAAATGCATCCGATGAAGTGAGCTGTAGCTCACGAAAGCTTATGCTCTAATAAATTTGTTAGTCTCTAAGGTGCCACAAGTACTCCTTTTCTATTTGTTCAAATAAGCTGTAGATCTGAGGACATCAGACACTGGTGGGTTGTTTGTTCATTCTGATGCACTATAGGATATATTGTCTTTTACAAACAAACATTTAACCATCCTGTAAGGTAGATGCATATTATCCCTATTTTACAGATTTGGGAACTAAGCCGAAAAGATTTGACTTGTTGAGAGCTAAAGGAGTCAATTACTAACAAAGTGAATTCAGTTAATCAAATAGTTTGCTGCAAATACTTTGTTCAGCTATTTGTGCCTTGATTTACTTTTGACACACATGCTGAGAATTACATACATATTTATTTTCCTTTCCCTCTTTTTCCTCCAATTGCGTTACGTAGATTTTGGGCTGTGGTTCATTTTCACCATCCTAGTACAATAATTTGGGGGTGACAGGAATTGTATTCTCATAATGTAGGTTTTGTCTTTCAGCTTACAAGTCAAAGATCTAATACAGCACCAAATTAACGCTCTTCATTGCATTTCTACCACAGTTCAAATGAACCCATCTTTTTTACTCTCTAGAAGCCAACTACAGAATTATTGCAGTCCACAATCTCTTTTTATGCCCTAAGGATTCTCTTTCTTGTTTGGACTAGGGTAAGATAAATTGTATCTGTTTGAACATGGTTCTGATTAATACTGTCAGACATCCTGGAAATACTTAGCTATTAGTTCAGGTTTCTTGTTACCTAGTTAATTAGGGTTGTGTGTGCATGTGCTCACAAATTCCAATAAGGGATTATTAACTAAAGCAAATTAAGAGAATCACCTACTGAAAGATTGCTGGGAGTGCCCCTGGCTTGGATTACACCATTTGTTTCTCCTTTTGTGTCTGTACAGTGATGGCAGCACTTTTCTGTGATACATTTTCAAGGGGTAAATCATGTCTGTGCCCACTGATGTGGAAATTACATTGCCCCTGGTGCTAATGATGGAAGGGTAGTTAAAAATTAGGAAGAAAAAATTGCACGGGGCCAAGGGCTTTGGTTCAGTCAGCTGGTAATAAGTGATTTAGATAGGTACACAGTAACACACCATTGCTGTAAAAGTAGCCATTAAAAAATTGGGACTGGGGGGAGGTGTAGAGGAAATTAGCAATTATTCCCTTTCTTTTGTTCTCTTGTTAGGCTAACTCCCACCACCTGAAGAGTTTACTTTAAGACAAGTGGCTTTGTTCAAGTCACCCTGAGGCTGCACAGGATCTCAGGCAGGTTGCCTGTACCTGGCATAGGTTGCAAATTTAGCACAGATAAAAGGAAAGCAGGGCAGACTCTCCAGACACAAATGCCCCAGTGGAGCGTGCCCCAGGAGATCACACTCCACTACTTTTCAATATGATTTTCCTCCTCCCTCATTTCAATTGATTATAATAATGAAAGGGAAGGTGAACAGCGAAATAGGATTTCATAATTTGTGGTTTGTCATAATCTCTTAGACAAACTGTCTAAAGACAAGTTACACCATATCTATAAGTGATACTAGCATTAAAGCTTGCTTTTAGCCAGCTAAGTCATCTTAGTATCAATTAACTTTTAATTGGACAAGACAGCATGCTACATTATCTGGCAACTCCCTACTTCTGGACTTGAGCTATATGTACTGCAGAATTGCTGTTCTGTAGTAAATAAATTCTAGATTCAAGCACATGAAGAACCTCTAGGGCAATAATGGTCTTGTGTTTTCCCCTCTCCTGACAGCTACAATCAAGAAAAACCAGGATCTCTCTTCAGCATACCCATTTTTAACCTGCTGGCCCTTTGCTGACCTTCACTTTAGCTCCTGCATGAGCATGGGTGGAAGTACCCATTACAATTCCTCTGATGACATGCAATTGATTACAAGTCTTGATCTATGCTGCAGACAAATATTTTGGAGACTATTCCCAACTTATTTCATGGTAGTTTCAGCTCAAATCCTGCCACCTTTTCCTAAGAATACATAGATCTCTTGTTCACTGTAGCAGCACAATTCTTTGCTCCTGGGGGTTTCTTCTGTATATGACTTCAGATCTGTGTGATCAATGTGAAACAGGCAGCAATACAATTCAGATAAAGACAAAAATCCTTCTGGGGCACACAAAAAAAATGCACACACACCAAACACCACAGGACCTAAACCAGGGAATAATAGAAATCCCATGTAAACATCTAAGTTACAAGATTTCCAAACCAGTATGGTTCAGATACATTTTGGATAAGCATGCCAACTTCCAGATGCTTATCCAGACCTTCGAAGGTCACTAAGCAGTAATAATCCTCAAAAAATGAAGTGGCAGTACCATATGTACATTCTTAGATCCATATACTCCAAGACCAGACAGTACCATTGTGATAATCTAGTCTGACCTGTGTAACACAAGCCACAGAACCTCCCCAAAATAACTCTTAGAGCAGATCTTTTAGAAAGAGCCAATCTAGATTTAAAAATTGCTAACAATGGAAATCCACCACAACTTCTTGGTAAACTGTTCAAATGGCTAATTACCCTCACTATTTTAAAAAAAAGTACATCCTATTTCCACTCTGAATTTATCTAGTTTTAACTTCCACCTATTGGATCAAGTTATACCTTTCTCTGTTAGACTGAAGAGCCCACTATCAGACATTTGTTCTCTATGTAGGTACGTCTAGATCAAGTCACCTTTGGCCTTCTTTGTTAAGGTAAGTAGACGGGTGTCCTGGCACCTATCATTATAAGGCAGTTTTCTAATCCTTTAATCAATCAGTCATTCTCATGGCTCTTCTCTGAACTCTAATTTATCAACATCCTTCTTTATCTGCGAGCACCAGCACTGGATTCAGCAGCAGTCATTCCAGTGCCAAATACAGAGGTAAAACAACCTTTCTACTTCTACTCAAGATTCCCCTGCCATGCATCCAGTGATGGCATTAACCCTTTGGGCCACAGTGCCACACAGGGAGCTCATGTTCAGCTGATTATCTACTATAACCCTCAATGTTTTTCCAGAGTCACTGCTTCCCAGGATAGAGCCCCCACCCAGTATGTATGACCTACATTTTTTGTTCCTAGAAGTATAGATTTACATTTAGATGAATTAAAAGACACTGTTTGCTTGTGCCCCCATCTTACCAAGTGATCCAGATTGCTCTGTCAGGGACCTGTCCCACTCCTCCAATTTCTGCTCATCTGCAAACTTATCAGTGTTGATTTTAGGTTTTCCTCCAGGTCATGGATAAAAAAAAAAGTTAGTGTAAGGCCAAAGACTGATCCCTATGGAACCCCACTAGAAACACACCCACTGATTATTTCCCATTTACAATTACATTGAGACCCATCAGTTACCCAGCTTTTGACCATTCAATGTGTGCCTTGTTAATTTTGTAACTCAGTATTGAAAGCTATGCAGAGAGAGTCATGCGGAAAGATTCATTCCAATCCTGCATAATTTCTGCTTGATAGCAGACAGGAAGGCAGTTTCTATTACTTCCAGTTCCTCAGTTGCAATAGTTCTATCCTCGTTTTTAATTCTATACATAAGTGATGAGGCGATGGTTAACCACAGTGGTGACTAAAATGCACCCTATTGTTCAGTGGTATTTATAACAGTTTCTCAAGTTTCAAACTTTCTCCAGTTGTAGAATCTTTAAGATTGGTATTCACTTTTCAATCAATGGTAAGTGTCTGCTTCTTACCAGTAGCAGCAGACATCTTTTCCACATTAGTTATGATACCTTACTCTCCCCCCTTTGATCCCTCTGCTGTTACAAATGTTATAAAATGTAGAAGCCAGACAGCCAGCCAAAGGCCAAAAAAGTGCATAGTCACATACATGATACAAGTTCATGTCTTAAACTTAATCCCTCTCTCCTTGGCCATAGGAAATAAAAGGAATGTGAATAGTAGTGCACTAAGCTTCAAGGCCTTGTCCACACCAGATATTTGTGGCATAATCATCACTGTGGGTCTCCCTAGCCTACCATACACATCCATGTACAAAATTAGCAACAGCTGAAAGATGATCACATCACCACATGGATTACACTCTATCCAAGCAAGGTAAACTGCCCGTTTAATCTTCATCAGTGCCAGCCCAGCCTCAACAAGCACTGTCTTAGCAAACAAGTTTTCCAGAAGGCCTCACTTCAATTGCCAACTTTCATGTGGTAAATAAGCACCCTGACTTTCACAATAAGCCAAAAGTCAAGCGAATCCCATTTCAAAACAAGGCCAAAACAAGCCAACCCCAAAGAACCCCAACACTGTATGTGACAAGATCCCCCCGGCGTGCAGTCTGGGACTATGGTGGGCCCGCTGTGCACCCCTGACTCTCCCCCCCAACATCCTTGCCCCTGCTTGCAGGGAGCCAATAAAAAAAAAGCAGTAACAAGCTACAAGCCAAAAACTAGCCAACAAGCAACTCAACAGCCAATTAAGCCAAAAGCAAGCCCACTTACTGTGTGGGTTTATTTTTTTCTTGTTTTGGGCGCAGGTTTGGCACGTCTGCCTCACTTCTTTAAAATAAATACATCAAGCCAGGCTGCACATTCTGATGTCACTGGACATATTAGTTAACATCCATTTCTTTGCATTCATTTTGTCTTGGCTACACTAGAAAAATTTTGCAGAAACTCCCACTGCTGCTCATACCAATTCAGCTCCATTTGTGCTAGTAATGTTATGTGGGGAGCCATAGTGCAGATAGAATGAGAGCTGCCAAACTTTGGCATCTAAACCTGCGCACAGCTGATCTAATCCATGTGGGGCTTACAAAAACAGCAACCCCTTCATACTAGACTCCAGTAGAAGGAAGTGGATGTTTGCAAAAAGTGACATTTTTTGCAAGGCTGGTAGATAAGTCCTGAATTGTACCAAGCCACTTTTGAAGGAAGTCTCCAAAGTCATCCTATGAGCATCCTGACAACTGGCCAGAGGCAGACATCTTACTGCTCAAGATCATCAGGGAATACATGCAAAATCCCAGAAGACATCTGCTCAGCAAAACTCTACTTCAACTAAGTCAGAGGTGGTTGAGGCAGACAGAACCTCACTAAACTGCAGCCATTGGTGTTGCTATCTGGCTGTCTGCAGGTAATGTTTGAATATCCTCAGCTGCCTTGAGACACTGACAATTTTCCAAACAAAAAACAAACAAACAAACAAACAATGAGCAGAAATCTGAGCAAATAGCAAGTTCTAGCAATCCAGCCTGGTCTCCATTTTGACAGTAGTTCAGAAAAGACTGACCATCATAGGAGTTTGAGCCCCTCATCCATATTCCCACAGGAGCTTTATAAATCATACACAAGCCACTAGTTTCGAGAACTGTGCCAGGATCTGTGGGATAGGTACCCAGGAAGCAGTGCCCCTGTAACTTCTGACTAGAGCTCTGTGAAGCCACAGGACAGAAATGCAGCCAAAACAAGATGCCAAACTGAGCTTACTGCACAGCTATTTGCTAAAGTGCATTCCTACTGGTGCAGTTTGCATAAATGCTCTAATGGAAGGTAGGGGAAAACAGAGCCTTGTGCTTTTCTCTAGGAACTCCCTTAGTGCAGCTGCGTTTAGACTCCTACCAGAGTAAAAACTGCTGTGACATGGGGGGGTTTTTTGAGGGAAAGAGGGAGTAACAAATGGAGAAAAATTTAAACATACCATGTTCAAAGTTCCTAAGGTGTGGGAGGCTGATAGAAAAACAAACAAAAAGATTTAGAGTTTGACTGGACAATATTAAGAAAGCTTTGACTTGGAGTGCATCCACAGTACCGATTAGCATAGACTTTCGGAGCATTGCACTGTGGGTAGCTATCCCAGTCTCCACTGCCCATTGGAATTCTGGGTTAAGCTCCCAATGCCAGATGGGGCAAAAACATTGTCGCAGGTGGTTTTGGGTACATGTTGTCAGTCGCCCCTCCCTCCATGAAACCAACAGCAGACAATTGTTTCATGCCTTTTTTCCGTGTGGACACCATACTGCTTTCAGCAGAGGGCGCAGTAGGACTGCTAACCATACTCATCCAACCATCGCTTCCGCTGCCACTCCTCTCCTGCTCTTGTCTTGATAGTGACTTTCTCCATGGCTGTCATGGGCTCCTGCTGCAACTCTGCTGTCATGAATCCACCTCGCGGGTCCTCTCATAGTTCTCTATAAATATCTATTCTTGTAGCATCTGTCATCAGCCACTGCTTCTGCTGCAACTCTGCTCTTCTGCAGATGCCATACCATGCCAAGCCTGGAGCCCACTCAGATCACCACGGCAGTTATGAGCATTGTAAACACCTCACGCATTATCCTGCAGTATGTTCAGAACCAGAACCTGCAAAGGCAGGTGACAGCAGCGCGGTGACAAGAGTGATGAGGACATGGACACAGACTTCTCTCAAAGTACGGGTCCCAGCAATTCGGACATCCTGGTGGCAATAGGGCAGGCTCATGTTGTGGAATGACGATTCTGGGCCCAGGAAACAAGCACAGACTGGTGGGACTTCACACTGTTGCAGGTCTAGGATGATTCCCAGTGGCTGAGAAGCTTCTGCATGCGTAAGGGCACTTTCATGGAACTTTGCGAGTTACTTTCCCCTGCCCTGAAGCACAAGAATACCAAGATGAGAGCAGGCCTCACAGTTCACAAGAGAGTGCCGATAGCCCTCTGGAAGCTTGCAACGCCAGACAGCTACCAGTCAGCCAGCAATCACTTTGGAATGGGCAAATCTACTGTGGGGGCTGCTGTGATGCAAGTAGCCAACAATCACTGAGCTGCTGCTATCAAGGGTAGTGACTCTGGGAAATGTGCAGGTCATAGTGGATGGCTTTGCTGCAATGGGATTCCCTAACTGTGGTGGGGTGATAGACGGAACTCACATCCCTATCTTGGGACTGGACCACCTTGGCAGCCAGTGCATAAACCAAAAGGGGTACTTTTCAATGGTGCTCCAAGCACTGGTGGATCACAAGGGACGTTTCACCAATATCAACATGGGATGGCCAGTAAAGGTACTTGACGCTCGCATCTTCAGGAACTCTGGTCTGTTTCAAAAACTGCAGAAAGGGACTTACTTCCCAGACCAGAAAATAACCGTTGGGGATGTTGAAAGGCCTATAGTTAGTTATCCTTGGGGACCCAGCCTACCCCTTAATGCCATGGCTCATGAAGCCATACACAGGCACCCTGGACAGTAATCAGGAGCTGTTAGACTACAGGCTGAGCAAGTGCAGAATGGTGGTAGAATGTGCATGTGGATGTTTAAAAGCGTGCTGGTGCAGTTTACTGACTCAGACCTCAGCGAAACCACTATTCCCATGGTTATTGCTGCTTGCTGTGTACTCCACAATATCTGTGAGAATAAGGGGGAGATGTTTATGGCAGGGTGGGAGGTTGAGGCAAAATCGCCTGGCCACTGATTACGCGCAGCCAGACTCCAGGGCAATTAGAAGAGCACAGCAAGGCGCGCTGCACATCAGAGCAGCTTTGAAAACCAGTTTCATGACTGGCCAGGCTACGGTGTGACAGTTCTGTTTGTTTCTCCTTGATGAAAACCCGCCCCCTTCGCTCACTCTACTTCCCTGTAAGCCAACTGATCACCACTTGCAGAGACAATAAAGTCATTGTTTCAGAGTCATGCATTCTTTATTAATTTGTCACACAAATAGGGGGATAACTGCCAAGGTAGCCTGGGGGGGGTGGGGGAGGGGAGCTCAGGCCACACTGCACTTCAAAAACGTATTGAATGCCAGCCTTCTGTTGCTTGGGCAGTCCTCTGGGGGTGGAGAGGTTGAGTGACCAGAGCCCCCTGCATTCTTGGGCGTCTGGGTGAGGAGGCTATGGAACTTGGGGAGGAGGACAGGCGGTTACACAGGGGCTGCAGCAGCAATCTGTGCTCCTGCTGCCTTTCCTGCAGCTCAACCATATGCCGGAACATATCAGTTTCATCCTCAGTAGCCTCAGCATTGCATCCTGCCACCTCTCCTCTTGCTCCTGCCACCTGTCCTTGCATTCATTTTGTGCTTTCCTGGACACTGACATTGCTTGCCTCCATCCATTTTGCTAAGCTCTTTCAGTACGGGAGGACTGCATGAGCTCAGAGAACATTTCATTGCAAGTGCATTTTTTTTCATCTTCATATCTGTGCTAGCCTCTGGGATGGAGATGATAGGGGGATCATTGAAACATTTGTAGCTGTGGGAGGAAAAAAAGGGAGAGTAGTATTTCAAGAGAGACATTTTAGAAAACCATGGGTAGACTCTTTCACGGTGAACCAAGCTGTTAACTGCTTTAAAGTACAAGGTCGCACTTCGCCTCATATTGAGGACTTGCCGGTTTGGTGTGACAGATCACACACACAGGGCCGGGCAACAGAATTCAGCTTGCAGGCAGCCATGGTAACCCAGTCTTTTGGCTTCTTTAACCTTCATAAGAACATGTGGGAATGGCTTCAAATAGCAGCACCCTCATTTCCCATACTAAGCACCTGTTGGGTTGGACATTTAAAAAGAGGGGCTGCGCTTTTCAGGTTAACATGCAGCACAAACCCAACTAAACCCCCCTCCCACACCGAATTCTTTGGGATGAGTACTTCACCCCTCCCCCCACCGTGTGGCTAATAGCAGGGATGATTTCTTTTCAGCCACAGGCAAACAGCCCAGCAGGAATGGCCAGCTCTGAATGTACCCTGAATAAAATTCCCCTATTTCAACTAGGTAACCATGAATGATATCACTCTCCTGAGGATAACACAGAGAGATAAAGAATAGATGTTGTTGAATGCCAGCAAATACCGGGACCATACTCTGCCATGCTTTGTTATGCAATGATGCCAGACTACGTGCTAGTGGCCTGGTGTGGTAAAGTGCCCTACCATGGGCAGCCTTATTCCGAATAAGGCTGCCCTCCCCAGAAACCTTTTGTGAAGTCTTTGGGAGTACCTCCAGGAGAGCTTCATTGAGATGTCACTGGAGGATTTCCGCTCCATCCTGAGACACATTAACAGACTTTTCCAGTAGCTGTACGGGCCATGAATGCATCTCAAGTCTTCAGGGCAAATTAATCATTAAACATGCTTGCTTTTAAACCATGTATTATATTTACAAAACGTATACTCACCAGAGTTGCCTTCTCTGCCTTCAAGGTCCGGGAGCCTGCCTTGGAAGGGTATTGGATCCAGGGTGATAAACAGTTCCTGGCTATCGGGGAGAAGGGTTTCATTCTCATCCTCATCCCCTAACTCCCCCCTTGCAGGAGTCACTTACAGAGGTGGGGAATGGTAGCGACATCCCCTAGAATGGTATGCAGCTCATCATAGAAGCTGCATGTCTGGGGCTCTGACCTGGAGTGGCCATTTGCCTCTTTGGTAGGTTTGCCTGAGCTCCTTAATTTTCCACGCACACTGCTGCAGGTCCCTGTTATAGCCTCTGTCCTTCATGCCCTTCGAGATTTTTTCCAAATATTTTGGCATTTCATCTCTTGGAACAGAGTTCTGATAGCACAGATTCATCTCCCCATACAGCACCTTCTATTCGGTCCATGCTGAAGCATTTTTGCAATTCTGGACTCCATGGTCACCTCTGCTGATGAGCTCTGCATGGTCACCTGTGCTACGCTGGTCAAACAGGAAATTAAATTCAAAAGTCCTTGGGGATTTTCCTGTGTACTTGGCTAGTGCATCTGGAGTTGAGAATGCTGTCCAGAGTGGTCACGATAGAGCACTCTGGGATAGCTCCCGGAGGCCAATACCATCGAATTGCGTCCACACTACCCCAAATTCGACCCAGCGATGTCGATTTCAATGCTAATCCCCTCGTCGGGAAGGAGTACAGAAATAAATTTTAAGATCCCTTTAAGTAGACAAAAATGGCTTTGTCATGTGGACGGGTGCAAGGTTAAAATCTATCTAACGCTGCTAAATTTGACCTAAACTCGTAATGTAGACTGGGGCTTTGACAATGAATAATCTGCACTTATAGTATCCACTGAAGCAGTAAACCCAAAAATCCCATGGCAAGATTTCTTAACATAGAATTTAAAAAAAATAAAAAGGGGAGGTTGAGTGGGGGAGGGAGTGAAAAAGAGAACTGGTGTTCAGCCCAGAAGAATGAAGTCCTCTATTTATTCACTGTGCAGGCAAAGCAATACTAGCTCTTCACTCTGATCTGCCCAAGTACTTCAACCCAATCTGGGGGAACCACCAATATGGATAACAAGGTAGTGATGTCTCCATTCCCAATCAATCATTCTTTCCCCCTCCTGCAAGCAGACTAAAGGGTGCTGGAAGCAGGCAGAATTCCTACCCTACTCCTAATAGTACACATACGCTAAATAGGATCTGACCTCATCCCTTTCCTGAAGTTTGACATTGTTAACTTACACAACAATCAGATCTTAGCAAAGCTGAGAGGGAAGCTCAGGCTGTTTTATTCTTCTGAAGGACCTCTTTCTCATCTCTAGCCTCCTCTCCCTCTGAATTGTTCTAGACACTTACAGTGGAGCTTGTAGGACCCATCTGATCCAGCTCCCCGAGTGAATCATCTTCATTCATGTGCAGAATCCTATCACCTGTTTCCCTTTTACAACTTCCAGCTGGGTTGGTGGTTTTGAGATGGAGATACCTTCCTACTGAGAACTAGACTAAAGCCACCAACTGTTTTTCAAATAGGCAGATATTCATCAGCTAATACCTTATGATGACTACTAAGATGAACCAGATTAAACTGGTGACCTCAAATGAAAAGCTGTGTATTCCACCATGATCAATCCCCCACACCATCTGGTCTCCTGCAAGAGCTCTACCAATGCTACATCTTTCAGAAAGCTGCCAGAGGTAGATGTAAACACGGTTGTGGCATCATTGCCAGCTCATACACGTATTGTTTCCAATGAACTGCATACCTTTCTGGCTTGTTCCATGGGCATTTGAAGATTGAGGGAATAATGTAAAACAGACCTGACAGCTGAGATGTTCAAAGAATTTTGGTGCCCAAGTCCCATTGAAATTCTATGTATCCAGCTCTCCTAGACTCCTTTTAAAAAAATCACAGCTGGCATGTTTAAATGAGAATCAGTTCCCTGAACAGGGGAAATGTGAAATACAAGAATTAATTTGATGGGGGGAAATGGACCAACAAATGCAAGCAGTATGAAATCTTTGTGGCAATCCTGGGGCTCAGTGGTATAGCATGCTGGTCACGCATCTCACTTGTTATTAATGAGGAGATACCACACAATATACAAAATTACAAAAAGAAAGCCAATTTGAAATTCTGTGTAGATTTATTTTTGGGTACAGACACCCCGTGAAAGTACCCTGTTGTGACATAAGCAAGATCATATTTACCCCTTCTTGCTGTTGGCAGTTATACTAGTAATAAATGCCTTCTTTTAAGATTGTTTTTATCATCTACAGCCATAAATGCCATCCTGCACAGGTGAAATCAAAGACATCTATTTTGTGTTTAACATCTCTTGGGGGATGGGGAGAAAAATCAATGTATTAGAATAATTTGCTAAATAACTTTTCACTGTCTAGGTGAAACAGCCCCAGAGGGCCAGCTTCTTCACCTAGCATGTTCAGAAACTAATTGAAAATTACGATTCTTGTGATTTGGAAGCCAGCCATTGAGTACACTCTGGTCTAGGAGCTGAGCTCTAATGTGATCAGCCATGCCAGCATTGATTATGGAGAGGTTCCTGGAGGACAACTATGCCGGTTATATAGTGCTAATCAGCATTTTGATAAAAAAAGTGACAAATCATGGAACAGTGTTTGCAAGCTCATGCAATTTGTCAAGTATTAGGACTGATTTCCTCATTTGGTACAGAACATGAGCAATTCTAAACAGAAATTCTTTCAATTTACTGCTCCATAAAAAAGGATCTGTAGATTAATTGCAGGATCACAGATTTCCAACATGTGTTGGAAAAAAAAAATAGATGTGCCTCCCTTGCCCCAACCCCTGTTAATTTTTCTACAGGAGATTTCAGAGACTCAGACTTCCAGGTCAGAAGGGACCGTTGTGATCTAGTCTGACCTCCTGCATATTGCAAGCCACAGAACTTCACCCACTCCTGAAATAGACCCCTAACCTCTGGCTGAGTTACTGAAGTCCTCAAATCTTGGTTTAAAGACTTGAAGTTATAGAGAATTCACCATTTACACTAGTTTAAAGCTGCAAGTGACCTATGCTGCAGAGGAAGACAAAAATCCCCCAGGATCTCTGCCAATCTGACCGGGGGGAAATTTCTTCCTGACCCCAATATGGCAATCAGTTGGAACCTGAACATTTCAGCAAGACCGAACAGCTGGAAAGAATTATCTGTAATAACTCAGAGCCCTCCCCATCTAGTGTCCCATCTCCAGCAGTTGGGGATTTTTGCTACTGGCAGTGGCCAATGGGCCACCTGCCAGCATAGGCAGTCCCATCATACTATGCCCTCCATAAACTTATCAAGCTCAGTCTTAAAGCCAGTTAGGTTTTTTGCCCCCACTGCTCCCTTTGAAAGGTTGTTCCAAAACTTCACCCCTCTGATTGTTAGAAACATCTATCTAATTTCAAGCCTAAACTTGTTGATGGCCAGTTTATATCCATTTGTTCTTGTGTGCACATTGGTACTTAGCTTAAATAACTCCTCTCCCACCCTGGTATTTATCTCTGATGTATTTATAGAGAGCAATCCTATCTCCCCTCAACCTTCTTTTGGTTAGACTAGACTAAACAAGCCAAGCTCTTAGAGTCTCCTCTCAATATATGTTTTCCATTCCTGGCATCATCCTAGTAGCCCGTCTCTGCACCTGTTCCAGTTTGAATTCATCCTTCTTGAACATGGGAGACCAGGATTGCACACAGTATTCCAGATGAGGTCTCACCAGTGCCTGGTATAACAGTACTAACACTTCACCATCTCACACCTGATGCATCTTAGGACTGCATTAGCCTTTTACACAGCCTCATTGCATAGGCAGCTCATAGTCCTCCTGTGATCAACCAATGCACCCAGGCCTTTTTTCTCTTCTGTCTCTTCCAACTGATAAGTCCCTAGTTTATAGCAAAAATTCTTGTTGTTAGTCCCTCTGTGCATGACCTTCCACTTTGCACTATTAAATTCCATCCCATTTCTATTACTCCAGATTACAAAGGTCTTCCAGATCTTCTTATATGATATTCCGGTCCTCTGCCATATTGGCAATACCTCCCAATTTTGTGTCATCTGAAAATATTAGCACACTCCCAGTTTTTGTGCCAAGATCAATCTTATTTAATATTTTTATTACTGGCCCCAAGACTGATCTGAGGAACTCCACTAGTAACATCCTCTAGCCTGACAGTTCTCCTTTCAGTATGACTTCTTGTAGTCTCCCCTTTAACCAGTTCCTTATCCACCTTTCAATTCTCATATTAATCCGCATTCAGCCTAATTGTGTTTTTAAAATGATTCCTTTCCCTCAAACTAGTGTAGATATAGTGGAACCAGGGGTGAAAGTAAGCTAGAGGACTTACCGGTACGCTGGAGTCCTGAGCAGGGAGTGTGGCCTCAACCAGAAGAGGTGTGGCCTTAAATCCCCAGGCCCTTTAAATCTTGATTTAAAGGGCCAGGGCTCCAGCTGCAGTAGTGGCGGCTGGGAGTCCGGGGCCCTTTAAATCACCCCCAAGCTACCAGCTGCAGAGGCAGCTGGGAGCCCTGGGGCTCAGGGGCGATTTAAAGGGCCCAGGGCTCCAGCTGCCACTACTGCAGCAGAGCCCTGGGCCCTTTAAATCACTGAGGAGCCCTGGGGGCTCCCAGCTGCCACCGCTACCTGGGGCTCTGGCAGAGTTTAAAGGGCCTGGGGCTCCTCTGTGGTAGCAGCTGCCAGAGCCCTGAGCCCTTTAAATCCCTGCCTGAGCCCTGCTGCCAGAGCCTTGGGGTAGCAGTGGCTGGGCTCCAGCCACTGCTACTGCCCTGGCCCTTTAAATGCCTGCCGGAGTCCCACCACCGTTCCCCCAGGGCTTCAGCAGCAGGGCTCCGGCGGGGATTTAAAGGGCTGGGGCAGCAGTGGTGGCTGGAGCTCCGGGGCTCTTTAAATCCCCGCCACCGCTACCCTGGGGCTTGGGCAGCAGGGCTCAGGCCGGGATTTAAAGGGCCCCGGGGGGGGGGGGGTAGCGGCAGCTGGAGCTCCAGGGCCCTTTAAATCCCTGCTACAGCCTTGCTGCTGCTACCCCAGGGCTTTAAATTGCCCTCTCGAAAAGCCAGTCCTGGTACAGCGCACCAGCTCTTACCGGTACACTGTACCAGGGCGTACTGGCTTATTTTCATCTCTGAGTGGAACCCACATAACGTGAAAGTATATTTACAAAAAAGATGTAGATCTAAAGTCTCACTGTTTCATTATAACAGTGGTGGGCAACCCGCTTCCCACAGCTCCCATTGGCCAGGAACAGAGAACTGCTGCCACTGGAAGCTGTGGGTAGCTGTGCCTGTGAATATCAATGTAAACAAACTGCCTCATGGTCCTCCAGTGGATTACCCTGGCGGGCCATGTGCAGCCTACAGGTCACAGGTTGCCCACCATTGCATTATAATATACAAACTGCAGTTTCAGATATAGCAAGTCTTCACTGATAGAGCCAGATTCCATCCTCAGAAGCGCATACACCTATTACTGAAGTAAATGGGAGTCAGATATGATCACTGAAAGGTACAATTTGATTCATTGTGAAGTTGCTTTGAGAAAAAGAACTTCCTTAAGAGGATTCAACATTATTCACTTTTCTTTGAATTATACAGTATTTCCCAAAAATATAAACCTCAATTCACATGGAAAGTAGAAAAAGATTTAAAAATAAATATATAGAGCTATAAGCAGATGTAAGACGACAATAAAACTGGGGGGGGGGGAGAAGAGTCAAATCTTCTGGGATAAATTATGCTAGATTGTCGCTGCCAACCAATTTTCCTTTACTATAGGATCCTGTATTTTTCCTTCTCCTGGTGCACCTTGGCCCTATGCATAGGGATCCAATAAACCAAAGAAAAAATACTTGTACTGAAATATGAGAAGCACTCAGCTCTATTTTGCACAGGGACATACTAGACTGTGCCCCTAAAAACAAGTGGTTATTAAAATAATCTAAAATTAACGTGTTCATGCAAAAAGTCAACTGTATATATTGGTATGTGTAATATTGTGATGTAGACTCTGCATCAGCTTTTGCTTGTAACCATTCATTTAAAGCATTAATATTGTGTTGAGGAGATGGTATTTGGTGCTGTGGTTGAATTAGATTTAGGGTAAGATTCAGGTTTGAGGCTGAACCAGAACTAAGGCTCAGGTATGATTGCAACAAGAAGCAGAAGCTTATCTCCTGAAATTTCAGTTCAACATAGTTATGGCTCATTGCTCTGGCTGTTTCTACTTGAGACTCTGGTGGTAGTTATTTGCTGGTATAAGCTCAGTGAACAAGGTCCCAAAACCAAGTCTGACTAGATGCAGCAGTAGTACTTGTTAATGCTGCTGAGGAAGCTCAAAGAAGCCCAGAGGTGTCCCTAGCTACACTAGCACCCTTATGAGGATGTGAAGCCAAAACCAGGATGAAGAGGGCAGAGAGCAAAAACAGAGGAGGGCTGGGGAAGAGAAGAGAGGGAAATGGGAGGATGTGCAAAACTGCATGGAAGACAAAGAAGGAGGCAGAAATTAAGTCAGCGAAATGGGATAGCAATCTGGTCTGATGAATCTGCTGAACAGATTTGTAACACATCTCACCCTGCCACAGCCAGCAGGAGAGGGGGAGCAGACCCAGTTCCCTCTCCAGGCCAGCAGACATGCACTGCAAAAACAGTCTGTTTCATGAAGGGCACTTGCTTAATAGAGACCCAGCAGCAGCAGCATCCAGCCTGTGAGAGAAGAGACATTACCCAGCAGGGAAGCCAGCTGTGACTGGCACATGTTACAGCAGAATACAAGGTTGAACACAGCATCAAAGACTGGGGATAGAAAGCCCTAGAAAGCTGAATAGAGGGAGGCCTGAAGGGGGCTCATAGGAGCACAGAGACAGCTGTCCACTGAGGGCTAGAAGGGGCAATAACTGGAAATAAACATTGGCAACCAAGGAATCTCAGGTCACAGAGGGATTACTCTAGAAAAAACTGGACCATGTATTAAGTCAGGCATAAAGCATGAACAGGGATTATGGGGTGGGTCTTATTGTCCACACATGGGCCAGTCTGCCAGCAGGCAACTTGAAAAACCACTACATCTGATGGCAAATGGCCAATGTGGAGGGACCCACAACTAGACAGTGGCCAGTGGGGCCTACAGGCTGATCCCTAATTGCCTACTAAAGGGGGATGGACTAGAATCCTAGTATCCCAGGCACGAGGTTATAAACACTTTTTGTTAGGTGTTTGTACACAATGGGGTCCTGAGCCATGACAGGGCTATGCACTATGATAAAAAATGAATGAATAAATAAATAAATAGTAATAATAGGCCTGAGGAGCTGCACAGGGTATAGTCATTCTATCTCTTGTTGCAATTTGCAACCTTTTCTTTTAGCCAGTTCTAGTAAAGAATGTTTGTGTCTGAGCCAGGGGTTAGAGTATGCTTATTGAGAACACAATCAAGTCTATCAACTGAAGTCACTTCAGTGTTTGCTTATGAGACATGGTGAACCTGGCACAGTAACAAGTATCTGAAAGAGTTTGTTGTTCTACAGTGCTCCAGTGACCCCTATGGGTGGGGACAATTATTCTGGGAAGGAGCAGTTACAAAAAAAAATAATAATAATAACGCTGCTGCATGGGGTGGGGAGGGTGGACACAGACACAAAGGATATATCTACACTGCAATTAGAAACCCGTGGCTGGCCCATGCCAGCTGACTCAGGCTGTAGTGTAGTGTAGACTTCTGAGCTTGAGCTGGAGCTCAGACTCTGGGAACCTGTGCAGTGGGACAGTCCCAGAGCCAGAAGTCTACATTGCAGTCAAACAGCCCCACAGTCCAAGACTCATAAGACTGAGTCCGCTGGTATGGGCCAGCCATGAGTTTTTAAATTGCAGTGTAGACATACTCAAGACAAATCAAGGAAATTGCTGAAGAAAGGGTGGGAGAAAAACAAAGCCACTAAAGATGAGGGTAGAAGAAAAAACATCAAATGGATGCAGAGACAAAGTGAGATAGGGCTAGAGAGCTACTGCTTATGGGTGGAAGATATTCCCGATTCTTCTTTTTGCCTGCAGCCCTGATTATTACTTTTCATGAATCTGAAACGTCACCACAGTATTATATTTACCAGGAAAGTCTGTCTGAAAATAGCACATAACAGGGTTATACAACAACAAGAGCCCTATCTGACAAGGTGTTGAGTACCTCTAGGGAGTTGAGAAGTTGAAGATTCTGAATGATGGATGAACTTCAGGATACTGAGTGCCTCTTGGAGGAATTCAGCATCTTAAATGCCCAGGTCCAAAAAGCCGTCACACAGACGAAAGAAAAAGTAGCAGCTGCCACCTTGGAACTATAGTGTCAGTTATTTAGAATGGCAGAAACATCACAAATTTTTTTGATTAGTAAATAGTAAACATGTACCTGTGTTTTGAGTTTCTTCATGCCTTCGTATTGCTTGTGTGGCAAGTTTTAGAAAAAAACAAATTGGTTCTGGTCATGCTACCTAAACATGTTTACATGAATATTAATAGGAGGGCAGAGAGTCAAGCACTGTGGCTCAATTTTGTGAGAAGTAACATTTTAGCTTGTGTAACTACAAATAAGATTAATTGAGCCTCAGGCTTCAAGGCATAATCCAATTGCCTCTGGTAGTTAGGAAGTTTGCAGTGCTGTACATCCCCAATGTAAAGCATGGCACAACTAGCTAGGTGTACAATAAATGATTTTCCCTTTTTCTGAAGCATTCCCTTCTTCTGAATACCAGTGTTTCCTTTACTTTATTCCTGTAATATGAACTGTTAAACATGTTCGCACACACACACACACACACACAAAGGACAATTTTGCTATTAATCTTACATCCATTCCCCTAATATTCTATGGGCGATGTTAGGAAACTCAATTCTACATTTTGGGAGATGCTTTGCATATGTGGAGCTTCCATATGTGTGTCCAGTTTTGGGCCCCACACTACAGGAAGGATGTGGATAAATTGGAAAGAGTACAACGAAGGGCAACGAAAATGATTAGGGGTCTAGAGCACATGACTTATGAGGAGAGGCTGAGGGAGCTGGGATTGTTTAGTCTGCAGAAGAGAAGAATGAGGGGGGATTTGATAGCTGCTTTCAACTACCTGAAAGGGGGTTTCAAAGAGGATGGCTCTAGACTGTTCTCAATGGTAGCAGATGACAGAACGAGGAGTAATGGTCTCAAGTTGCAATGGGGGAGGTTTAGATTGGATATTAGGAAAAACTTTTTCACTAAGAGGGTGGTGAAACACTGGAATGCGTTACCTAGGGAGGTGGTAGAATCTCCTTCCTTAGAGGTTTTTAAGGTCAGGCTTGACAAAGCCCTAGCTGGGATGATTTAACTGGGACTTGGTCCTGCTTTGAGCAGGGGGTTGGACTAGATGACCTTCTGGGGTCCCTTCCAACCCTGAGATTCTATGATTCTATGATTCCTGTTACTTCACTTGAATACCCAATAATAGTGCAGATGCTAAACTGAAGTTTATCCACATTGCTTTGCTCTTGAAATCGTGGGAGATTTACAGATTTCCTGGTTTCAATCAGGTCAGAAATACTGAGGCAAACACTAAGTTTCTGTTGGGAAATGTTGGTCATTCCAAACATAAATGCTTTGATTTTTTAAATTTTTTTTTGAACTTTAAATGCATGTTCAGTTCAGACATTCAAAGATTCAAATTAAATGTTTTATCCAAATGGGTTCACCTGTTCCTAGTACTAGGACTGGCAAAACATGCAGTCCTTTTTTCATTGCAAGCGCCCATTAACAGGCTGCAGAATCTGGCCCACTGCTATCACAGGGCTATCGCTTCACCACATTCTGTTATTACTCAGTTAAAAGATAAGGAGCTCTAACCAGCATTTTTTAAAACTATTTGTCTCTAACAGAACATATCACACATGTCAGCTTATATCAGCCAGTTGTAATAGGTAAACTCTGCCTCTCCTTTTAGCTGCCCTCAATCACAAGCCCATCTCTGTCTCATAAAAGTTAGTCTTCCATGGATTTTGGACAGCAGCAGAGAATTTTTGGTAGTGATAAAAAACCTCTCCAATAAGTCAGGTTATCTTTGCACCGTAATTTACAAATAAATACGTACAAACCAGAAAATAAGTAGGGAAGCCTGCCTTCCATGGTTACAAATAAAGAACAAGATAAAGCTTGAAAATATTTACTACTAATCATGGAAAATCATGTTAGAGGATCAGTCACTGTGAAACAGGTGAATGGATACAAGCCAATCACAAACGCCATGCTATTCAAAACCCTGCTTCCAGAGAAATTCTCATTCCAAAATACTTGGCTCCAAATTCTCTTGTTCCCTATCTGGCAACCTCCAGAACAAAGGCCTCAAAAAAGTTGCTTATGCTCAAAGACCTCCCTACTTGGCTCTCAAGAGATGAATCAAAAGGATGCATAGGAAATCTAGCAGCTTCCTGGATGCCACCACTGTATAGAAATTTCCATCATGAGGCATCCTGGCCTGGAGACATAAAAAAAGCACTAGACCCATCACTTCCCAGTAAAGCTCAAAAATAACTGAATTTCAAGCTGAATTTATAGTAACTTGTACCTTTTTGTACCTCATGTAGGGCAGAATACAAAAACAACATCTTTGAAGTAAAAGACTACCACTGACTTCAGTAGGCTTTGGCTCAGGTTCTTAAAATGTAAAAGTAACTAAAGAGGAATGAGACTAAAGAGCACTACCAAAAAATAAAAGTGGAGGGGGCAGGGGTAAGTAAATAAAGTCAATGTTCCACACAGGGTTTTAATGTGTCATTATTAAAATGCAAGTGTGTCAATCAACTGTTCTAAAGGGAAAACATTTCACTCCTTTTTCTTAAGCTTGGCATCGTAATGAGTTTCAGAACTAGCCGCTGTGGGACAGAAATAAAAAACAAGTCAGGGCTAGATATATGGTGGGAATGAAGCAGCGAGGCTCGAATTGGTAGGGACTTTGTAAGGAAAGTTGTTTATTAAAAGCCATGGGGGAGGCAACAATGCCAGAAAGCAGCCAGCAAGCAGTCAGGCAGCAGCAGGGATCAGACAGAAGCAACTGGGGAAGAATTGGACACTATTTGCCTGTACATTTAAATCAATAAAATAAATAAAAAGCAGCTGAAACAATTTGGCTACCTCTAGAAAAAAATTCTTTTAACATATTATCCCATTTTAAAACCCCACAATAGGGAAAAAAGTCAACAAAAGATTTGAATGAAAATGTAGAATGTACGGCCCTATTTGCTTACTTGAACACTAAAAGTCTTTCTAAAAAAATCCAGTTGTTCTCTCTGATGTATATTATTGTAAATGAACATGCCCTCAGAATAGACAAAAAGAAAAGGAGTACTTGTGGCACCTTAGAGACTAACAAATTTATTAGAGCATAAGCTTTCGTGAGCTACAGCTCACTTCATCGGATGCATTTGGTGGAAAAAACAGAGGGGAGATTGATATACACACACACAGAGAACATGAAACAATGGGTTTATCATATACACTGTAAGGAGAGTGATCACTTAAGATAAGCCATCACCAGCAGCAGGGGGGGGAAAAGGAGGAAAACCTTTCATGGTGACAAGCAAGGTAGGCTAATTCCAGCAGTTAACAAGAATATCAGAGGAACAGTGGGAGGTGGGGGGGGAGGGAGAAATACCATGGGGAAATAGTTTTACTTTGTGTAATGACTCATCCATTCCCAGTCTCTATTCAAGCCTAAGTTAATTGTATCCAGTTTGCAAATTAATTCCAATTCAGCAGTCTCTCCTTGGAGTCTGGTTTTGAAGCTTTTTTGTTGAAGGATAGCCACTCTTAGGTCTGTGATGTAGAAGCCCTCTACACCAACATTCTACACAGAGATGGACTACAAGCCGTCAGGAACTGTATCCCCGATACTGTCACGGCTAACCTGGTGGCTGAACTTTGTGACTTTGTCCTGACCCATAACTATTTCACATTTGGTGACAATGTATACCTTCAAATCAGCGGCACTGCGATGGGTACCCGCATGGTCCCACAGTATGCCAACATTTTTATGGCTGACTTAGAACAACGCTTCCTCAGCTCTTGTCCCCTAATGCCACTACTCTACTTGCGTTACATTGATGACATCTTCATCATCTGGACCCATGGAAAAGAAGCTCTTGAGGAATTCCACCATGATTTCAACAATTTCCATCCCACCATCAACCTCAGCCTGGACCAGTCCACACAAGAGATCTACTTCCTGGACACTACGGTGCTAATAAGCGATGGTCACATAAACACCACCCTATATCGGAAACCCACTGACTGCTATTCCTACCTACATGCCTCTAGCTTTCATCCAGATCATATCACTCGATCCATTGTCTACAGCCAAGCGCTACGATATAACCGCATTTGCTCCAACCCCTCAGACAGAGACAAACACCTACAAGATCTCTATCATGCATTCCTACAACTACAATACCCACCTGCTGAAGTGAAGAAACAGATTGACAGAGCCAGAAGAGTACCCAGAAGTCACCTACTACAGGACAGGCCCAACAAAGAAAACAACAGAACGCCACTAGCCATCACCTTCAGCCCCCAACTAAAACCTCTCTAACGCATCATCAAGGATCTACAACCTATCCTGAAGGACGACCCATCACTCTCACAGATCTTGGGAGACAGGCCAGTCCTTCCTTACAGACAGCCCCCCAATCTGAAGCAAATACTCACCAGCAACCACACACCACACAACAGAACCACTAACCCAGGAACCTATCCTTGCAACAAAGCCCGTTGCCAACTCTGTCCACATATCTATTCAGGGGATACCATCATAGGGCCTAATCACATCAGCCACACTATCAGAGGCTCGTTCACCTGCGCATCTACCAATGTGATATATGCCATCATGTGCCAGCAATGCCCCTCTGCCATGTACATTGGCCAAACTGGACTGTCTCTATGTAAAAGAATGAATGGACACAAATCAGACGTCAAGAATTGTAACCTTCAAAAACCAGTCGGAGAACACTTCAATCTCTCTGGTCACTCGATCAGAGACCTAAGAGTGGCTATCCTTCAACAAAAAAGCTTCAAAAACAGACTCCAACGAGAGACTGCTGAATTGGAATTAATTTGCAAACTGGATACAATTAACTTAGGCTTGAATAGAGACTGGGAATGGATGAGTCATTACACAAAGTAAAACTATTTCCCCATGGTATTTCTCCCTCCCACCTCACCCCCCACTGTTCCTCTGATATTCTTGTTAACTGCTGGAATTAGCCTACCTTGCTTGTCGCCATGAAAGGTTTTCCTCCTTTCCCCCCCCTGCTGTTGGTGATGGCTTATCTTAAGTGATCACTCTCCTTACAGTGTGTATGATAAACCCATTGTTTCATGTTCTCTCTGTGTGTGTGTGTGTGTGTGTGTGTGTGTGTGTGTGTGTGTGTGTGTGTGTGTGTGTGTGTGTGTGTGTGTGTGTGTGTGTGTATAAATCTCTCCTCTGTTTTTTCCACCAAATGCATCCGATGAAGTGAGCTATAGCTCACGAAAGCTTATGCTCTAATAAATTTGTTAGTCTCTAAGGTGCCACAAGTACTCCTTTTTATTTTGCGAATACAGACTAACACGGCTGCTACTCTGAAACCTGTCAGAATAGACAGAAAATCCACATCAATATGTTGACCTCTTTCTTCAGCATGCATTAATTTGCTTTGTATAAACTGACACATTACACTTTGTAAACATTTGAAAAAAATCTAGGTGCACGAATCCAGGTGCACAGAGCAAGATGCAAGGCACTTTAACAATACAGAGCTATTATATAGCCCTTTTCATCTTCCAAGATCAGTACAAGCATTGACTAATTCATTCTCCCAACTGTATGAAGTGGGCATTATTCCCATTCTACAGACAGGGAAATGGAAGTTGACCTGCACAAATCCACAGAGAAAATGTGTTCCAGAGCCAGGATTAAATTCAGGAGTTCCTGGTTCATCTCCCACCAGGTCCTCAACCGCTAAGCCATTCTTTGCTCTCAACAAGCACAGTGCCATGCAAAACCAGACAAACTCAGGCCACCTTGGTTTTGTTGCATCAGCAGGTCCAGCTTTCTGTACTTACAGTGACTCTGCTACACAACTTATGTTCTGAATATTCTGTTAATTAAGATTTTGAAAGACAGAGCTACTGTGCTCTGGATCACCGACCTGTTCAATATGCCACACTGATGCACTGAAAGGGGACTTCTTTAAATGCTATTCCATTCACTAGGAAATTAGGGGGGGCCCACAAATACTTTGCATCAACAAACTGAGCTTCGTCACCTTCCACGATAATTATTAGCCCCTGGGCAAGAAACCTAACAGTGGTGATTTCTAACACTATTGCAATGTTTAGTCCATTTTTGCCTGTCTGTTCTACCAGACTTGCATACTAATATCTTACAGAGACCATTCTGCCTTTATTAGTTACCTCAGCAAATGCTTCCTAATGGTATTTCCACTGGTTGGGATCTGACATTTTTCAGAGACAGGCATATGAAAACTGGGATCTTCCTCCACAGCAGCTCTCTGTATATTTGCACAGCAGGGAGGAGAAATACTGAGAAATGTGCCAAAATAAATAAAAGCGTTAGCCCTGCCACTGTAGAACAAATTACTCAATACTGTGATCAACAGAAAATGCATCCGATGAAGTGAGCTGTAGCTCACGAAAGCTTATGCTCTAATAAATTTGTTAGTCTCTAAGGTGCCACAAGTACTCCTTTTCTTGTTTCAATAGAAATTTGTTACAAACGTAAGCTGATTTTTAAATCAGAATAAGCATTTACAGAGAGCTAAGGGAGTAAACAAATACAGAAAGAGCCAATAAATTATTCTGTTAAACTAGAAAAGTGTTTGACATTAAGGATTTGCCTTCTCCAAATATTTGGGAGATGTACCCTGACTAAAATACAGAATGGATAGCTAAACTCTTAAATTATCACATCAGTGAATAGAGACAGTAGTTTAAAGACTTGTTGCTATGATGTATGGGCATGTTTAAAGTCTGAGGTAACAGGAGAGCTTTAACAAATGCTCCTGTTAAAGACACTCTAGCAACTTAAAATGAGTATTTTAAGCAATAACAAGAGGCTGTCCAAACATGCATGCATGCATAAATAAATATATAAAATGGATTTTTTTCAAAAAAGCTCTATTTTAAGACTGTTCCGATTACCAGATTTCTGCATACTAGTTCCCAACCCACTGTTATTTCGAAGATAAGATCATATTCTCCTGTGGCAATAGCAAAATCAACTTCACTTTTCCCTTCTCAGGTTTTACTAGTAACCAGTAATCAGTTTCACTGCACATCAAAATTTAGATCAGTATTTTATGTACACTTGATTAAAATCATACAAATATAGTAGGAGAGGGGGAAAGCAAAAGTGATTGTGACATTGGCAAAGGGATAACCATTCATCCTGTTTTCGGGGTGGATGGAGTTGTTTCCATGGCAGTAAGGGCTCCTTTGCTAACTAACCACATCTCCTCATTTTGGTTTTTTTCCCCCCCACACACTTATAAGCTTTGCTGTGATGTTCATCACCTTAGTATCTGAACATCTCACAAACATTAAATTTCCATCTGCCTTTCTAGGCAAGGACAACCATGATACAAAAATACAGAAAAGGGTAACAAATGATTTGGGATATGGAACAGCTTCCATATGAGGAGCAAACAACAAGACTGGGACTTTTCAGCTTGGAAAAGAGACCTCTATCATATCCTCCCTTAGCCATCTATAAAATTATGACTGGTGTGGAGAAAGTAAATAAAAGTGTTATTTACTTCTTCTAAACACAAGAACTAAGAGTTACCAGATGAAATTAATAGGTTTAAAAACAAACAAAAGGAAGTATTTTTCACACAAACACACAGGCCAAGACTAACAGGGTTCAAAAAAGAACTAGATGAATTCATGGAGGATAGGTCCATCAATGACTATTAGCCAAGATGGGCAGGAATGGTGTCCCTAACCTCTGTTGACCAGAAGCTGGGAATAGGCAACGGGAGATGGCTCACTTGATTACCTGTTCTGTTCATTCCCTCTGAAGCACCTGGTATTGGCCACTGTTGGATAACAGGATACTAGGCTAGATGGTCTGACCCCGTATGGCCATTTTTATTATTTCTAACCATCAACTGCAGAAATGTTTTGTGAGTACTAGGCTGAATTGGAAGTAACAATGTACTTTTCCTTTACTTACTCTGAATCTTACGTGATACATACAATAGATAAAAGAGTGTTTTCTGAATTTGACTAATTAATGAACTTTGGAAATTAAAAAAAAAATTCAAGGAGTCCTACTTTATTATAGGTTTCAGAGTAGCAGCCATGTTAGTCTGTATTTGAAAAAAGAAAAGGAGTACTTGTGGCACCTTAGAGACTAACAAATTTATTAGAGCATAAGCTTTCGTGAGCAGATGAAGTGAGCTGTAGCTCACGAAAGCTTATGCTCTAATAAATTTGTTAGTCTCTAAGGTGCCACAAGTACTCCTTTTCTTTCTACTTTATTATACTCAGTGAGCCAAAGTTTTCTGTTTCATTCAACGCCACTGAATCCAATGGAACTGCACAAGTGTCAGTGGGGGAAACATGGTGCAAGTGTGCACATAGGGCCAACGTAAGAAGATGGTGGGCGGGCTGGCGCACGTGCGCTCACACTCTCTCTCTGAAGTGAGCAAGAGCTGATCAGTAGCATCAATTATACTCAAAATGGTAAGCTGGATAATAAGTGTCCTAATAGCTTTTCAATTTAGGAATCAGTCATCGAAGACATATGTTGCAATGCAATAATTTCATGGTAGGCAAATGTCATGTGACAGAGCAATAGGGAGCTGTTCTGCTCAGTTACTACATCTGCTTCCATTGCTCTTGGAATGCAGTTCTTTAGACCAAGGGGTGTGGGGAGATGATCCCATGTATACACTTGCTCCACAAAATTACTGAATTAATTTCAGCATGCTGAAAGGCAGCTATGGCCTGGGTCAAAACAAGGACAATCGTAGGTACAAAGGAGGAAAGGTGGGATTCAGCATCCCCCTCCTCAAAAGAGCTTTCTGCTCCCTTTCCCGCACCCAGCTTATCAGTCTTCTCCCAACATTTCTCCCAAAGGCAGCTCCTGTCTCTGCTCAGTTGGGTGTGTAAGGAGAAACTTTTGTTAACCCAGTACCATGCCTAAACCTCTGCCCACAACAGTTATGCTTATTCCTGAAAGCAGCTAAAATGAGGTCTTTCTGAAGCCTTAGCACAAGTAACTGGCCGGGGAGTGAATGACCATGAATAGTAAACATGACCCTGCACCCTCCTGACGAGCTTTTTCCAAAGCATGCAGTTTTGCAAGATGGAAAGTTTGGCAATAGTTAACTATTGCCATGTGAAATACAACTGGTTAACTGAGGGAAATTCCCTGTCTGACAGGCTGGAAAATTCCACACTTAGCTTGTTCATCAACACCCCCTCCCCCCCCACACACACACACCACTTAACTGCTGAGCAGAAGCTATGTAATACTAACAAATCAGGTATTTAAAAAAAAAAAAAAAAAAGGAAGAAATCTGGGCTCAGTGGACACTTGAATGCCTCTCAACTTCTCCTGCAGACAGAAAGTTGGTCACTGGACATCTGCAGTTATCTGTTGGAGACCTCCTCAAGACCCTAGGTAAATATGAATCTAGGTGTAATTTGAGGTGCCCTACTAACCTGTTGCAGACATGTGCAAGTGCTGGAGACTAAATAATGTAGAAGCTTTGAGTGAAAGCATTTTTGTTTGCATCAACTATTTATTGACCTGAAGCCGTGTCCCCATTGATTTATTTCCTGCCATCACCTCACAGAGTAAAGTTACCAAGAGTATGGAGTTCAGGAAAACCCCAGATGACAGGTGAAGCAACAGTGGAGGGATGGGGGTAAGAATGGAGGTCTGTGGATAGACAGTATTTGGACAACAAAGTGACTTCGGACAGGCCTGTTGATAAGTGAGCAAGACTACCCAGTATGCTAAACAACGAGCCCTACGCAGTTGCCTACTTAGCCCCAGCCTAATGCTACACCTAATTCAAAACACTGGAAGGGAAAGCCCTTGTGCTTTGGACCTCAGAGCAATGGGAGATAGCATCAGAAATACCACAAGCTAGCATGAACCACTTATACACTTTATGTTAACTAGAGCAGTGGTTCTCAAACTAGGGCCGCCACTTGTTCAGGGAAAGCCCCTGGCAGGTTCCACTGATTGTGGCTCCCACTGTCCACGGTTCGCCGCTCCAGGCCAATGGGGGCTGTGGGAAGTGGCACGGGCCGAGGGATGTGCTGGCTGCCCTTCCTGCAGCCCCCATTGGCCTGGAGCGGCAAACTGCTGCCAGCGGGAGCCATGATCAGTGGAACCTGCGGTTGCGGCACATAAACAAACCGGCCTGGCCTGCCAGGGGCTTTCCCTGAACAAGCGGTGGCCCTAGTTTGAAGACCACTGAACTAGAGCACCTCTGTGACCCTTTACGACCCTCAACAAATTCAGATAGAATGTGCAATTCCCCCTCAATACAATTTTGATTCACAACCTATAGCCTATATTGGCAATCAAATGCCTAGAATCTGCAACAGTAACAGCACAGTCAACTATGAATGTGGGCGTTGATTGCCCAAACCCAGATTCTGGTTAGCCAGCTGGGGCTTACAATAGTAATATAAACAACAGTGTAACATGAATAGCCCAAGGCCCCACTGAGGATTGTAGTCCCATAGTGCTAGACATGACTCCTGCCATAAAGAGTATACACGTCAATGTACAGCAAGTGGATGCAGAAAACAGCGAAAGCTAAGTGAAAAGGGAGACCAAAGGTAATGAGGTACCAGCAATGAACTTTACTGTAATAGCAACAAGCCACACAGGCATGAGAGTTATTAGACTATTGTCAAACTTCTTAGGCCAATGAAGACTAAGACCAAAGGTGGTCTTAGTCTCACAACACTTCAGAAGCTTGCTCCAAGTAGCTTCCTAATGTACAGCTCTTTCTATGCTGCTGAGGGCTAGGTCTGACAATTTATTCTGTTTCTAAGAGACAGAATTGACTAGATGACTTTTCTATGCCATACACCAATTGCTCCGAGGTACAAACCACATAACAGAGAGGTTATTTTACCTCTATATTTGGCATGGGAGTGACCACTACTGGAATACTATGTCCATTTCTGGTGCTCACAATTCAAGAAGGATATTGATACATTGGAGAGAGTTCATAGTTGAGCCACGAGAACAATTAAAGGATTAGAAAGCATGCCTTATAGCGACAGACTGAATAGATTGAGCTCTTTGAGTCTAACAAAGAAGATTAATGGGTGACTTGATTACAGTCTATAACTACATGGGGAACAAATATTTAATAATGGGGTTTTCAACTAATAGAGGATATTACCCGATCAGAGGGCTGGAAGTGAAGCTAGACAAACTGAAAATGAGGCTTACATTTCTAATGATGAAAGTGAACAACATGTACAATTAACCAAGGGTCCTGGTGGATTCTCCATCACAGACAATTTGATGCATTTCTAAAAGATCGGCTCTAGGAATTATTTCGGGGCGATTCTATGGCCTGTGCTCTGCAGAGGGTGGTCCCTTCAGGGCTCATAATCTATGAATCTAGTGAGAGACAGAGACAACTTTTGGTCTCATGGTCTTTCCAATACAGCAGAAGTGTGCCTCAGCATCCCAACACCACACGGGTGCTTTTATGCTGCTAATAGCCAGGTCTGGCAACAGAAACAGAGGTAGAACTCATCAGATTGACTTTCTGTATGCCACACCCAAATTTCTAGGAGGCATAAACCACCTTCTTATATATGATTTGTTTTCCTTTCTGACAATCTCCTGCCATTTTTGATTATTGTCTGCTTTGGAATGGCCTATTAAAAGGTTCCATTCTGCATACTGTCACCAATCTGTATATGAACTTATGTCAAGAGAAGCATGAAAATCCTTTCAAACCAGATATTTATGCAAAACAGAGATGAGAACATTAGAGTCAGAGGAACTGTCAAACAATGGGTTTCTTTTTAAGAGCTCTTAATTCAAGTATTTGTCAGTCATGCTTTGTGAGCATTCCCCACTTCAATATGGATTCATCTTCGACTGGATTACGATCAGAATTGACCTCACAAATGTTACTTAGCCATGCGAGCTGTATTCCATACACTGTGTACTGTATCAGCTTGTTTCTGGATGCAATATACAAGTCCTGCTGGATGCAATATACAAGTTCTCTTTGCACATGCATTTGTGTAGAATCTATATTCAAATATTTTACTTATTCATACTAATGGAATATACAAGTAACAAAATATACAAACATACATAGACACACACACACACACACACACACACACACACACACACACACACACACACGTTTGTATATGCCACCCTCTCTGCCCAGGAACACTTCCACTTGGCATAGGGTCAATCTTCTGGTACTCTAGGCTCAGTGACAACCCCTAATAAGTTTAACACCGCCAGCCAGGGTGAATTGGGGAATTGTATCTGGGCCCCATACTAGTTCTTATCCCCTCTATCTGCCTTGGGCATTAGTTAATGGGCTTTAGTCTGCATGGTCATCCAGACCAGGCAGCTAATCAGACTTAAGGTGACTCCTTGTATCTCTAAAGAGCATCAATGTTATTCCCACAGTTTACCTGAAATTCATTGTATTTTTTCACTTTGACATTCAGAGCACTGGGCAATAATTAAACTGTGTCAATTACCCATCTCAGAGCTCTGTGATACTTTATTTTAATGAAATGGTCACATTCCACTCGACCAAGCAGTTTTAAATCAGCCTTAGACACTGGCCAATTCAGAATGCTGTTCTTACCCTTGTGAGGGGGTGGAGTAGGGGTGAGTGGCACCCACCACAGTGTGATCTACAGTGCAGGAAGGCCCCAGCTCATTTCCAAAGTCACCACCACTCTTTCAGAGCTGGGTAGTGCCTCATCCAGTGATGGCTTAATCTCTGCTTTGAGCCACAGCCTGATCAATCCAGTGCTTAGAGCTACTGTCAATCCTGGAGTTATGAATTTGGCTTGATGACTTCCCATATTATGTTAGGACATATTAACAGTTCAGAGGCAGTTCATCTTTAGCAAGTGGTGCAGCAGGAGGCCTGAGCACCTGATGCCAATACTCAAGGCCCAGAAAAGGTATTGGAGGATATAGACGATGGAATGACGACCAAGAAATTTGGAATCCACTAAAAAAATGACTTAACTATATTAAACTCATGGTTTTGGGAAAGAGGTTCTGGCAGGCCCATTTAGAGATGTCAATAAAGTGTGCACAAAAACAAATATTTTGGTGATTTCATTAATCTTGGTCCAAATTCTGCTTTCTTACAGTCAGCACAATGTAAGACAGCAAGTACTTTATCCATATGGCAGAGTAATGGGGAAATTGCCAATCAGACTTAGAAAATGAGTCTATTTATTGACAACCATTTTTCTAGTAGCAATCAGGCAATACCTAAAAATTAGATGGGGGCTTTATCTCATAGAAAAATGCTTGTTGAATCACAGAAGCTGTCAATACAGTTAATCTCTGATGAAACACTCTTTTCAAAGAGTTACATTGTTGTTTTCAATGATAATTTTGTTACTGCTCTATAGAATAATCCCAAATGTTTTGGTCATGCTACAGGATTTAGTATTTCCCAATATGATCTCATCCCTTTCTTCTGGTAAAATATGAGTGAAGGAGTAGCTTTTTATCTATACACGCTGTTATGGTGGTGAACCGCTACTAATAAAATATGCAGGGTAAAAGCTACATGTAACATACCATAACATGAAATAATCTTGTATCACAAAGCTATAAGGAGCTGTTTCTTTTAATAGCTCTACAAATTTAAAAATCTTCATCTTCACACAGAATACGGTAGCACTTCTAACCTTTAATCTTTATGAATGCAACACCACTAATATTGCCAGTAAGCTAAACAAACTGCTGCTAGTATAGAAAAAGAAATCAGAAAAGGACAAATGCATACAATGTTTGGTCAAAGGGGTAGGAGATTGTATTTTCAGATTTTCCAACATTTAAAGACTGATAATGACCTATTTGGACAGATCCCTTCTACCAATGCAGCTTTGTCCCTTGCAATGGATGAGCTATTGATCCCGTCTAAATTTCAAGCCATGTAAGTGATGGGACTTCTACCACATCCCTGGGGCAACAATTCAGCAGTTTAATAGAACTCACTGTTAGGAATACTTTCCAAATATTCATGCTCAATTTTCTTTTCCTCTGTTTCAGCATATTAGTTGTAGTTAATCTCTTCTCTCTATTCTTTTAAAGGCATTAATACATAACATGAATACAATTATGACTATGTAGAAAATCTCTCTCACCCCCTCAACCATACCATAAAAACAATTAGAAGTTCCTTTACACTGCATGATAATCAGTATAAACTATCACAATACTGGAGCTAATTGAGTTATTCATTGTGAGTAAGTTATGAGGAACTTAGACCATTTTCTGTTCACATATTTGCAAATTCATCATGAATTCTGTAGCTCTATTGGTTATTCATAAGTATTTGTCAAGGTCAAATAAAATTCAGTTTATGGATTGTTCACAAACTCTTCAGATTGATTGGTTATTTAGCATTTGTAGTGTGTGATTGGTTGTCTGAGTCGCATACTATTTCTGCTCCGAGTGAATGATACTTTATAATGAAGAATAGCAAACAGTGAACAGAGAATATGGAACAACATTCTTGTGGAACACATTTATAGATGTGTTATGATTCAAGCTAAAAATTAATGAAAAAAATGATTGTTATCTGGATACTCATGACTGATCCAAAGACCGGTAGCCAAATGGATGTGTCAAACTTTGTTGATAAAAATATTCTCAAAATCGCTTTTTATATTGCTGGACCAGCTTGTACAGAGCAGTGAAACCTCTTTAGAAATTTTCCATACCCTTAGGTATATTACACACACCGAAATACGTGAAAGGTCTTCTAAATTAATAAATCAGAAAGGAACAATGGTACAAAGATAAACAATGCATCCAAAGGTATGAATCAACCTATAATGCAGAGTTTATGATTCCTAATAAAGAAATAGCTATGGCAAATAGATACAACTCTAATGCACTAACCTATGAAATCAGGTTATATGTTCGAAGGGACAATCAACAAAGGGTACAATTTTCAAAAGCACCTAAGTGAGTTAGGAGCCTAAGCCCCATTGACTTAATAGTATTTGGGAGCCTAACTTACATTTGAAAATGGAATTTACGTGCTTTTGAAAGTTTTACCTGAAATCTCAATTATTGTAAAATATATTTAAAATTGGTTTCAGACACCACACCTACTTCCAAGAACCTCTGTCAGTTGAGATTTTATAAAGACCTGTTCAGTTTTTTACATGTTTTTTGTTTTCCTCTTTGCCATGTGAAAGACCCACACTAAGAGGAAATTGACTATGTAGAGGGAAACATGGAACTGATTCTACAATAAGAGAGAAAAATATTTTTCCTCTCAGCTCTTTCAGTTGTAGTAAACTTAAGTAAATATTTAGAAGTGCGATTTAACTTACAGTGTTCCTTAAGTTTCTATTTTACAGTACTGTACAGAAAGATGAAGCATCATGCTGAAGAAATGGAAGAGGAATGCAGCAATGTTCTTTGTAGTTCTTTGGCTGCACTCTCGCCATTGTCTGCATAGCAGCCATTTGTTCTGTAAATCTTTTTCCTCTTTAATTTATTTATATACATTGTGTGCATCTGATTTGTGCCTTTTTCCTCCCGAAGTAACATACAGTAAACTGATGTATCTACAGTACCTCTATTTGGTTGTTTCCTAAGAATACAACTATTTTGAGAAAATTGAGAGTAAATATTGGTTTTCTATAGCCATTAATAAGCAGTTGATATAACTACCACCACAGTATATGTATAATATAACATTTGCCTTTTTCTTTAATTGCATCCCCAGACTGGGCTTAAACAGAAGAAATTCCTTTGAAGTAAGGTTTTTTTCATTAAACTAAATTTTAAAAAAACCACCCACTGTTTTGGAACAGTGTCATCAAGGTCTAAGACTCCATGACTTCCACTAATATTGTGCATTAAATATTGTGTTTATTTTGTTTTTTCTCAGTTGAAAAAGTGCACTTATAACTTGCACTTACTGAATGCACATCAGTTACTGGAGCCTGAACAATGGAATAACCAGAGATTATTGCGTTCTTAACACAATGCCTCTTTCTGTGATTGAGGGGGAAAAAAAAAAACCACACACCACTCTCCTTTCCTTAATGCCCATTTGTAATTGTATCCCAGAGATGTGTGCAAATGTGAAGTGATCAAAAATAAAATGGGGGTTTAATAAATCTCAGTAAGGAGCTGTACAGAAAGCAGCACTGTTTATTTAGAAAAAATTGCAAGAAAATTGCTCCTTTTCAACTCACAAAAAACTAGTTTTACTAATATATCCTTGACCCTCTGGATTATGAATGGTAGTTATGTTCCCTATCAGAAAGTCAATTTTTTTTTTTCTGTTGACCAGCTTCATATTCCTGCCTGGCTCTATATCCTGGGAAGTTTAGCTTACGTTTTTACTCCGTATCTACTCTTTTTACATCCCACTCAAAAGCTGCTCTTGCTCCTAGATGGACGGACATGATCTAAAGGAGCATCATTTCTAGATCAACAGTTCTCAAACTTCATTGCACTGAGATCCCCTTCTGACAACAAAAAAGTACTACATGACGCCAGGGCCCTGTGTTACTCTAGAAGAGTTAATATTTTAAATTTAAAAATGCATTAAAAGGATGCATCTACAAAAAAACACTATCCACTAAATATTTAAACTCACAATACAATCGCAAGACAATCTTTCTAGTCCAGCAGTAAAAAAATAAAATAAAATGCATAAAATACGTACCTAATGGGAGTGATGAGCTTGTACTGATGAACACAAATCCTTGAAGTGGGGCTCTTTGTGACTGAGGTAAAGACTTGTCATCTTTATCAGTGAAATGGATCTTGTATGTGTTTTTCAGGAAAGTCACTGCTGAAAAGCTAGCTTCACACAGGTGGCATGAGTGGTCAATGCTGCAGATAACAGCTCTGTATGTTCTTCTCACACACAAATCCAGAAGTTAGCAAAAAGTTGTTCAGAAAAATCTCAGCATCAATGTCACATCCATTAATGCTTTTTTCACTGTAAGTTGGAGTTGCCAACTTTCATGCGGTAAATAAGCACCCCGACTGTCACAATAAGCCAAAAATCAAGCTAATCCCTTTCAAAACAAGGCCAAAAATAAGCCAATCCCTAAGAACCCCAACACTCTATGTGATTAGTTTCCCCTGGCGTGCAGTCTGGGTACTGTGGTGGGTCCGCTGTGCGCCCCTGACTCTCCCTCCGCCTTGTCCCTGCTTGCTCCTGCTTGCCAGGAGCCAATAATTATTAAAAAAAAAACAAAAAAAACAAAAAACAGAATACCCACACACAAACACCCCACATGCAACAAGCTACAAGCCAAAAAACTAGCCAACAAGCAACTCACAAGCTCAAAAAAGCGCCCCATTTCTGTGGGGGTTTTTTTAGTAGGTTTGGCATGTCTGCTGTAAGTGCCATAACAGCATTTGCAGTCGTTCTGCATTAAAGGGATTTCCAATCCATGCCACTGTTCTCCGATCCTCTTCAGGAAATGCTACCAAAACTGCAGTTTAAGGCTTTCCAGGTGGCTGATGATAATGGCCTGCAAGTCATGCTTCGGGCAAGGCGTTTTCATTCAAAAATGCAACCAGTTTAAAAAAAAATGCTTTGATATTGCCAATGTCCACATGAGCATACCACAAAAAAAGTTTCTTGATCCAACTTTCAATTTTGTCAGTGACAGAAAAGATAGAAGTGTCTTGCCCTTGAAGGTAGTTCAAACATTTAGACATTCAAAAATGTCTGCCAAGTAAGCTAGCAAAGTAAGCCATTTCGTATTTGCAAACTTGCGCCAGCAGGGAATCTTTGTCTGAAAGAAATTCTCACTTCCTCTCCGAGCTCAAACGAACGATTGAGAACCTTTCCCGAAGACAACCAGCAAACTTGTGTGGTAAAGTGATGGTGCTCGGCTCCCATCTCATCACACAAAACTCCAAACAGACACACACTTGTTGAGCTACACTTGATGAAGATGACTGTGTGAATGGGTGGCCCCCCCGTTTTTTTTTTTGACGCAACTAGAGCTTGCCTGTGTAGAATACCATGAGTTCAAACTGCTTGTGGTGCAACAGCCTGCACTTGGGTGACTAGCCTGCTGGGTTTTTTTTTTCCAGTCATTGCATGAGCACCATTAATGCAAATTTCTACACAGCACTGCCATTTCAAGCCAAAACGAGAGGGGAAAAAAGCTTCCAAAAGCACAAAGAGCTGTGGTAATGACTGGCAGAATAGATATTCCTCTTGGAATTTTACATCTCAGCATCTGAGCAGCACCCAACACATATGTCATTTTGTCAAGTTGAATGGGACGGGGGGGAAAAAGGACTTTGCTTGATTTTGGTGATCACTTGTTCAGTCATGTCATTTGCCATACTGTGAATACCCTTGGCAAAAGGGTCATTAGATACAGGAATCAAATTGAATCAAGTAGAGTTCCTGGACCTTGCCCCAACATAATCAAATCCATTTCCTTGGTACATGGAATACTCCTGAGGGCATTCTGCGTCAAATTAAAAATTCTGAAATATTCTGCAAATTGTATTTGTCAATAAATAAATGCAGAGGCTCCAGCATGGCAGTGGGGAGCACAGGCCACTGGCTGCATGAAGGAGAGAGAACATCCTGTAGCTTCCCCACTCCTGGGACATGGACTCAGTGGTGAGTACCTGTACATTCTGTACCTGACTCCGACACAACACAAGGCCTGGGTCTGCCCAGAAACACTCTGGGGCCCTGCCCCTCTGTGCCAGGTGCAGGGCAGGCAGGCAGACAAGATCCAAGTGTGGAGCGGCTCAGGGTGGAGGGATCCAGGTGTGGGGTGAGAGGGTTCTATGTGGGACAGCGTGGGTGCAGGCAGCTCAATGGGGGGGTCCTAAGTTTGGGGGAGGATCTGGATGCACCAAGGCTCATCAGGGAGTTCCAGGTGCAGGGGCAATGGGACTCTGCAGGGGCTTCCTGAAAGTGGTTGGGGCTCAGTAGAGCGGTCTGGATGCAGCGAGTTGGGGGTCAGTGGTGTGGGGTGGTCAGGGTGTAGGGGGCTCCAGATGCAGGAGCTGAGATTCAATGGGTTGTGGTTTGGGTATGGAGGGCTAGGGGGGTTCTTGGTGTATGGGGTGAGGCTTGGCGGCGGTGTCCGAGTATGGGAGGTCTGGATACATGGGGGTTGGGCAGATGGGGGGGAGCAGCTCCCCATGCAGTGACCTCTCCTCCCCTGGAGAGGAGGAGCAATGGGAGCAGGAAGCAGAGGAGAATGCTGAGCTTCCTGCAGCTGGGGGATGTTTCTGGGCATGGGTCTGACACAGCCCAAGCCATTCCTTGTGCTGGAAGAGGAAGTCCCATCCTCCTGTCTCCAGCCCAGCCAGGACTAGCTACTGATCCTGGCTGACAGTAGGAGCCACTGGCTGGGGTGTCCCCAACCCTGTGGCGATTTACCTCTCAGCCAGCTGCTCTGGGTGCCTGAAACATTGCACCTGCATAGCTAGGGAATGGTGCATGACTGATCTTGCAGCTTTCTTTTGCTTCCCCGTCAGAAAGTCATTTTTCTGCAGGGAAGCAAAGAAATCTGTGGGTGACATGAATATGAATTCTGCACCCCAACTAAATCTTGCACTAGGGCCCCAGGAGCAGCTACCAGGAGCTGACACCTGGCCCCTGCTCTGCCAGCAGGAGCTGACTGTCCCCAGCCACCCGCTGCTCCAAAGCCCCTGGGGAAATTGCTGCTCTGACAGCCTACAGGACTGCTCCAGGACCAGCCATACTAGCTGCTGCTTGGGTGACCCCCAGGGCCAGCTGGCCCTGGGGCTGCCCAAACAGCAGCCAGGGCAGCTGGCCTCAGGGCTAGTTGCTTGGGTTGCCCTGGGATCAGCCACACCAGCTGCTGCAAAAGTCAATGAGGTCCTGGAGGAAATCCATGACTTCTGTGAGAGACTCACAGCCTTACTCATGGGCTCTCATTTGCTGTAGTAGCCATTTTCAGTACTGTTTTCTGGCCCTTTAGCTCTCAGCTGTCACTGGGAAAAAAAAATCTAGTGGTTTTGTTTGTTTGAAGAGAGCTGTGCCATGTCTTCAAGCGCCACAACATTTTTGATGGTTTTAAGTTCTCCCTTTGCCAATACTTCACCACATGCTATGGCCACAGGCCCCTCCTCAAAATCAGCCTCTGTAAATCCATATTCCAAATTGTATTTGTGGTTTTTTTGTTTGTTTGGTTTTTTTTTTTTTTTTTTTTTTTTTTTTTTTTTTTTTTTACCACCACACTGTTGCTCAGATCCTCATGGTCAGCCCTTCTTTTGCCACACATGGCAATCGACCCCTCTTCATTACACCACATTTCTTCAGAAAATGGTCCATTGCTAAACTTATTTCTACAACAACTTTTAAAACTGGCTTTAACCACAAGGTGCTAAGTAGGTTGCTAGGTAACTATTTCAGACAGCTCCAACAGGCATGTGCCTGAGAAGAGGAAATGACGCATTATAAAATAAAATAGATGTAATTTAATAGAACTACTTTTATTGTTATTTGCCTTTGCCTAGGTGACCCCATTAAAACCAACTCAGTTTGAGAACCACTGTCCTAGATCACTCTCAGTGGTACTTCATGAGAGCACTGAAAAATATGCAAAACAGAAGCAAGGGCAACAGTTTTCTTAGAGACAGGTCTCATTTCAGCTATTCACCCAGCACACACACACACACACACACACACACACACACACAAAAAGAAGTCTCACATCCTGCTATTGAGAGCCCAGGAAAAAGACATTTCTACAATTGCTTTTTAAATGGGCTTGTGACATTGACTGTCTACTTGGAGAATGTGGAACTCGCGTCTGTTTGAGGAACAGTCAACAAAATACATTACAGCAGTTCATGAACAGTTCATGTGAAGATTAGTTCATTAACTACTGATTACAGCTTAACTGAGCATAAGCCAGAAGCTATTGATAAATCAATTAAGATCTGGCTGATCAAATGCTTTAAAGAGTGTTTTAAATTTATTTGAAGAGACATTTAAGCTGTGCTTTACCCCTCTCTGCCTTATATAAACTTGTTTAAGGATTGAGTGGCTGGGGAAGTGAGACTATTAAAGGACCAAAAGCAGCACTGAATGCCAATCTCATGCAGTGCAAGGGCCAAATGAGAGTAGCCTATCCCAAATCCTCTGTCCATCTGCCCGGTTGTCTGCCTTTTGGGATTCCAACCCTTTATTCCTTCACTTTTGGGGTTCTCTTTCTGCCTTCTTCCTCTAGATCAGGAGTCGGCAACCTACAGCACACAAGCTGATGTTTAATGGCACGCTGCTGCCTGCTGGGTCCCAGCCACCAGCCCTGCTCAGCCCACTGCCAAACCCAGGCAGGGACCCCCACAGGCAGCAGCATGCCATTAAAAAGCCTCCCCGTGCTGGGGCAGTGTGAAGAAGCTTGGTCCTGCTGGCTGCTGCTGCAGGGCAGGTAACCGCCCCCGCCTCTTCCCCTAGCATGTGGGGTTCCTGCCCCTCCTCCTCTCCCTTCCTGCTGCCAATCAGCTGATGGCCCTTGTGTGGGAGGGGGAGAAGCAGAGCTGCAGCGCACTCGCTGCTCCGGGGAGGAGGTGGAGAAGGGGTGGGGATGGGGCCTTGGAGAAGAGGGGTGGAATCAGGGCATATCCCCTCCAGCCCGCTGCTGTGAGCCACTCAGGGCAAGGAGCACCCCCACAACCCCAGCCCACACCCCCAGCCTCCTGCCCTGACTCCTGCACCCCCCTCAAACCCAGCCTCCTGCACTCTCCTCACATGCCCCCAGCCCCATGTTCTGACTCTTGCACCCCCCACATTCCCACCCCCACCCTGAGCACCAAACAGAAGCTCCTCCACCCCCTCTAACCCCCCCCACATTCCCACCTGCACCCCTCACACCAAATGGTAATTGCCCAGGTAAGCACTCCACCTCCAAACCTCCTGCCCCAATCCTGAGCCCCATTCTAGCTTCTGGCCAGACCCTACACCCTAACCCCCAGCCTGCTCCTTCACCCCCCAGCCCTGTGCTCAGTGTACTCCCACCCTCAGCTCAGTGCAGAGAGAGAGAATATATGGGCTAGAACCAGGGAGAAGGTATGTGGGCAGGGCCGGGATCCCAGACTGGCAGCGGGCTGAGTGGCAGCAGGCTGAGCTGCTCAGCCCACTGCCAGTCTGCGGTTCTGGCTACCAGCCCCTTGCCAGCCGGGGTCTGGGCCGCTTGCCCTGCTCAGCCTGCTGCCAGCCTAGGTGAATGGAACCCCAGGCTGGCAGCAGGCTGAATGGGCCAGTGGCATAAGATCAGCATTTTAATTTTAAATGAAGCTTCTTAAACATTTTGAAAACCTTGTTTACTTTACATACAATAGTTTTGTTATATAATATATTGATTTATAGAGAGACCTTCTAAAAACGTTAAAATGCATTACTGGCACACGAAACCTTAAAGTGAATAAATGAAGACTCGGCACACCACTTCTGAAAGGTTGCCGACCCCTGCTGTAGATCTAGTCCTCCTTCACTGATTTTTATTCCTGCTCCTCTCCCTGCTGTTCAGCCATTCTTCCTTTCCATAAATCCCCTTTTTCAGCTTTGATTCCATTTGTCTGGACTTCTCACCCTTTCTTTCTCCCTGTTAAAACTAGACCAGACCCATGGTCCAAGTAGACCACTATCTTGTCTCTGACTATGATCAGTACCAGATGCTTCAGAGAAAGTATGATAGTCCATATTTGTCCATATTGGGGATTAACTTGCTGTGATGCAAGGGACAAAACCCAGGGCAAGGAGGATTTAAAGCTTTGAAGCTGGCCCTGCCCTGGAATACCTGCCAGCAATATCAAGTCCAGAGAGAGGGCCCTCTGAGTGTAGTCTGAAGTCATCCTTTTTATTCCCTCCACACAGACACATCCTTAGAGGGAAGGACCTTGTTCACCTCTTGACCACAGTGTTGAATTGTGTCAATGAGTTCTGCCTGGTTTTGTATTCTAAAATACAGGGAAAACTGGCACATACACATTTACTTTCTCTGTACCATTCATCATTGGGCATGCCTCTACTGCATCCCCTATATGCCGCCTTTCTAATTTTAAGAAAAAAAATACCTTTTTATAATTTAGATTTATAAAACAAAAGTATACTGCCCCAATCTTAGTCTTTCTACACACACAGTAATTCCTGTGTTTATCACCCATCTCTGGATACCCACCATTCCCTTCTAATTCTGCTATCCCTTTTTGAAGATGGGTGTCCAGAAATTAACACAATTGCAACCGAGTTCCTCAGTAGTTTCTATCCTATTCTCTGTGCAACCTAAGGTTTTCTTTTTGACCACTGCTGCAAACTGAAGAAACATTTTCATTGAGTGGCCCACAGTGACAAAAAGGTCTTTGACTAAAACAAGCAGGTGAATGATGACAAACACACGGCACACTGCAACTTCATTAATTATACCTTGGGGAGGGACACTACCCTGGTTGCCCATCCCTGGTTTTCTCCAATCAGTCATTTAACTGGTTCCACTATGAGTTACAGCAAAACCACCACCACCTCCTTCTCAGGATAGACCTCTTCCTGCCCGCAGCATAAGGGAGGTGGATTGACAGACCACAAGGCTGGTTGGGGAGGAGCTTCAGTCTGCAGAGAATTCAAGCTCCTCCCCTCTACAAGCACAAGGTCCAACTGCCCAATCCTGGTTCTCATTTACCTCCTGCAGTTGACCCTTTCAGCTTTACCCCACACTGGACACCAGCCACTCTGAGCACCAGCAATTAGCATGGATGTACCCCATACCCACCAGGCATGGTGCCCAAGTCAAGAAGCCAAATCTCAACCCCAGCTTTGTACATGAATTCCATTCTCCTTAAAGAGCACTGGGCCATCATATTAGATATTGTTCAGTGTTAGCACCACCACCCCTCTTCCCACTATCCTGGCTAAATCATGGTTCATACTTTTAATTCCTCTATTGACACAGGTTGGCTCAATGGCCCCTGACCAAATTCATCTTGCAAACATCTCTGACCAAACCAACGAGAGCAATGTCCCATTTCAGGGTAACTGTACCTATATCCCCCCTTCCTCCCCCCTGCAACCCAGTAAGGGCACCCACTTTTAAGCTTCCCCAGCCACCACATCTCTTGGGCAGAGACCAACGTCTCTCTCCTTCCTTACCAGGGTTTTTCCAGGCTGCACACTTTCCTGCCTACGCTACAATATCCACATCAATTCAGACAACCTCAACAGACCAATGTCTGAACTTCACTTTCTCTGTAGAGGCTATAAACAATGTAACTGCTCACAGTTGGTTTCCCCACCATCCTTTCTAAGCAAAGACTTTTTTTTAATATGAAAGCATTGGAGAAAACAATAAACCTGCAGCTTTTTGATCAGACCACCACCACAAGTCAGTCAGTCAGCTTCTCCTTTATACAGCTTTGGCCTTTGAGCTATAGATTCTGGGAATAGACACTCTTCAGACAACGGTTCCCCCCTCAAGGTGTAGCTTCAAGAAGTTGGGTCCACAGGTGGCAATTTGCATTCACCTCCTCCCCCCAGTTATTTCCTAGGAAGCCCATTTAACTTTGTGTCCCAAAAGTTCCCTCGTTTGGCCCATTTAAAATAGTATTTTGAAGCTCATAACACTTGCCTGCATTTACATTCCCCACATCTCCCCCCTAGAGAAATTACAGCCAATCCCCAATACATAAAACGTATTTAATATAATGGAGTCCAGAGGTACCGAATTAAGTTGAAGCACATTTTTTCCAATGATATTGTAGGAAAATGCCGTCACAGGTGAGGCCACAACTGCGTAATCAGCTCCACATCCCCCTATATCCCAATCCATAAGTTTAACCCAGTGCAGTCCCCATAATCATTTTCCCTAGGTGAGTAATCAGGACATTAAGTGGCTATAGGTTGGCCATCAATGAGCACTGTGGCCAATTCATGCCCTGTCTGCCACACCACTGAAGACAAACAGACCACAGCTGAGCTGTACGGCTATCTTCAGCTGGCTGACACAGCCACAATTTCTTAATCAACCCAACCTCAACAAGCAGCATCAACAAGTGCTAGGACCAGCTCATGCCAGTCTATCACATTAAGAGAGGATCCCACACCCTGCCTCTCCATCTGAACTCCTGCTAACCTTCTGAATGCATACAGCTTTCGGTCTTGAAACCCAGAAGCGATCCACCTGCTGACCTGACTGCCTTTTTGTGGACCCAATGCACTATGGAGTGCCTGCAAATCAGAACATGGGCTATGCTTTGGATATCCTCTGGAATCCAGAAAGAGTTAGTTACACTCAGAGCCAGCAACCTTTCCTCTGGGGCAGACGAGTCCTATATTTTATTTCCAGCACCCTATGGCCCGAATCTTACAAGAGTCAAAAACCTCCAGTGCTGGTGATGTTGCTGCTCCAATCCTGAAAGAAGGGTGTTCCAAAGTTAGCCCGGTTGAGAATGCAATAAGCCAATGCTTTTTTTCATACCTCAGTGAACTGGTTTCTTGTCAGGAAAGAGCATGTATAAACAGCAGCCCCAACTCCTGGTTCCATATAGCTAGGATAGCTTTGACTGCCCTTATGGAACACAGGCATATATCGCACATGCCTGCTACAACACCATGTGCCACTTTCCCACTCTGGTCTGTTTTAGATTATCTTAAGTGCAGTGACACTGCACTGGATGACAACCATATCTCCCAACAATTCAGCTACCCATCTGGACCTGCCCATGACTGTGGTAGGCACACTCACTTACCTTGAAGGCCCCAAAGGTGGTCACCACAAAAAGGTGCCTTAAACAATATGGCCTCAATCCTACAACTGTATATCCTGGGCAGAGTATTTAATAGCCCTAGAATTTCTGTAGTTGTGGGATTCCTGTGAAGGGAGCTAACCTGTGGTGCACCAACACTGCATACCTTAGGTCACATATCCTGGAGTCCTTCCCAAGCTCTAAGTTCTGTGAGCTCAGTAAAGCAGGCTTTATAGACCCTGAACATCCTCAGAACAACTGCGTTCAGCTAGACCTGTGGCTGTCAGAAGCCAGGGTTCCACAGTTGGTTGAGCATCACTTGTGGATTTCTGCTGGCCAACAAGATGAACACCCAGAATCTGTTGTCCACCAGCCGCAAGGTGAACAGTCCCAGATGAGGTCGTGGTTTCTGTCAACTGAGATCTCCCTGTCTTAGTCTGCCCCTCAATCTGGATAGGGTGGGGGCTTTCCTTAGTTCCCTTCTTCAGCATCGGTGCCTTGCCAGTGGTCTCCTGTCCTCTTTAAAGTCCAGTGGAAATCTTTCCCCACTTGGAGCAGCAATTTGAGGTCCATGATTCCCTAGGAAAGCTATATAAAGGAATCCATCCCTGAGGCCACCACTCTCAATGCTTCCATGACAGCCGGACTGGGATCCTCCAGAGCATGAGAGGAGACAAGTCCTCTATGGTCCGCCCTCCTCCCAAGTCAGAAGGAGGTAAGGAAGCCGGGCCCAATGCTGTCCCCACAATGGCTGCACCACCACGTGGACCTCAGCATCATCCCACAACAGCCAAGGGTGGTGGGAGGGGACCCAGTATCTTGCCAGGTTCCAGTCTAAAGTGTCTGGGAGCACGTTCATGAAGTTGCCCATGCCACACCAGCAGCAGCCACCACCACATGTCCTGTTGGGGGAGGGGGAAGAGGGGAGCTGCAGCACCCCACATGGGCTTGACAGCAGGACTCAGGATCCTCTCTCTGCACCCTCTTTCCTGCAAGTAGGGAGAGGGCAGCCACATCTTACTCAGTCCCTGCAGATTCCTCCAGGTTCATAGAATCATAGAATCATAGAATATCAGGGTTGGAAGGGACCCCAGAAGGTCATCTAGTCCAACCCCCTGCTCAAAGCAGGACCAAGTCCCAGTTAAATCATCCCAGCCAGGGCTTTGTCAAGCCTGACCTTAAAAACCTCTAAGGAAGGAGATTCTACCACCTCCCTAGGTAACGCATTCCAGTGTTTCACCACCCTCTTAGTGAAAAAGTTTTTCCTAATATCCAATCTAAACCTCCCCCATTGCAACTTGAGACCATTACTCCTCGTTCTGTCATCTGCTACCATTGAGAACAGTCTAGAGCCATCCTCTTTGAAACCCCCTTTCAGGTAGTTGAAAGCAGCTATCAAATCCCCCCTCATTCTTCTCTTCTGCAGACTAAACAATCCCAGCTCCCTCAGCCTCTCCTCATAAGTCATGTGCTCTAGACCCCTAATCATTTTTGTTGCCCTTCGCTGTACTCTTTCCAATTTATCCACATCCTTCCTGTAGTGTGGGGCCCAAAACTGGACACAGTACTCCAGATGAGGCCTCACCAGTGTCGAATAGAGGGGAACGATCACGTCCCTCGATCTGCTCGCTATGCCCCTACTTATACATCCCAAAATGCCATTGGCCTTCTTGGCAACAAGGGCACACTGCTGACTCATATCCAGCTTCTCGTCCACTGTCACCCCTAGGTCCTTTTCCGCAGAACTGCTGCCGAGCCATTCGGTCCCTAGTCTGTAGCGGTGCATTGGATTCTTCCATCCTAAGTGCAGGACCCTGCATTTATCCTTATTGAACCTCATTAGATTTCTTTTGGCCCAATCCTCCAATTTGTCTAGGTCCTTCTGTATCCTATCCCTCCCCTCCAGCGTATCTACCACTCCTCCCAGTTTAGTATCATCCGCAAATTTGCTGAGAGTGCAATCCACACCATCCTCCAGATCATTTATGAAGATATTGAACAAAACGGGCCCCAGGACCGACCCCTGGGGCACTCCACTTGACACCGGCTGCCAACTAGACATGGAGCCATTGATCACTACCCGTTGAGCCCGACAATCTAGCCAGCTTTCTACCCACCTTATAGTGCATTCATCCAGCCCATACTTCCTTAACTTGCTGACAAGAATGCTGTGGGAGACCGTGTCAAAAGCTTTGCTAAAGTCAAGAAACAATACATCCACTGCTTTCCCTTCATCCACAGAACCAGTAATCTCATCATAAAAGGCGATTAGATTAGTCAGGCATGACCTTCCCTTGGTGAATCCATGCTGACTGTTCCTGATCACTTTCCTCTCCTCTAAGTGCTTCAGGATTGATTCTTTGAGGACCTGCTCCATGATTTTTCCAGGGACTGAGGTGAGGCTGACCGGCCTGTAGTTCCCAGGATCCTCCTTCTTCCCTTTTTTAAAGATGGGCACTACATTAGCCTTTTTCCAGTCATCCGGGACTTCCCCCGTTCGCCACGAGTTTTCAAAGATAATGGCCAAGGGCTCTGCAATCACAGCCGCCAATTCCTTCAGGTTGATTATGTTCTTTTTTTGGCTCAGGAAGCAAGCTATGTCAGCCCACCCCTTTCCTCCCAAACAGGACTCCTACAACAGGCTGTGCCTCCAGCTTGGGAAACTTGGCTGTGAAGCCCATGGTGGTACAAAGACCCCTACAGTGGTGTGCATCCCCATAAGCAGGGAGGGAGTCCTAGAGATGCTACCTTTCCTTCTTTCACTGCCTCTCCTACGTGCAGAAGACACCTCAATTCTGCCTTGTCTTGGCATCTGGGGCTGTGAACCCAAAACTGGCAATTGGGCTCATTTGTTACCATGATTCTTCCAGCATTACCCACATGTTTTCCTGCTCCAGGCTTAAGTAGGGAAAGGGGGCACAGCACACTCACCTAAGGTAACAAACATACATTTCTAGTATCCGAGGGGTAGCCTTGTTAGTCTGGATCTGTAAAAGCAGCAGAGTCCTGTGGCACCTTATAGGCTATCAGATGTATTGGAGCATAAGCTTTTGTGGGTGAATACCCACTTTGTCAGATGCATGTAGTGGAAGTTTCCAGAGGCAGGTATAAATATGCAAGCAAGAATCAGGCTAGGGATAACGAGGTTCGTTCAATCAGGGAAGATGAGGCCCTCTTCTAGCAGTTGAGATGTGAACACCAAGGGAGGAGAAACTGCTCTTGTAGTTGGCTAGCCATTCACAGTCTTTGTTTAATCCTGAGTGGATGATGTCAAATTTGCAAATGAACTGAAGTTCAGCAGTTTCTCTTTGAAGTCTGGTCCTGAAGTTTTTTTGCTGCAGGATGGCTACCTTTAATTCTGCTAATGCGTGTCCATGGAGGTTGAAGTGTTCTACAGGTTTTTGTACATTGCCATTCCTAACATCCGATGTGTCCATTTATCCTTTTATGTAGGGGACTGTCCAGTTTGGCCAATGCACATAGCAGAGGGGCATTGCTAGCACACATTACATTGGTGGACGTGCAGGTGAATGAACCGGTCATGGTGTGGCTGATCTGGTTAGGTCCAGTGATGGCGTCGCTGGTGTGGATACGTGGGCAGAGTTGGCATTGAGGTTTGTTGCATGGATTGGTTCCTGAGTTAGAATTAAATACATTTCTAGTACTTCCAAAGCAAAGGAACTATTTCTGAATAGGATGCCTACTCATCCCATTGACCAATGGCCACAGATTCAGACAACTACTGTTGGTATTCATAAGTCATAACAGACCCATAAGCATCAATGGACTTGTACATCTCTGCTGCTACCGCCACTTTTAGAGGCATCCTAGATTTTCTGTCAAAAGTCCTCTTTCTCCCATCTCATTCTGTAACACTTGATTTATGTGTTCCCAATTAATGGTTTAAACACAAGGGGGAAAAAAAACAAAGAATTCTTGAAGATTTGAGCCTTCAGAGGTGTAACAAGATCATTTAATTTAGTGGAGTAATGAGTAATAAAACTAGTGTTGGGTTTTTTTGTTTGTTTTTAAACACACCATTTAAAAGAAAGATAGTTAAAACAAGCAGGCATTACAGGATAACCATACACTGCATTATACTCACATTCTAAATGGAATGATGCATCTGGGGCAATCAGTGCCCAGACAGGAAAAATGGGCATAATCCTTTCTAACAGTAACCTTGATAGTGGATGGTCCTGCCACTCTAAAATTACTGTGCTAGCCCTTTTATAAATCAATCAATCACTTACAGCACCACATCTAATAGGGTCAGCACTGGTCTCTCGCGAGTGGCCCCTTCCTGATCAGGTGTGAGCCCGCTTTTCTTTCGGTTCTTAAAACTGGGCAACACCTGCCTCTTGCAAGCATCCCCCGGCCAATAGTTCTTTCAGCAGGTCTTCAGTGACCCATTGCTCCAGCCGAGTCCCACAGACTATCACCCTTTCCAGGATGAACAGTGTCTAGTTCTTACTCAAGGCTCTGTTATGGTTACATAGCACCAAGGCTCTATCAGCAGCACTGCCTTCTTTAACAGCCCAACAGTTTTAACCAGATCAACAGAGCTCATCACAGTACCCTTGCCTGATCTGGCTAGATTCTGGGCTCAGTCTGCCTGCACTGACCAGTCCTGCTGCTCTTCCACCTAGCACCTGGACTTCAGCAGCATTCCCTGGGCTCAGTCCTGCCTGCAGTGAGCTGTTCCTGCTACTCTTCCAGCTACCACAGTCCTGCTACTCTTCCAGCCACCAGATCGTCCCTCTTTGAGCTCCAGGAAGCAATTGAGTGCTATGCTGCTTCATTTTATATGGCCCTTCTGGCCCCTGATTGATTGTTCCAGCAGCCCCTCCGATAGGTTGCATGGAGAACTTCTTCTCTGCTCTCTTCTGGGGCGGGGTGAGGTAAGGCTGTGAGGCCTCCATCTGGGGCCTCCAGACCTCCTCCACCCTGTCACAGCTCCTTAATTAGCATTAAATACACCTTTTACAATATCTATATTTCCACAATTACCATAATTAAATATTTTCTACTTTCTTATTGGCTATTTAACATTAAGCATGATCTTAATTAACATCAGAGTCAATGCCATACTGATAATATTTTGGAAAATGCTATCTATAATGAGTTAATTTATGTAAGACACTTATAAGCCAGTTAGAACCAAAAAAGGTTTGCAACATGACCAGAAGTTATGCTTTAAATTTGCTTCTGAATTGCCTCTTGACTTCACTCATGTTTTACCAGGCCTTGCTTGACTTTTGACAAGCCTATTTCCACGAATAGATTTTTTTGCCTACTTAAAGTCCAGCACATTTCTATGCAACATAAGCAACCATCTCTATAGGCTATAGTTTTGAAAGAGACCACATCAGAACTGTAATGTCAAGAGTTTCTTATATTGCAACTTCAACATCTCAGCCTTTTTCCCCTTAATTGGAGACACTGATAGAGAGTTTTCAGACACTGGGCTCCCACCATTTGGCCTTCCTCCCAGATTTTCGTAAGAGCGGTTCGTGGATCTCTGGAGAGCAGAAATTTATTTTATCCTTCGTATTCTTCTCTTGAAGACAGATGAGCAAACAAGGTACTGTGACCCAGGGGACTGGGGTAGCCCTCACTGAAATGCCAAGGTCAGGGCAAGCTACAAAAGGGAGAGCAGACACTCCCAAAACTGGTGGGTAACACTGAAGTTAAACTCACCACCAGTCACAAATTGCACGTCTAATCCCCCACAATGGTTATCAAGAAGCTAAAAAACGAAAAATCACACAGCCCCCTTATTAGGAGCCAGAGAACTGGAATGCAATCAGCATGAAAGTCCAGTACAGTGAAAAGTTACTTTAAAAAAAAATTGTTCACTATACAAAATGTTCTTCTGAACCCCAAAGGGCCACCCACATTTCCAGGTCAATATTAGGTTGGATCTTACACCAAAATACCATGCTGCCAACCCATCCTTTAGTGTCAGAAACTAAAGGTTTATTATAAAGAAAGATCAGGAAGAGGTTATCGGAGTGTTTTATCATTTACATACAGAGATTCAAAGTCCATTTTTCAGGTTCTTAGCAATATTGGTGAGTTTGCTGGCTTGAAAGTCCATCTAAAATCCATCCACCCCTTGGATGGGTCATTCAGTCCTTTGTTCAGAGCTTCAGTTTGTAGAAAAGTTGCTCCAGAATTAGGATGAAGGAATGAAGACAAAATGGCAAAAGGAATATAAAAAGGCAGCTGTATCATCTCCATGTGGCTTGTACTTCCTGTTGCCCAAACAAAAGCTTCACAGCACACAGCATGGAAAAGCCTTAAGGCATGGCTGCGCTTGCAGATGTAGAGCGCTTTGAATTAAACCTGCCTTCGGAGAATGCGGTAGGGAAAGCACTGCAGTCTGTCCGCACTGACAGCTTCAAGTTTACGGGCATGGCCTCATTTGCGGCACTTGCAGTGGCATTGAGAGCACTGCATTGTGGGCAGCTATCCCAGCAGGCAAGTGACTGCAACATGCTTTTCAAATGAGGGGATGGGGTGGAGCGTGACAGGGAGTGTGTATGTGGGGGAGAGAGAGTGGGTTATGGGGGGGGGCTGAGAACATGTCAGCATGCTGTCTTTCAAGTTCAGAGAGCAGCAGACTCCCCACCCTTCTCCCCCCCAGAAACACAGCATTCCACACTAATGGATTGCTTTGCAGATAAGCAGCCAGCTGTCAGAAACAGAGCTTTCAAAGGGCATATCCACATTCCTGCAGCGATTCAAAAACAATGACAAGAGTGGCCACTTGACTTAAGGGGATTATGGGACATTTCTGGAGGCTGATCAGAGTGCAGTACTGCAACACCTTGTTCACACTGGCACCGCGGTGCTCCAGCAGGGGCACAGCAAATGTTATTCCACTCAAATGTTAATCCACCTCCACTGAGGTGGATTGCCAACAGTGCTGTAGCTGTGGAGTCAGAGTGCTCTGTGTGCCTTACCAGTATGGAGGGGTACTGAGCTAGCGCGTCCGTGGCTCCTTTATTGCACTGTAACTCACAAGCATAGCCAAGCCCTTTGAATTCTCTGTCCACAGGCATACCATATGCCTTGCTGACTCATAAGGTGTTTCCCCTAGTTCCTTTCAATGGTTTCATTGTTCAGTTCATGACCCTTGAACAGGCTAGGCAGTGCTGATGTCAATCTGTCTGTGAGGGTCACCCAGAAACACAAGACAGGTTTGGAAACACAGATATACCCTACATATCTATAACTCACAATACAAAGGTGATACAAACAAAAACAGGATCATCATACTTGGCAAATCATAACATTTTCAGACACCTTACATGGCATATATGGTCAGATTCCTTGCAATTTTATAATATTGGTGTCAACAATATCATAAATGGTCACCAATATTCCATAGAGCATCACGGGTACAAAAGCAAATTAAGGAAATGAAAAGACACAAAGACAGCTCTGGGCAATAGAATGAACACTGTCCTTTGTCAGCAGTAAAAACAACAAAAGGGAAAAGTTTCAAAGTGATCTAAATTCTGTCCTCAAATTTATATTCATGTCTCACCGAAAATCATTAGGAGCTCTGCATGAATACCCAGCCCCCACAATTTGACCAAACACATTATAATTAGAGGAGTTTAAAAAAATAAAAAAGTCAGTGAATGAGTACAGTAAATAAACTCCCAACCTTGAAGTACCTAAATTCAGTATATTAAAAAAAATAGGGACAGTCACAAGATTTTATAGATAATCATACATCATACCCACATTTTTCCTCCAGCCTATCCTGTAGCTACTATTGTTTTCCAGTGAGTTTTGATGCCTGCTTTCCACTATAATGGTCAGATTTCTGACCTGTCACCCCCTCCACCAATTCTGCCTCTCAGCTTGTCTGACACTTCCTCCTGGACTTTTCATCAGCTTAAATTTAACAAGCTAACACAGAATTTCTAATTTTCCCTCTGAAACCCTGCCAATGTTCCCTGTCACTGTTGATAATCCCACCATCCTCCATCACTATTGCTACTGCTACTACAAAGATTCTTATAATGCCCTCATCATCACAGTATTTGTAAACTGTCCAGTCATACATTAAGCAACATGACTATTTTTCTGTCACATGTGGTTTGTTTTCTCTCTCATCCTCTTCCCAGAGGAAAAGTTATGCAAGGTACTGTGTTGTGTTGGTAGGATTTTTAATCACTCAGGCATTTCACCTAGGGATCATGTTCAACTCCCTCTCTCTTCCCCAAAACATCTGGGCTGTGTCCAAAACTTGCCACTTGTCCTCAAGGACATTTCTGAGAGCCATCCTTTACTTTCTGTTCAACCAGCCAAAATCCTTATCTGGGTTTCAATTGTATTTCCTTATAGTAACCTTATCTCTCTCCACTTCAGACAAAATATTAGCCGCTAAAATCATTCTTTCCCATCATTTTAATTAAAACACCCTTTCCTTATCTATGAAGTTCTCCACTGGCCACACGTTTCACTACATCAAGATTCTTAACACCTTCAAGGTTCTCCACTACTCTGTCCCTCCTTATTTGCCTACCACTCACGTCTTGCCACGTTGTTCCCTGCCTCTTCCACTCTGACAAAAATGCTAGCCCCATGCACCCATTTGTTCAAGCTGAACAACATCTTCATGCCTTCTGCTTTGTGGCTCCTTCAGCATGCCATCCCTGAAATGAACCTTTAGCCCATCGGTGCTTCACAATATACCACAGCTAAAGCTTGGCAAGCTCATTGAGATATTGGTGCCAGAGAAGAGAGTATTTCTGCTACTATAATACCAAGCAGCTATCAACAATACAGACAAGAACATACTAACTTAAGAATCATGAACACCAGGGAAAATAAAAATCAGAGTAAGGGTGAGGAACAATAGCACCAATTGCCAGTCAGCTTTCTTCTCCTGCTTCCTACCATATCCAATTACCTAGCTACCATTGAACAAGAGCTGAGTGTATAAGCAGAGGAGTAATTGAATTTCATTGTTCCTCTACGTATGCTTCATGGGAGTCCTTTCTGACTCAGGCATAAGAAGCTGAACTGAATTCTCCGAATGGCTATGGAGAAGATGATCCCACTAACTAAATAAACAGCAAAAATAGTATTGTACAATTAACCTAACCTCTTATTATCCATCAATAACTCAGCAAGTGTGTACTTAGAATGCATCTTCAGTGCTACTCTTAATGCTTCTCTTGGCTATGCAAGATTTGTGGTCACTGTAGTCATAAAAAATGGCTGTTTCTCTTGTTTCTGAGCGTCAGCCTGACAATCTTTTCAAATCTCCATGGAGGACCCTTTCCAATGTGAACAAATGATGATGATGATCCAAACTGGCAGCAAGACAGCAGTAATAGTAATAGTAAATAGTTTAACTATGCTACAGGGTGGTGCTGAAGTATAGCAGCTACAAAAATAAACTTTATTGAATGATATGCCACAGTAGTGGGGTGAAAAAAAAGATGTTTTTATAACAGCTTGCAGAACAAGCACTACTACAACTCAAGATCTTCTTCCGCATTTTCATTGTAAACTCTTATTTTCATTCATCTGTAAATATTTGCTCAGTGTTGAAAATTAGCATTTACTGTAAATTCTCATTCCAGGAATAGTTTTTAAAAGATTCATTTAATTGTTTTAATCATTTAAATGATGCAAGTTAAACACAAAATATACATAATGTACCTAAAAGGCTTGGTTAGCACAGCCATGTTACTCATGAGTGGCAAAACCCGCAGTGAATGACACAGGTCATCCTAAATGCCAATTAAGCTGCTATGCCACAAGACAACAGCATGTATATACATGATTTACAAGAAAACTCTTTCTGAAGTGTTGGAAAGGGGTTTTTTGTGTTTTTTTTTGGTGGGGGTGAGGGAAGAGTTAATGTTACTCCTTGTATTTTGTTTGTCTCTAAGGTGCCACAAGTACAAACAAATTTATTTGAGCATAAGCTTTTGTGGGCTAAAACCCACTTCATTGGATGTGATGCGATACATCCAATAAAGTGGGCTGTAGCTCACGAAAGCTTATGCTCAAATAAATTTGTTTGTCTCTAAGGTGCCACAAGTACCCTTGTTCTTTTTGTGGATACAGACTAACATGGCTGCTACTCTGAAACCTGACAAAATACAGTCTCACCACCTGTACAGTCCAGTTTCCTTTGTACCTGGAGTCTAACTGTACAAACCACAGAAGCAGAGGAATATGGCACCCAACACATCTAAAATAACTTTTCCATAGATAAGGTGACAACTTGAGTCAGATAACCTGGGACCAATCAGGGGCAGAAGCAAGTTCTTCACATCCCACTGGAAGTCTCAGCTTTCTGAGCTACAAAGCTCCTGGCCTGAATCTTCTGGTCCACGTGATTTGAACTTTGATGCAGGTCATGCATAGAGGGCTAACAGGGCTTTATTCTACCTCTGTATTTCTCCAATCCTGTGGCTGGCCAGGAGCTTAAGCCAAGCCTCTGAGCATCTTACAGCAACTTTTGAGCAATTTTAAGTTGCAAAAAATCATCTTGTTGGGCCCTAGGCAGTCAAGGGCAATTAGGAACTGCCAGACCATGGGCGAACAGCCTCTGCAATGGTTGATTACCACCAGGGCATTCCATTTAAACTGTGGAAAACTGCAGATAGCCATAAGCCACCTTTATACTGAAACAATCTGGAACAGCCCAAGGAAGCCAGACACCGATTCCCCCATTTCTAGCTCTAATTTTCCATCAGATATCACCCCACAAACTTGCCACTGGTCCATGACAGACTAGTGTCCATACTGCACCTCAGAACAATATATCAATTTTGAGAGGAAAGCCCACACTTGCGGAGTAAAGAGAAAACATTTATCATGCTTCTATTTTATTTTTAACTTGCTTCAGTGATTAAAGCTGTTCACAGCTTTAGGAATGCAATCCTGGGAGATATAGATTTGTGAGAAGAGAGAAGATGGGGGGGGGGAAATCAAACAAGCAAATTAAATACAATTTATCACATGAGAATTTAGTTTATCACATGGATATCACCATCAAATGTGTGTATATTTTGTTTAGTACAATATTGGGATAGGGTGTACAGACTCCACACTGGGCCAAGACAGGAAGGGGTTGACCACCTGCCATGGACCCAGGTACTTAAGCTATCCTTAACCTGCAACCCTCACCAAAGCCTTCAATCCTGGAAGGAACTGTACCTAACAACTAAAGAGGGAGGAGTCAGGCTTAAACTAAGACAGTCCAAACAGAAAGAGAACCCCTCTCTAGCTATGGCTGAGGAGCACCTAGGCACTGAGTTCTAGAAGTAACCAGAGAAAGATTTTTAAAAATGCCGATTTACCCTTGAGGAAAAAGGTTGTTTTTTCTGTTGCTATGAACTTTCCCCTTCTATGAAGAACAGAGGGAGTACTTAGGTGCCTTCCTAAGAGAAAGGAAGGTCCAGTTCATAAACTATTCCACAAGAAAATGATCCTGAACAGCATAATGCCCAAGGACAAGAATACTGGGTTTGTGCTGTCTTTTTATGACCCCAATAGAACAATGCTCTCTCACTTCATGCAGGATGCCATATTATTGTTTAGATCCCATGGGTGGCCAATTTATGCAGCAGTAGTCCTGCTTCTCACAGTTACCAAGAGAGATGTATGTACAAAATGAAAAATACACCCATCCATACATCTAATCTATGCATCTAGTCTATGAACTGTATGCTAACATTCTTATGAAAAAAAGGTATTGCTACATGCAAATATGTTTTATATAATAATTCGTCCATTTTATTAAGTTTCCTTCCATCACAAATAAGTCTAACCCATGGTTTTTTGTAAAACAACTCTTCAGGCCATTTTAAAAAACAGCAGGCTTTATATTAATATATTTATTGAATGTTATACAAAAACCACTACATTTTTTAAAACAGAACATTGCAGGCCATTATTTTTATTTAGGCATTGAGAAAAAAGTTTAAAGGAACACAGTCCACTTAACATTTGATCAGTTTCATTTAAAATTTTGGAATGAGAACCAGTTTTAGGTACCATACCTCTTCCGTACCTGACCCTGCCAATTTGTGACTTTTCCAATCATATTTTTCCATTTTATTTTTTTAATATATATTCTTCTCACCTGTTATGAGAAAGAACCTTAAAAACCAAAAAAGGGAAACTGATTATGGCTCTCATCCCATTATGAGCTCTGCAGACAGACAGAGTCTTATGCCTGAGCAGTGCTCATTGGAGAATCACGGTCTAGCTCACCCTACAA